>NC_045426.1:311683329-311991699 GCF_902635505.1 Sarcophilus harrisii | reverse complement strand
CATTCTCTTTTTCTGTTATCTTAGCCTGAGAGGTGTAGAGTGGTATCCCAAAGTTGTCTTAAGGTGTATTTCTCTAATCACTAGTGATTTAGAGCAAAAATAAAATATTTAAAAAATGAAAGAGACTTAGGGAAATCTTATCCTTCCGTGGATCTTATTCTCAGGCAAGAATTCTCTAAAGAGAAAAGAGAAAAAATAAGAAGGAACTTCAAGGTGTCAAGGCCCAAAATGAAAAATATGGTTTGTATGGATAAAGAAAGGAGATGAAAATATTTTTAAAATACTATTGACACAGTTCTAGTTATATTTATTTTTGTTGTTTCCTTTTCTGATCTCTTTGGCTTTGTATTTTTTTCTCTCGTGGTATCATAGAAACAAGACTATATAGTATGCTGTCACTACTGCTCGAAATTCTAGTGCTTTTCAGGAGAAGCCAGCCTTTATGTTTTTCTGTCTCTTGGTAGTACTAGCCCTTGGTCCTCGCCATTCTTGCTTGCAGACACTTTTTACCCTGGTCAACATCTTCAGGCTACTTAGCCATAGATTCCTGAACTGGAATTATTTCTCTTGATCTCTGGGCCTTAAGAACTCAGAAAGTTGTTTATTGAGCCTGTTGACTTGAGGCAACTAGTAGTTGTTGCTTCTGAAGGAGGTGGCGCCTAGAAGGATCATTAGATAGCAATATATATATTTTAAAATATGGGGGCCTAGAGATTTTTCCTATAAAAGTTATAATATACTCATGTTGTTACTCATTTTCCAAAGAGCTTTTCTTTTTTCTCTCAACTATTTCTCAGTTAGCCTTGATTTAAAAAGCACTATGTACAATGATGCCTAATTTATATCCATCTTCCTCTTTGACCAAATCACTCAAACATTCTTCCTACTTTGTGCCTCGTCCTACTTGGAAGATGTTATCTTATGCTGGTTACAGATTATAGTAAGTGTCACATTGTACTGCTTGTAATTGTTCACAACAATTCACTATTCAAAATCTTTGAAGCACAGCTGCCACAGTTTGCTCTTTTCACTAGGGATTCATATGTACTTGTATCTTTGATAAATAGCTTGAACTTGAACTGTGAGATATTATATTTCCGGAGAGTTCTCAGAGGTCCTACAGGCTACATGGAAGAGACAGGGAATAAGTGCAATGGCTGCTGGCTTTAGCTTTGGAAAGCTAGACTCATGTTAGTTTTCTATCACTTTTATTTCATTAATTCTTTGCCTACAACTTCTTAGAGGTATTGGTACAATTAATATCACTAAAAGTTAGCTATAAGAGTTTGGTATTTCATTATTGGATTGAGGAAACACAATTTTTCTCTGATCTGGAAATTCTTCCTGGAGGAGGTGAGATCCAAAGAGCATTTCAGATGATAGAAGAAAAATGACTTGCTAGGTTGGGGAGAAGTTTTAATGCTGTTTTAGGCAAATATCACTTCCAGACCAAAAAACCCTTTCCTGGATCCTAATGTTAAAAGTGTTGCCTCCTCCCTGTAGGAGTTTTAAATCTTCTTTGTGTTATGAATCCCTTGGTACTCTGGTGAAGTCTGTGGACCCCTTCTCAGAATAATTTAAAAAATCCATACTAGAAGGAAACACTAATTTTTAGTTTGAGGTTATTAAAAATAAAGATATATTTTTCCCTAACCAAGTTTATAGACTGCCTTCACCCCAAATCTATGAACCCCATATGAAGAACCCCAGAATTAAGAACTTAAGAAAGAAATTAAAATACATGTAAAGTGCTTTGAAAAATTTAAGTACTATGTGTATGTTAGGTATTAGCTATTCAGTATTAAGTTACTGACATACATCCATGTTCATTCTTCTGTGTGTCTGTGTGTTTTTGGAAATTACTCAAAATGATTTCCCATTTCTGGATCTCCATAGGACAAAAGGGAGACTTGGAACTTTTGGGAGGTTGAATCTGTCTTTGCCATTAGTGTTGTGCTTTTGGAAGGCTAGTCCAAATCATGGCTTTGTCATTTACTAGTGTAATCTTTAACTAGTCACTTAATTTCTCTGAGATTTAATTTCCTTCCTTGTGAAATGGAAATAGCAATTCCTGTATTCCTTATCTCATAGGATGGCTGTAAGGTCTGAAAGAGCATATATGTATACATGTATGTATACACATATGCATGTAGGTTTTGTCCTAGATTATTATGGAAATTTAAATTGAGGTTGTTGTCTCTTCTGTTACACTATGGATTATTGAGGATGTGAAGTTTAATGTTCTAGGATTACCTTATGTGCTGGACAGGGTTATTTAAGTGTGCATTGTGTCCTCTTCCAATGTGGATTTGGAATTAGTTTCTCTCTGATCCAACATCAATTGGATGGAAATTCCTGCTTCTTCTCCCTGTTTTAAGAGGATGACAGATTGTCTAGGCAAGGTCACAGATAATATGCAGATGGCTGCAAATCATTTCCAGAGTTCCCTTGCAAGTGGACTGGAGATGAAAGGGAAATACTCTGTGATGACATGAATACATTCCCAGAAAAATCTGACTATGTCCTCATGCTGCTCTCTCTCCTAGAAACCCAAGTAAAAGGGTTGTCATTATGCTGGAGTCAACAAGCCAAATAGTTCCTAAATATGGTACCATTAACCTCTTGCTAGAAATATTAGTAATTTATTTGTGATGTGTATGTATATATGCAGAAAGAGAACATTTAAAAAATATTATTCTAAGATGCCTTAGACTAATAATAAAAAGAGTAATACTCCTAAAGTAAAAGAGTAAAAGATTGATTGCCCATGCTACTTTAGCCATCTGCTGAATATGATCTGGAAGCTTCTCTCCTTTTGGTGAATCTGAAGTAGAGGCACAAAATTGTATAATGATAGACCGGGAAGAAACTTTGCAGATCTAGTCTAAATTACTTGTTTTATGTTGAGGAAACTTCATCCTGGAATATGGAAATTTCATGTGACTTGCTTAAGTCACAATTATCTAGTGGCAGAGTCAGAGTCAGAACCTCCATGTCTTAGTTTTTTTTTTTTTTTTTCATATTCTCTTAATTATATCAGAGGGACAGTATGGTTCAGTAGATAAAAAGCTGGCCTTGAGATAAAAAAGCTCTGGGATGAAATCCTGCCTCAGCCACATTCTGGATGGGCAACTTTGGACAACTCTCTAGACTTTTAGGTATCAGAGAAGGTACTTATCTATACTGGTATAGGGAATTTCCTCATCTGGTAATTATACTAATGAAAATCATAGGTCTTCTCCTTATTTTTAATACTATCATGTCTCCTGAATTGGATTTGAAGATGGCTGTTATATAGCGAGAAAGAATTAGCCTAAGAAAAAGTTACTAGGAATATTTCAAGAAATATAGGATGGAGAAGAAGCAACACTATAGGACTCCTCAGTGCTTTTACAGTGAAGGGGGAAAATTGCTATGTCTAGCCTTGATCCTATTAGAAGTATTATTATCATGAGCATCATTTAAATTAGCCATGAAAGTTTTATGGTTTCATAATTAGGATGGGGAAGTTGTTGATTCTTCTTTAATCAGTCTGGAAATTTTTTCTGGAGAAGGTTGAATCTTAATAATTGTTGTAATGATGAGAGAAAAATAACTTGATAGACTGGAGAGTGAAGTTAAAGCTGTTCTAGATAAATATATTTTCTTTTCCTTTTAAAAAACAATATTTCCTTCCATTAGATTTAAAAAGGAATTTTTAAGATAAAAAAAAAAGTTTTGAATTCCAAATTCTATTTTCCCTCCCTCCCTTCCCCACCCTAACATAGTAAATGATCTGATTTGGTTATACATATGCAATTATGTAAAGCATTTTATGGAAGAAAACTAACAAAAACAGAAAGAAAAAAGTAAAAAAAAAAACCAGTATGTTTTGGTCTGTATTTACATGCCAACAGTTCTTTCTCTGGAGACAAATAAAATTTTTCATCATGAGTCCTTTGTGATTGTCTTGGATCATTGTCTTGATCACAGTAGCCAAGTCTTTCACAGTTGTTCATCACACAGTATTACTGTTACTAAGTACAGTGTTCTCCTGATTCTGCTCATTTCACTCTGCTTTAGTTCATGTAAGTCTTTCTAGGTTTTTCTGAATTCATCCAGCCCATCATGTCTTATAGCACAATACTGTGCCATTACAATAATATACCATTCCCCAGTTGATGGACATTCCTTAAATTTCCTTTTTTCTATCATTATTTAATATTTTAAAATTTTCCTCTAGTTACATGTAAAAACAATTTTTAACATGTTTTTAAAAACTTTGAGTTCCTGATTTTCTCTTTCCCTCCATACAGAAGACACATGTGAAGTTATGCAAAACATTTCCATAAAAGTTGTGTTGTGGAAGAAAATGTAGATTCCTAGAATCATCCCGCCCTGGGGTTCTCCTCCCAAAAAACATCAAGAAAAATAAAGTAAAAAAGTGTGCTTCAATATTCAGATACAGTTAGTTCTCTCTCTGTGTATGTATAGCATTTTTTCATCATAAATTCTTCAGAGTTGTCTTGAATTATTGTACTGCTGATAATAGCAAAGACATTCACAGTTGATCATCTTACAATATTGCTGTTACTTTGTACACAGAACATTTCATTTTGCATGAGTTCATGGAAGTCTTTCCAGATTTTTCTGAGAGCTCATCATTTCTTACAGCACAATAGTATTCCATCATAATCACATATCACAATTTATTCAGCCATTTCCCAGTTGATGGGCATCTCTTCCATTTCCAATTCTTTGCCCTAAGAAAAGAGCTGCTATAAATATTTTTATTCAAATACCTTCTTTCCCCCCACCTTTTAAAAAATCTCTCTGGGATACAGACATAATTGTGGTATAGCTGGATTAAGGGATACATACAGTTTAATAGACCTTTGGGTGTAGTTCCAAATTATTTTCCAGAATGATCGAATCAGTTCAGAACTCCATCAACTGTACCTTAGTGCCCAGTTTTCCCAAATTTCCTCCAACATTTATCATTTTCATTTTCTCTCATATTTGCTAATCTAACAGGTATGAGGTGGTACCTCATAATTATTTTAATTTGTACTTTTCCAGTCAATACTGATTGAGTATTTTTTCATATAGCTATGGATAGTTCTTATTTCTTTATCTGGGAACTGCCTGTCAGTATCCTTTAACCATTTATTAATTGGGATATAACTTGTATTCTTACAAAATTGACTCAGTTCTCTCTTTATATTTGAGAATTGAAACCTTTATCAAATATATTTCCTACTCTCCTCCCTCTGGTTTTCTGCTTTCCTTCTAATTTTGGTTACATTGGTTTTGTTTGTGCAAAAACCTTTTAATTTTATGTAATCAAAATTATCCATTTTATATTTTGTAACACTTTTTGTATCTTGTTTGGTTCTAAATTCTTCCCTTATATATAGATATGACAAGCAAATTATTCCATACTCTCCTAATTTGCTTATAATATCACCTTTTATGTTTCAATCATGTACCACACGTTATCTTGGTGTATGGCATGAAATCTTGGTCTCCAATTAGTTTTTGGCCACCAATAACATTGATATTGACTCAGTTTATTAGAATATAAGCTCCTTGAGGAATTCTTTTTCATATTTGCATTTCTAGTGCTTAGCACAAAGTTTAATGCAAAGAAAGATCCTCACAAATGCTAGTAATTCATTTAAAGAGAATGAGCAATAATTATAAAACCAAAATTTTAAGTAGGTATGCCTGAAAGTAACTATGTGAACTGGGTGAAACATAGGGGAGATGAAAGTCCTCAAGGTTCTCCTCTTTCCATTTCCTATACTGGCAAGCAAATGTGAAGCACTATCTGATGATCTTATAATTGATATATACAGAAATGGAAATTTTTAGGTTTTGAGCATGACTTGGTGAAAACAATGGATGGAATAGATGTTGGTCTTGAAGATTACTTGGAATAAGACTATGAGCAATTTGATAAGAAGCAAGAAGCAAAAATCCTGGAATCTACATCATTTCTAACACCAAAGATATTTATATTTATTACGCACCTGCTATGTTCAGGGTGCTCTTCTAGGAACTGTGAAGAACACAAAGAAAAGATATATTATATAGTTCCTTCCATGTCTGTCCTTCTGATTTCCTGGATTTAGCATGCCTCAGCTTCAGTCTTATACTGGAACTTCACTCAACAACTCTGACCTTTCCTTGTAACACTTATCCACTTTTGTTATTTTCTCACCCTAAAATATCTTTCTACTTACTAGGTCTCTTCCTCCAAGGACCTCAGTTTTGAGAAAGGGTCCAGTCTGGCCAATTCTAATTTGCCTCCTGGCTATATTTATGACTTACTGTACTTTAGTGCCAAACCCCATATCTAACTATCTATCTATCTATCCATCTATCTATCTATCTGTCTGTCTGTCTGTCTATCTATCAATCTATCTACATATCTCTCTCTCTAAATATATATGTGTATATATATATATATATGTATTTGTATATCTATCTCCCTCCTCCACTTTTTACCTCTCTTTTGTGTATTGTCTTCCTCCATTAAAATGTGAGCTCCTGGAGGGCAGACATTATCTTTCTTTTTGCTAGTATTTGTGTTCTTAGTGCTTAGTACAATATTTGGCATGTATTAAGCACTTAATACTTTTTAGCTGCTTTATCTCATTGTCTCAAACTTCTGAGAAGTTAAGATAATATTTAGAAAAAGTTAAACTCATTAATAGTTTTAGGTGGTATATGATAACATGAAAATCATTACCACTACCACCACCACACATTTATTAAAAAATTCAAACTTGTGATTTTATGCTTCAATCCATACCTCTGCCAAATTTTTCTGTTTCTGTTAAGGGCATTGCAATCCTCCCAGTCACTAAGGCTCGCAGTTTCCTTTCTATACTATTCCTTTTCCCTTAGATTGCTTGCCAAGCCTTATTATTTCTACTTCAAAAAATCTCTTGCTTGTATCCCCTTTTCTCCACAAACATAATGACTACCCTAGTTCAGATCCATAGTCTTATAATTTATATTCCAGTTTTTTTCTATTCCCTCTTTTATCCATTCTCAAACTGATAACACCAAAATATAGATTTATCCATGTCATTCTTTTACTCAAAAATGTCTCTATTGTCCTCTTTAAAATATAAAACTTTCACTTTAATGTTTGGAGATCTCAACAATATAGCTCTGATCTATCTTTTCAGTCTTACTGCTTATTGCTCCCTTTCACACCTTGTTCATCCTAGTCAAACTGCCTCTCTAGCTCTTTCTCATAAATAGCTTTCTATCTCTTTCCTTTATGCTTTGTTATATGTGGTTCCTCATATGGAATGCACTTCCTTGACATTTCTGCTTCTTAGAATCCCTAACTTCTTTCAAAGCACTGCTCAAGAGAAATCAAGTGACAACCGGGGGAATAGGAAGGACATGAGATCTTACCGGTCATCCTTTCTCCTTGAAATTACTATGTATGACTTTGTATATACTTATCTTGCATACACTGTTGTCCCTAGTAGAATATAAGCTTTTTGAGGAAAAAGACTTTTATTTTTGTTATTATATCCTTACCACCTACATAGTGCCTTTTGCATAGAAGGTGATGTTTATTGATACATGAAGTAAGCTAGGTAGTTCAATGTATAGAGTATTAGACCTTCAAATCCAGCCTTAGACATTTATTAGCTATGTGACCCTGGGCAAAACAATTAATCTATCAGAGAAGGAAACCACTCTACTATTTTCACCAAAAAACCTTTGTGCACAGCATGGTCCATGGAGTCACAAAGAATTGGACATGACTGAATAACAGCAAAAATGACACTTAGGTTGCTTAGTCTTTTAGCGTTCTAGATAACTCTCTAATGCTACTGTATGAGTTGCACAGAAAGTACTTATCTGCCATTTGGTAAAAGGAATGTCCTCCCTTGTGTTCTTTATACCAATGGAATCATGGTCCATTCCCTAAGATGGAGTAATAAATGAAGCAGCTGGTAGCGTAGTAGATAGAAGTCTAGCCTTGAAGTCCCAACTGCAAATCCTGCTTCAAACACTGACTACTTGTCTGTTCCTAGCAAACCCCTAAACTTCTCTCAGCTTCAGTTTCTTCTTCTGTAAGATGATCAAAATGGTACCCACCACACAATATTGTTGTGAGGATAAAATGAGATTTGTGAAGCACTCTACAAACCTGAAAGTACTACATAAAAGTTAACTTTAATAATAATGTAAGAACAACAATAATTTTAGTATTATTAATAAATAAAACACAGAAGTGATCCCTGTTCTAAAGGATGTGAAAGAGAAGACCCATAAATGAATATATATTGAATAAGTATACAATGAATCCATATTGAATAAGTATATAAATATGTTTATTGAATAAGTATGATAAAATCATGAAAGGTACAAACAATTTGCATATAATTGGTGCAGTGGATAGAGTGCTGGGCCTGGAATCAGGAAGACTCATCTTTCTGAGTTCCAATGCAACCTCAGATCTCGGGCAAGTCATTTAACACTTTGTCTCAGTTTTCTCATCTGTAAACTGAGCTGAAGAAAAAAATAGCAAAATACTGCAATGTCTTTGCTAAATAAATTCCAAATGGGGTCATGAAGAACTGGAGACAATTGAAATGATTGAAAACAACAAACAATTTGGCTGGTAGTATAGATTAGTACTAGAGGAATTTAGAGGAAGAAGGGCTCATTATGGGCTAGTTCAAATGTAGTCTCAGATCTGTGACAGAATTTGAAGTAAGGGCATAAGTTTAGAAATAAAGGATGGTTACCTTCATAGTATAATTACTGTGAAAGTCTATAAGGAAGATTGTATTATCCCTGTACTTGGAGACATTTGAACATATTGGAAGACACACAATGATTGTGCAAACTGTGGGTTATGGCTCATCCTGTTTACAGTGGAAAACTTTGGATCCTGAGTTACTGATAAAATTCTAAAGTTAGTTTTCAAGGAGGAGAGGTTGTGGTTGTGCTCATGCCTGAAGTGTGAGTTTTCAAACACATGGAATCTTTATTTCTCCAACCAGTCATTAATTTGCTAATGCAAAATGATAGTTCCTGATGTCCCAACATGACCAATTCACTAAGCACACATGTTTTGAGAAACAAGAGACTGTTATTTATGCTTGCCAAAAACCTTCCCATTTTCATCTGAAAAGGCTTCCAATCGAGCTGAAGTTTTAGCCTTGGAAGAGAGCCATTCATTTTCCTATTTGTGGGTTCTGTATATCTCTTAATATCTGATAATTACTTAAAACATTTAATTACTCCCTTCCCCTAGTTATCTCAGTTTTTAGAGGTACCCTTGGGTATAGAACTGAAATGTTGCCAGGAAAAACATTTCAGATATGCTTTAAATTGCACAAACTTATACCACATTTAAAGCACTAAAGAGCTTTGTCCCATATGATTTAGATGCAATGAAGAATATACATAGATAGAACTTCAGGCATGGGAATCAAAAGGAAGAAGAAGTTGTCAGTAATATACATGCCCTATCACATTCTCACTATGTGACATAAAATGCTTGGCTTTTATGGCCTATCCCATGCAAGATTAAGCCAGGTTATGTCTTCAGACTCTCGCCAAGATAGAAAGAGGGGAAAAAGTTAAAATTGTCAAGTGTTGCAATATATGGAAGCAAAGTGAAAGGTCTGGTACAAAGTCTGTAGCTGGCTAATTTGAGCCATGGGCATGTTGCATCCCATTTGAGAAATAATTAGTGATTAGTAGGTAAGTCAATACAAGGTACATTGGCCATTGATTTATAAGCCAATATGAGAGGTAAGACCACAAGTAAATACATATTGAACAAGTATAATACAAAACAGTTTCATGAGAGGTAAAAAATAATTTGGCAAGTGGTAGAGATAAGTGCTAGAGGAATTTAAAGGAAGAAGAACTCAGCCTAGGAGGTGGAAAGGGAAATTATTATCTGGGTCAAAGGAGGAAAGATCCAAATTAGAAATAGTAAACTTAAAAACCAGTCTGGGTGAGTATAGAAGTATAAATACTTCTGGTATTTATACTGGTATACTGGTATAACTGGTATAAATACCAGTTATAAGGGCTAAGATAATCAAAGATTCAAGGAAAAAGCAGTCAAAACTACATTAGGAAGCCAAGAATGGTATGTCTTGACGTGACCCAACATACCAAATTGAAGTAGTTTGTGGCACAGTGGATAGAGGACTGAGCCTGGTGCCAGCAATTCCTGAGTTCAAATACAGCTTTAGAGACTTACTAGCTATGTGACCTGGTGTTTCCTCAGTTTTCTGAACTGTAAAGTGGGACTAATAATAGCATTTATTTGTTATGAGTTATGTGGTTTAAAAAAAAAAGTGCTTAGCAAAGTTGCTGGTACATAGCAAGCAATATTTAAATGCTTATTCGCTCCTTTCTTTTGCTAAAACTTTAAAGATCCCATCTTTATAAAATGTGATTGACTGCTTATGTTTCCCTACTCTTACCTAGTATTTTGATGCCAAATATGTTATGGTAGGGGTTTGTTATGCTTTTTCCTGACTCATCCCTGGACTTACATAACATGAATACTTGGTCAAGAGTCCTAAGTGAGGAGAGGATCTATTTTAAAAATTTCAAGAAAGTGGTGAAAACAGGTGTAGAAATTGAGAAAGGTGGGACAGGAGGTGAGTCTTCAGAGCAAGTCTGCTAAGAGAGGTTTCAGGGAGGGTGCAGATGAGCATAGTTGACTAATGAATAATGGTTATGGTTAGGACTGAAGAAGTTGAGAGGATTGTAAGGCAGGGATTGTGCCAAGATCAGAATTAGCAATCAGCATGTCCCCCCTAAAGGGCAAGAGAGACTATCCATCCAATATTATCTTTAATTAATGAATTGACTCCTGGCTTTCCAAAAAGTCTTACCTTTAGGGTGGTGGTCTCTTTCACCTTTGAAAGAGTTTAGGTTTTCTGGTAGGGGCCAGTCAAATTCAATTAGACTTTAATTTTTTTTTCAGTCAAGAAGTCCTTGGAATGGACATGGAATGTGAATAGAATTCTGGACTTAGAGTCAGAAAAACCAAAGTTCATATTCTGCCTCAAATAGCTTCTCATTATGGGATACTAGCCAAGGGACTTCCCTTTTTTGTGCCTTAGTTTCCTCATCTGAAAAATGAAGATGTTGGACTTTATGGACTCTGAGATCTAATCTTTGAAATAAATAAAGCATATTAGAGTTGGGGGGGGGACTATGTTGGTATGGTCTTGGAATCAATTTGTCTCTCATGCTTGAGAATTGGGGAACCAACAATGGGGCTTTTGCCTAAAGCATGGACATCACTCTTTCTGTATGGCAGTTTGCTCAACTGTAATAAAAAAGGATAAACTTATGCTGCTTACCTTAGAGGATTATTGTGAGGGTCAAATAAGTGATTTGTAATGAAATGGGATTCAAAATAACCAACTTTAAAAGTAAAAGAAGGAAATATGACCAGTTAAGATTGAATGGAAAAAGTTTTGGGGTTTTTAGTTACTACAAATTCAGTGGCTGTCAACAATAGGACATAGCAGCTACACATACACACATTCACACATGCACAAAGATTTCCTGCTGTATTAAGAGAAACATTATTCAATATGGGAGGTAGTTTTCTTGCTGCATTCTATACTGGTAAGACATTTTCTACTTATGTCAGCCTAAAGTCAATTAACTTTTCTATGCCTCAGTTTTGTCATCTGTAATAATAATTATAATTAGCACTTTTATAGTGCTTTATGGTTTGGAAAACACTTTATAATATTGCTTTTAATTTGTAAAATGGGGAATAGTACCTTCTTCATATGGTTTTATTTGTGAAGATCAAGTGAACTAAGACATCTAAAATATATATATCTCAAAGAACTATATAAACGTTAGTTATTTTTATTGTCATTGTTAGTATCACTATTATTTGAGAAAGACATTGATTAACAAATTGGAGAATGAATGTACAGAAAAGGGCAACTGAGTTAGCAAAGGAACTGGAGACCATGCCATAAGAGGATAGATTAAAGGAATTGGAATATTTAGTTTGAAGAAGAGTAGGGGCAGCTAGATGGCACTGTGGATAAAACACTTGTCCTGGAGTCAGGAGGACTTGAGTTTAAATCTGGCCTCAGATACTTAATACTTCCTGACTGTGTGACCCTGGGCAAGTCACTTCACCCCAATTGCTTTGCAACCACCTTATGTTTCCAAAAAAGAAGGAAGGTAGAAGTGAGACAAAGTAGCTATTTTCAAATATTTGAAGGACTATTGCATAGCAAAGGAGTTAGATTTGATTTAGTTTGCCTTGGTTGGTAGAATTAGGAGGAATATGTGGAAATTAAAAAGAATGTGATTTAGGCTAGATAAAAGGTTAAAAAAAAACTTCTAAAGTGAGAGGAACTGAAAAAAAAATGGACTGTTTCAAGAGGTTTGAGGTTTCTCCCTCACTAGAAGTATTCAAATGAACATTGGATGACTGCCTGTTAGATCTATTTAAACATTTACAAGTTGGATTAGATAGCTTTGAGATGTCTTCAGCTCTGAACTTCAGATTCTGCTTGGTAATTGGAAAGCTTTTTGTTAATGTAAACTGCTGTTATTGCTGGGTGAAGGGTAGCAGATGGAATGCTGGTTTTGGAGTCAGGAGGACTAAGTTTTAATCTAACTTCAGATTCATGGCTTCTTTTGTTTTCCTTTAGTATAAAAATAAGAATAATGATACCTACCTGTTAAGGGTTTTGAGAGAGAAATGCCCTGTAAATGTTAGCTTTTTAAAAATTTACTTTCGAAGAGCTTCAGGAAAATTTTTTTAAAAAAGGGAAAATTAACTATATGGACAAAAATATTCATAGTAGCTTTTCTCAGGGTAAAAACTTGGAAATTGGAGGGATGCCCATCAATTGGAGAATGACTCAATAAAGTGTAGTATGTATTTGTGATGTAATATTATTGTTCTTTGGGAAATGATGAGGTGGATGCTCTCAGGAAAAAAAAAACCTGGAAAGTCTTCCATGAACAAAGTGAAATATACTTATATACAAAGTAATAGCAATGTTCTGGGATGACCAGCTGTAAATGACTTTGCTGTTCTTAGTAGTACAATCATCCAGGATTACTCTGAAGGACCTGTGATAAAAAATCCTATTCATATCCAGAGAAGGAACTGATTGTGTTTGAATACAGATTGAAGCATTCTCTCTTTCTTTTTAACTTATTTTTTCTTGAAGATTTTTTTTTTCAAAATAAAATCTGTTTTCTTTTACAACCTGACTTTTATGGAAATTTTTGCATAATTTCACATGTGGTTTCTTAATTGTGGATGGGGATAAGGACCTAGAACTCAAAAATCTCAAAAACAAGTGTTAAAAAATGTTTTGAATATAACTGGGGAAAACTATTAAATAAATAAATAAATAAAAGTTTACTTTTGAAGGGACCTCTGATTTGACATGTTTGGAGACATTTTAATGAGGATCTTCTAATAGCAAAAGAGGGTGGCACCTTGTTGGCAACTTAATGTCATAGAGAATTGTGGAGGGGAGGAAGAAATGACTTTTCCAGGATCATATAACTAGTCAGTAAGACCTGACCTTTTTGGCCTTTTTTTAGTTCAATGCCAGCTTTATTTTTGCTATTCTAATGCTGTGTCTTCCACTACTAGCATTTTTAATTTTTCTACATTAAAAATTATTTTTTTTATGATAGTAGCTTTTTATTTTTCAAAATACATGCAAAGATAGCTTTCAACTTGCAAAAACTTGTGTTCCAAATTTTTCTACATCTCTCCCCATCTCTTCCCACCCCAAGACAACAAGTAATCCAATATAGGCTACACGTGCAATTTTTCGAAACATATTTCAACATTTACCACTCTGTGTAAGAAAAAATCAGATCAAAAGGGGAAAGCAATGAGAAAGAAAAAACAAGCAAGCAAACAACATTAAAAAGGTGAAAATACTATGTTGTGATCCATATTCAGTCCCCATAGTCTTCTCTTTTGATGCATATGGCTCTCTCCATCACAAGTCTATTGGAATTGCCTTGAATTACCTCATTGTTGAAAAAAGCCAAGCAAGTTCATCACAGTTGACCATCACATACTCTTGTTGCTGCTGTGTGCAATGTTCTCCTGATTCTTCTCACTTCACTTTACATCAGTTAATGTAAATCTCTCCAGGCCTTTCTGAAATCAGTCTGCTCATCATTTCTTATAGAACAATAATATTTCATTACATTAATATGCCATAACTTAATTCAGGTATTCCCAAACTGATGGACATTCACTTAGTTTCCAGTTCCTTGCCACTACAAAAGGGCTGCAACAAACATTTTTGCACATATAGATTCTTTTCCATTTTTTATAATCTTTTTGGGATACAGATCCAGTAGAGACCTTGCTGGATCAAAAGGTATACACAGTTTGAAAGCCCTTTCGGCATAGTTCTAAATTGCTCTCCAGAATGGTTAGATCAGTTCACAATTACACCAACAATGTGTCCCAGTTTTCCCACATCCCCTCCAACATATATCATTATCTTTTCCTGACATCTTAGCCAGTCTGAGAGGTGTGGAGTGGTACCTCAGAGTTGTTTTAATTTGCATTTCTCTAATCAATGGTGATTTAGAGCATTTTTCATATGATTAGGAATGACTTTAATTTCTTCATTTGAAAATAGTCTGTACATATCCTTTGACTCTTGATCAATTGGATAATGGATTATAGCCTTATAAATTTGAGTCAATTCTTTATATATTTTAGAAATGAGGCCTTTATCAGAAACCTTGGATGTAAATTTTTCCTCCCACTTTTCTGCTTCCTTTATGATCTTGTCTGCATTGGTTTTGTTTGTACAAACCCTTTTAAATTTAATATAGTCAAAATTATCCATTTTACATTTTATGTTTTCTAGTTCTTTTGCTACTACTAATATTTTTAGAAGCATAGGTAAGTGGATGAAATTTTTTTTGAAAAAGAAAAAAGTAATAACCAAAAGCATTGATGCTGATGACATAATTATTTCATGTTCCTCCTTGATTGTTTGAGCTTATTTGGCTACTTTTATGCAAGCCCAGTCCGTTCTATGCTGATATTTATTCATTTTATTTGCCTTCCTTAAATTCCAATTAAACTTTATCCTATTTTTTTTTAACAACCAAACTCCTCCCAACTTCTACCAAATAAACAATAAAATCCCAAAATTATTTATCTGTTTTTTTATTGAGAAATTTTTTTTATTAGAGTTATGGGCAAAAGGACATGAGACTCTCTCAGCCAGTCAGTAACTATGTATTAAGCTCTACTATATGCCAGACACTAATATAAATGTTAAGTGCTGGAATATCAAGAAAAAAAAGGCAAAAGACAATCCTGCACCCAATGAACTTCAAATCTAGAGGACGAGACAACATGCAAACAACTGTGTAAAAACAGACAAATATGGGATAAACTAGTAGTAGTCAATATAGACAAGGTACTAGCATTAAAGCAATGGGCTCAGTTTTTTTTTTCTTATTAGGATCTAAATCTTGAGAAAAGTTGTTTTCCTGGATACCTTTATTGATTATTATCTAGAGGCTAAAAACCAAAACCATACTCTGAAATTTTGTGGGTCAGTTCATGGTTGGATGGAAACACTTGATTAAGATGCTTAATTTAAAGCAGGGATTAGAAGCCCTCCTAGTGGGAAAAATGCATTGCACTGAGTGGCACAATGTAATCGCTTTATTGATTATGGATTGCTGAACTACAGTAGTCAACTGAATAACCTTCAGTTAGCTATAACACATACTAATTAAGAAATGTAATTTACAGCTTTTTAAATTGATGAAGTGGGGTAAAAAGGCAGTAATCTTGGCCAGAAATTGGTAGGAATGACTAAGATTTCTTGAAAGAGTTCCCTGGTCCTAAAGATACCATAAGAATTAAGTTTGGTGCTTTAAAGATAAAATATCTATCTTCATATTACTGAAAATCATAAAGATGTTGCCTGATCTGGAAGAGAGGGCATATAGCCCTGTTTCCATTTTATAGCTTGGTAAATAGCTACAGATGTGTGTTTGAACAGTAGATCAAGTGTATTGAGAAGAACAGAATGAAGGAGTATAGAATAATTATTTTCTTTGCTTTAATGCCCATTCATACCTGATTGCAGAGATAAACTTGGTTTGTATAAGGGACTATGAGGGAACATGTATTATTGTTTGTCATTCATTTTAGAAGAGGATCAATGACATCATGGTGTGATGTCTTGATTTATGCATGAATTGGATTTAAATGAGGCAAAATGGCACAAAGTTGTCAACTTCACTATCCCAGAATCATTGAACTTCAATGGCAAATGGAAGTCAAGATGGCTAGTGATATCCTGGAATGCAGTAGCTGATTTTGGCAACTTTGATACCTGACCAAGTTGTACATCTTCCACAGTACCTGTTTCAGTCAACTTCATGACTATTGGAACAAATTTTTCTCATCTACCCTTTCCACTAGGGAAAGTCTTTACTTAGGGACTCATGTTTCATCTCCCTATATTAGAATGTAAAGAGATTATATTTACTCAGTATTTTATGATTGTTCACTCATGTTTCTCTTGATTGTATATTTCTTTTGAAATGTTTATTCTTCAAAATTTCTACTTAACTCTTTTCAACAGGAATGCTCACTATATCTCTATTTCATTGAAGAAGATCCATTTCTTCTCTGCTGGATTGTCATCAGTTTTACAAGATAAATTATTCTTGGTTGTAAACTTATATCCTTAGCTTTTTAAAATATTTCATTCCAAGTTTTTTGCTTTCTGGTTATATGCATATATATACATATATATATATATATGTACATTCTGGATTTTGGCTCTAATGCTTGGTATCTTTTAGGAGACACCTAGAGGATTCTATTTCTAATTTGCTCTCTGATGCTAAGAGAAGAGGGCTGTTTTCTTTTATGGCTTTGAAATATGATGTCTAAGATCTCTTTTGGATATTGATTTTTAGGAAGTTTAGTGATTCTTAAGTCATCTCCCCTTGATCTGTTTCCCAGGGCAGTTATTTTTGTTATGATATGCCTCATATTTCCTTTTATTTTTCAGTCTTTTGATTTTAATTAATTCTTTTTAAAAATATTATTTTATTCCCCTCCCCCATTACATGTCAAGAGAATGTTTAGCATTTATTTTTAGAAGATTTTGAGTTCCAGATTTTTTCTTCTTCTCTCCCCTCTTTTATTCTGAAGATGGTAGACATTTTATATAGTTTATACATGTGGTATCATGTAAAACCTATTCACATATTAATCATAATTGTAAAAGAAGAAACAGATCAAAAGAAAAAGAAATTATGAGAAAGAATAATTTTCAGGAAGTTTGTTATTTGGATGAGGCTTTATACAACCTGTGCCAAGCTGTTAAGACCCTTTCCAATTTTTTCTTGACAGTTCCCATTTCTTTTCCATTTTCCTCTCATGATAATCTATAAAAATACTTTAAATTCTCTTTTAAAAAAACCTCTTGGTTCATTTTCCAGGAATTCTTGTTTAACTTGTTCTCAAACTGTCTTTTTTCTTTGAGTATTTGCTTAAAAGTTTTTTTAGAGTCATTCTCTTCACAATAATAATGTTTTAGAGTGGAAATAGAATTAAAAAAAATTTCCTCCCATCCTTTTAGTTTACTTTCTATTTTAGATCTTTATGTTAGGGTTACACTAACTGGAGGGAATGTTTGAGCTGAGCTTGTGTTCTTTGGAGGCATGCTGCTACTTTCTTGTACTGAGTATTGTATTATTCCAGAATTAAGGAAAGCCCAGGTTGAGGTCTTAAAAGCTTTCAGTTTTCCTTCTTCTGCTCGAAAGCTTGGAACTTATTGTTCCAAGCAAAGTTTTATTCTGCTCTCTTGGTTTGAGCTCTGCAAGTTTCTGCTACATTCTGCACAATATTCCTATAGACTTGCCCTTGGTTGGAGTTGTAGCCCACTGCTGCTAGACTCAGCCATTATAAGGTAGCCAGAAAACTATGCAAGTTCAGTGGTAGAACTTCAGGATCCCTCCTGATTAGATATTATGGGTCTGTTTGTTCTGATGTAGACTTCAGAATGGACTGGATGGACTCTACTCCTGAAGTTAAAGCTTCTGAACTTTCTCCTCATTCAGTCATCTCAGAATGCCCCCCGTAGGTGCAAATCTCCTCTTTTAGTAGGTCATGATTTAGTGATCCAACCATCATGCCAGTTGGTACTTCTTCCTGCATCTTGAATAAAGTCAGGCTCTTCTTACCCAGTGACACAGCCTCTTCCTGCACTGGAAGACTCCATGCAGCTATTCTTGACTTGGCTCCATCCCCATTATCTAAAGACTTTTCTGTTTCCCATTGCTGACCTACATGGAAAAAAATGACTCACTGTATTTTTTTTTTTTTTATTTCCCAACTGGGATAATTTTTCTAGATCTTTGTGGAGGAGTTTTGGGAGAGGAACTTGGCTTACTTTCTTTCACTCTGCCATCTTGCCTCTGCCTCCACCAAGTATACTCTTAATATATTCATGAAGAATGGCTTATGGGGAATCTGAGCAAGATCACATGACATGGACCCTAATACTATAGAATAGGTTACTAATTACCTTAATAGGACCCCACCCTCACCAACTTGGAGCTAACAGCTCCTTTCTCATCATGGGATACTGAGGCACTACAACCTTTTTTGTGCTTCAGTCTTATCAGCTATAAAATAGAATAGGAAATACATGTCCTCTCCATTGCATTGAGATCTTGGGATAATTTAAGTACTATTGAATGGCAACATGGAAGGTGCATTGGAAGTCATTCCTAGCTGTGCTACTTAACAGTATTTGATCTTGGGTAAGTCACATAACTTACCTCAGTCTCACTTTTCTTATTTGTAAAATAGGGAAAGTGATTCTTGTGCTACTTCTCTTTCAGGGTTGTGAAGATAAAGCAAGGTAGTGGGGAAAAACATGATGTAACCATATTACAATATGTAAATGAGAATTATTATGTATAAAATGTTACACACCTGCAAAACCTTGTTTTATTTTGATGTGATTTTTCAACTAAATCTCCACGGAAACGTGTAAAAATCTTAGTCCATAGAACTATTGCTGCAAAGTCTGATCTTTCCTGTCAAATAGTAAGATCATAATTATAGAACTAAAATAGACCTTAGAGGGCATCTAGTTGAACTTTCTCATTTTACAGATGAAGAAACTGAGGGTCATAGAACCTGAGGGAATTCAGAAAAGTCATAGAAGTTATAAATGACTTAATAAAGGTTTGAATTTGACCCTTCTCACTCTGGTTTCAGAGTTCTTTCTTATGCATCATTGTGCTTCCCAACTATTTTGTTTTGAACTTTAGGGAAGTATTCACTGGGGATCTGGAGGGGGATTGATTAGAAGCAGAATTGAGTAAAGAGGGACTTTATGGGTAAATATTTGTTTAAAAAGCCCTTTTATCCTTAATCTGCTTTTGTTCTGAGTCAAAATGATTTACTCTAATGGAGCCCAGCTTAATTTAAATGGAGACCATGCCCTGAAACAGTACAAGGTTATGCATGAATGGAGCAGCCAAGAGTTTTTCTCATGAAACCATTCTTTAAATGCTACCCTTAGATTAAAAGATGCATAGGTTATTCTTCCGTACCTCCTTTATACCGTTCCTCTTTCCCTCCCTCCCACCTCCCACCTCCTCCCTCCCTTCCTCCTTCCCTCCCTCCCTCCGTTCCTTCCTTCCTTCCTTCCTTCCTTCCTTCCTTCCTTCCTTCCTTCCTTCCTTCCTTCCTTCCTTCCTTCTAGCTTAGCTTGGTAACAGTAATATTGCTGTTGATTTTATATTTGTGGTTTTGATTTGCAATTTCATCTATGCTGGGAGTTCTCTGCAAGGAAAAGCCCTTTAACAATGCAACTGTTTTGTAGCTTATGGATCCTAGGTTTTTGGGAGCATCAAGAAGTTAAGTGATTTACCAGTGGTCACATAGAAAGTATATGTCAGAGGTGGGATTTGAATTCAAACCTTGCATACTGAGACTAGCTCTCAATCCACTACCTCATAGTGCTTCTCAGTGGACATTTACGACAAATTTAAATTTGCAAATCACTTTGCATACATTGTACCATTTCAGATACTGGATAACCTTATGAGATAGTTAATAATAATGTTGTTAAGCCCATTTTACAGATGAGGTTTAGAAAACTTGACTCATAAAGTCACATAGTGAGTATTTGATCCCAGGTATTCTTGATGTTGTGAGATTTCTATCTACTATCATGGGTTTATTTTGGAGTTCTGCTTTATTCATATTTGACGACTTCAGTTCCAACTAATTTCTTCTTTCTTTGAATTCCTATTTCATGAATTACAAATAGTACATTGACATCATAGATTTAGAGGTGGAAGAGACATTAAAGGTCATTCTTTTATATCTAATGTTCTCTAACTATTCATGGTTGTTCATCTTGCCTTACTAACTAGATCTTAATATTCTTGAGGACATGCGATATTTTATTCTTTTACATCCTTTACATTTTATTCTTTTACATTTACTAGGCTTAAATAAAAAATGGTTAACTGGAATAATTTATAGTTGACATGTTCTATTGGTATTTCAGTGTTGGAAAATGTGGGAACTGGCTTCATCAGGACATTTAGTAAATCTGAAATAGGAGGATAGGTTGATCCTCAAAGACATAGATTTAAGATCATAAGATTTGGGTTTCAGTCCTGGTTCTGAGATTTACTTCCCTTGTGATCATTTGAAACTCATTTAATCTCCCTGTGCTTCTTTAAAATGATTAGTTTGAACTAGATGATCTCTAAGGTCTCTTCCAGTTTTGAAATCTTATAACTTATACAAGTGAATAAAAGGCCCTTCAGATATTGAATGAAAATGAGATCATTTTGATTGATAGAGAAAATTTCTCCAAGTGGCATCAGCCCAGCTGCTTATTCTAAGTATTAAAACCTTATGCTTATATAGAGTGTAGCAGATGTTTCAGATACAGTTACCCTCACCCCTTCTAACCCTTTTAAATCAGTACAAGAGGCAATGTCACCCTTCTGGAACCTTCCCAAGAAAAATGCGGTGACTTATTTTGGGGCTCTAGAGATGTCATGTGAATTAGAGAGGGGTGCTCTGTGGTCAAGGCTTGATAGTCCCCTTCTCATGAATTCCCCAGACTCAAAGGAGCAGAAGAATTCTTTTCATGTTTAGATTGAAGATAAAAAGGACCAAAACAGAACTAAAAATCTAAGGATTCTTAGCATATCATGGATTTTCTGGGAAAGATCAAATTTTAAAAGATGTTTCTGTACTAAGTACTATTTTACCTTCTAAAGTAGGAGTTCGTAATGTGTGTGTGTGTGTGTGTGTGTGTGTGTGTGTGTGTGAGAGAGAGAGAGAGAGAGAGAGAGAGAGAGAGAGAGAGAGAGATCTCTTTGGAAGTCTGGTGGTCTATGGACCCTTTTTCAGAATAATTTTTAAAAATTCATAATTAAGAGAAATGGTAAATTTCAGTTTGAGAATGTGAAAGAATTCTAATTTTTTTCCATTCAAGTTCATATACTCCCTAAAATCTATTCACAAACCTCAAAGGAGGAGCCTTTGAATCCCAGTTTAAGCCCTCCTGTTCTATAGGACTCTAAAGATAATTTGATTAAATATTATATCTGTAAATAGTTTGATGGTAGAATAATCAGAAGTCAGACTAACTTAGTTTTTCTGCTCTGCATATGAATTGTCTTCTCCTTGAGGCTGAGCTTTATGTTATAAAAACTCATAAAATGGGAAATGCAAGTATTCTCCCCATAAAAGATGAGGAAATTGAGGGTCAGAGGTTAAGAAATTTTCCCATTACCACCAATTCCATGTCCAGTTATCTTTTTTTCTAACTCCCTGAGATAGAAAGAGAGCAGATCCCTGCTCTTATTTACTATAGTTCTCTTACCACTTCACATGTATGCTATATTAACTACCTTCAAGCAGTGTCAATGAATTTGCTTTGTTGGTCCCCAAATTAAACACCTTAATCATAAGCAAAGAATTGAATTTCAGGTGACTAATTCACAACTGTCACCCAAGACATAATAAGATTATATTTTTTTTGGAGCTGGACCATAAGAAAATTGACAATAAAAATGCTGATCGATAGGCAGTTCTCAAGAGGTAAAGGCTGCATTAAGATGCAGAGGTGTTTGTTGGTTTGCTTTTTAATCTATATTCTTAAGTAAAGAGAAAATCCATTTCTCTTCCCCAGAGGGGAAATCTTTGAGCACTGGGCTTAGAAACTGCTTCACTGTCTGAGGCTTGTAAAAATAAATAAATATATTATGTGTATAATTAATTGTCTGCCTTTTTTTTTTAAGACCACATTTCTTTAAAAAAAAAAAAAAAAAGGTTGGGAGCCGTTTAAACAATACTGATTTGTAAAAGGGCCAGAATAAGGAGGCATCCTAATGAAGTGAGTACTTAGGATGAGTAGATCCCAGTTTTATCTTTGCCATTTACTCGCTGTTTGACTTTGAGAAGGTCACATGACCTCTCTGAAGCTCACTTCTCTCATCTGTAAAATGAATGTGTTAAATTAGATGACCTCTAAGGTCACTTATAGCTCCAAATCTGTGAATCTGTGATCCAAATCTTAAGATAATAAAGGCAAAGAGCTTGGCAAATGTTTTAACATTTTATAACTCTATCCTTTGTGGAGAAGACAAACTGGACTCATTTTCTCAAGACTTGGGCCATCAGGAAGCTCCGGATTTTCTGGGAAGGATTTTATTTTAAAAAAATTACTACTGAGCTGCCAATTCTAAATGCTTTAAAGCTGAATCTCTCAATCATATGGATGTCACTTCTTCAATTCACTTAAACACATATTTATTAAACACTTGTTATGTGCATTGCACTGGGTTAGAGGGAAGGCATACAAAACCAAATTATTTCAAGGGTTAAAGTTGATCAGTGAAAATTTTCCTGGGAGAAGTGATTGTCCTGAATATTGATCTCTCTTACCAAGTTGCCTGCTAAATGAGTATTAAGAGTATCTTAGCTAGAGACCTCTAGATTGGCAATGTGGAGTGAATGATCGTGATTTGCTTTCAGTGATCACAAAACATTCGGCTAAATATTACATATCCTTTTGTATAATGTCAATTGCTCCTTTGTAATATATCAGTAATGGGCTTTTCTTCCCACTAGAGAAAAAGAGAGACACTCCAGACGACTAGCCGTTCTTTATCAGGAGAGAAGAGCAAGGTATCAGACAAAGGAAGAGAATGTGTAACTTGGAATTCCCCTTGATGAGAGTATAGGGGGGGAGAGAAACCTTAGTATATCAACTATCCACTCTGTGATATCAACTTCCATAGAAAAAGGAAATATATTAATTAGAGTGAAGAATCTAGGATCCTGCATTGCTGTCTCTGATAAAGTATGTTGGAGTAATTGCATCTTTCTGAGCTGAATCTTCTTCCAGGCCTTAAAGGCTATGAAAATGCAGAAGCCCCGGATTCTGGTCACTTTAAATGTGCTTCCAATGATGGCACAGATCTGGTCCTTGCTTAATCCCTCCTACCAGTTTTCATGCATAGTTTAATTTGCTCAAAGCAGAAAGGAGCCAACATACTTATTTTTCTCAGGTCTCTATATGTGCACATGTGTATGACTTTTGGGTGTTTCTGTGTGCATGTCAACTGTGAGTGTGTATGGACGTGTGGCAGTGTCTTGGATGTACATGAAAGGATAGAGATGACTCAAACTTCTCTTAAAATTTTAGATCCATTTTCCATACAGCTGCCCAAATATTATTCCTACAGCACAGATCTGACTATGTCCATAGCCTCTAGAAGCTTTCTGATTCTCTGATCCCTTGTTTGCATTTATTATTGGCATTAATTGGCATTAATAATCAGGTTCCAGGCTAAATGAACATACACTCTTTGCTCAAGCCAAACTATCCATCTTGCTCCTTTACATTTATTTTTCATGTATTTTCTATTTACTTAACTGTACACATGATTCTCTCCTCCTCACAATATAAGCTAATTCTGATGGGGACTCAGCACCTAAAATAATGCTTGGATGTAACAAGTGCTTAATAAATGCTGTTTTTGATTAGCTGGCTAGATGGAGCCTTGTTGGTGAGCTTGATGTGAGAAGTTGAATAGGAGAACACTAAACTCTCTAAATGAAATTTACCAAGAACTTATTGACAGCACATACCCTAGTACACTAATGTATACAGAGAAAGCAAAATCACTCAATGTTTATTTTATTCAGTTTATTTATTTATTACCTTTGTAATAGAAATTTCAATAAAATGACTAAGAAGAGCTGATAGATAAGTAAGGAGATGTAAAAACTTGCCTAGCTAACTAAAGTTGATGATTCAAGTCACTTGATTTGGATGAATTACATCCTCAGATATTGGACAAAATGTTGGATGTGAATGTTGGAATACTATTTGAAAAATTATGGAAAATGGAGGAGTTACCAAAAAATTTGAAGGGTAATTATCCTGATGTTCAAAACAGTTTTGGGAAAGAGAATTGAATCTGAAAACTATAGACTAGTGAACTTACTTCGAATTCTAGAACAAATTATTAAAGATAGCAAGCATCTAGAAAACTAAGAAATGATAATTACAAAGAGCTATCATAGTTTCACCAAGAACAGGTCATGCAAGACTAACTTCAATTCTTTTGACAGGATTACTAAAACTAGTAGATGAGGTAATTGTTTCTGGATATAGTTTGCCTAAATTTTTGCAAAGATTTTGATAAATGTTATATTCTCCATTAAGAAAAGTTAGAGTGATTTGGATTAAATAATGATAGATAGATTCAGAATTAGTTGGATAGCTGGACTTAAAGAATAGTTATTAATGATTTAATGTCAACATGGTAGATAGTGTCCAGTGGAGTGCTTGACCATATGCAGTTTAACATATCTATTGACTTCTTTTGGAGAAACATTTAGATAGTAGGTTCCTCATCTTTGTATATTTGTAGGGCTAGTATGAAGGAGAAGAATTAGATTTATTTTGTGTAGAACCATAAATAATGGGCAGATATAAATAAGCTTAATCTCAGGAAGAACTTTTAACAAAAAGTGATATGAACTTCCTGAAGAAGTGATGAGTTCTCTCTCCCTGAAGGTCTTCAAGCTGAGGTTGGAAAATTACTTGTTAATATATAAATATATGTATATATGGAATTCCTTTCCTGTGTGGATTGGATGAGATGGTTGCTGCTCATCTTTAAGGCAGTTGACAGAGCCACTGGAGTTTCTTAAGCAGGTGGATGACATCATCAGTTCTGTGTTTTAGGAACATTAATTTGGTAACTGGGTGAAGAGTGGATTGGAAGGAAAGAGATCTGAAGCAGAGAGACGGGAAGCTATCACAAATTTACAGGTGAGATATGATAATAAGTTAGCATTTATATAACAAGACATGGTATAAAAAGGTAAGGTAGCATCATTTTTTAAGTAGAAGGAAGAAAAGGAAATTTAGAGATATTATTCTATCTTTTTCCTCCCACACTTGGTGTCAGAGGAACCAATTTCCTCTAGACCAGGGGTTCTTAACCATTTTTCCCTAATGTCATAGACTCCTTTGACAATTTGGTGAAGCCCTGGTTCTATTCCAAGAAGAGTGATTAGTTGCCTAATTAATAACTGAAGGAAACTCTAAATTTCACTTATAAGGTAGGAAATAAAGATGTAAATGTTTTCCTATATAAGTTCAAAGACATCCTACAATCTATCTATAAACCTGCTGGGATACCAAAACTTCTTATGGAGAATGAAAAGAGACTTGTCTCAAATCCATGACCTTATCAACTCAGGATTTATTAAGCATATACTAAATGCCGCGCACCATGATAGATGCTCAAAAAACATGGACAAAAGTGAAACAGTATCTCTAGAGCTTACATGCTTAAAAAATCAGATTAGCTAATGGTCTATCTATTTTTATCATTCCCCCAGTAGTTCTTAGTTTAGTTAATTAATTAATTAATTAATTATTATTTTTTTGCTTTCAATTCTATTAATCTCTTCTTTGTATATCAGAATTTTTATTTTGATATTTTTAGGCCCTTTTAATTTGTTAGTTTTCTAGTTTTTTAAGTTGTATTACAAATTTATGGATCTCTTTCTCTTTTTTCTTTCTTTTTTTCTTTCTCTTTTTTATTGATGAAGGAGTTTAGGAAGATAAATTGTCCCCTAAGAAAATTCTACATATTTTGGGTTGTTTTCCTCATGAATTTTTGTATATTAAAAGAGCTTACATTTTAATAGAGGAGACAAACATACACAAAATCTTAATGCAGTTTTAAAGCTTTAATCTATGCTAAGACTTTTGGGACATTCTATAAATATATGTAGAATATCTACAAAATGAATAAAAAGTAGTTTTGGGAGGTAATCAATAGTTGGAGGCAGAAGAGTTACAGATAAGGAAAGACTTCATTTAAAAAATCATAGGGAGCTGAGTTAGGAACCAGGGAGATTCTAAGAGATGGGAATTCATTCCAAGCATGTGGTTCAGTCAGTGCATAAAGCATGAGATAAAGATGGAGTGTTGTATGCACAGAGTAATAAATAATACAGTATGGCTGAACCATGGAATGGAAGAACGTATAAGGGAAATGTGTAGGAAATTAGATTGTGGAATGATTTAAATGCCACCAGAGAAATTGATATGTAATCTTAAAAGTTGGGGAAATCTCTGGTTTTTGAGTAGTACTTCAATAAAATCATTTTGGCTTTGTGAAAGGTAAATTGGAGTGGGTAGAGATTTGAGGCAGGAAGACCAAGTAGGAGGTCATTTCTATAGTCAAGTAAGAGATGATGACTAGTATGGTGGTTATGTGAGTTGAGAGAAGAGGAGCATACAGGAGAAATGTTGCAAAGATAGAAATGACAGGATCTGGAAATGAGTTGGATAAAGAGTAAATGAAAAGTCAAACATAAAAATGAGGTTACAAATTTGAGTAATTGGAAGGATGCTAGTGTTCTCTTCACAGTAATAGGGAAGTTCAGAAGAAGGATTGGTTTTGGGGCAAAGTTAATGAGTTTTGTTTTGGATATGTTTAATTTGCTGGATGTTTACAGGGTATATATTTCAAAACATCCAAAGGGAGTGGGTGATGAGGGATTGCAGTGCAGAAGGGAGACTAAAGAGGGATATATGAATCTGGGAATGATTGCATATAATTAGCAGTTGAACTCATGGGAGCTGATGAAATAACTAAGTGAGAGAGTACAGAGTGAGAAGAGAAGTACATTCAGGAAAGACCCTTTCTGAGACAGATTTGATAATGAAGAGATTGTTGATAGAGTGGTTTCCTTTGAGTGATAAAATAGGAAGTCATATTGCAAGAACAAAGGAAGTAGAAGTACCTTGTTATTCAAATAGTTTGGCTAAAAAAGGGAGGGGAGATAAAAGGTGATGGTTATAAGGACTGTGAGGTAAAGTGAGAAATATTTTGAAATTAAAGGATAGTCAAATGTGTTTATAAGCTTTAGGGAAGAAATGATAGATAGAGAGACACCAAGAGAATGATATAGTAGCAGCAATATCTTAGAAAAGATAAGAGAGCAATGGAGCCTAGGGTACATATAGGAGGGTTGGCTTTGATAAGAATATTTCTTTCTTCATCAGAGACTGGAATAAAGGAAAAAATGGCTAGAATGATGTCAAGGAATTGTGAGATGAAGAGAAGGATACAAAGGGCGTTCTCAATGAATGGCTTTGAATTTGGGGGAATAAAGAGTCATGGGAATACCTTAACTGAGAGGCTATAGGGAGGGGTGCTTTAGGAGGCTTGAGGAAGGAAGAGAAGATTTGGCACAAATTTTATGGAGAATAGAATAGAAAATCTAGGGAAGAGTAAAATGATTGTTTTGATGGAATGAGGACACAGTTGAGATTAGGTAACATATAATTGCATCAGACTCAATTATCACAAATTTGTGATTTCTTCCAGTTCTGGTCAGCAACATGTAAGCAGGATTACCTCTTGGTAGATGATGGCAATTGGAGTTTGATAAAGCACGAACATTGTTTGGAAAAGAGAGCAAGAGATTTAAGAGAAAAGGATAGTATAGTGTTGAACTAGTCCATTGAGGGACGGAGAGTGGGAAACAAAGAGAGTGTAGCCAAAGCAGAGAATGCAGGATTGTAGGACACATTAGAAAAATAGGTTTGGAAAAAAAAGCATAGAGAGATGGAATGATAGAAGATTGAGACTGGGCAAAGGAGTTTCATAGTTATTGGTCATGGAATTGAAGTAATAGGCAGTGATAGAAAGATGGACAATGTATGTGATCATCTCTAGGGCTTTCTCATGGGGAGTGGAAAAATAGGTTACAGGAATTGAGCAGATTGAGGAAATAGGAAGTTAGGGTGTTTGAAGGATATATATATGTTGAAGCTCTTCATCAAGGGAGAAGTTTGGGTGGAAAAAAAGAGGGTCTATGAGCCAGGCATTAAACTCATTAAAAAAGTAAGTAGATAAGTAGGAATACCCTAGGAAGTCAATAGATAACAGCCACAATCTGAATTGGGTGATATAATTTTGTTAGAGTGAACCTCAAAGAAAGAAAGATTATTAAGTAATGCAGTAATGGGAGAATATGGAAATGGAAACAGAAATTCCAATGAGAATAGGGGGTCATAAGAAAAGTAGGTTGGTACTGCAAAAGAAGACTTGGGATACATTGTTATCTGTGTTGAATGAAGTCTTGGGAAACAACAAAAGAAAAAGGGTTATAAGAAATGATGAAGAAGATGGTTTCAGAAAAACCTAGAAAGACTTGTACAAATTGATAGAAAGTGGAGTAAGCAGAACCAGGAGAACACTTTATACAATATCAATAATATTATAAAGAAAATCAACACTGAAAAACTTAGGTACTCTGATCAACAAAATGGCTAATCATAGTTTCAAAAAAGTCATGAAGAAATGTAATATCCACCTCTGGATAGAGAGTTGATGGACTCAAAGAAATTATCTTTTTTTCTTTTTTTTTCTTTTCTCTCCTCTCCTGTTTCCTCTTCCCATTTCCCCCTTTCCTTCCTTCCCTCTCTTCTTCCCTCCCTCTCTCCTTTTTCCTTCTCTCCCTCCATTTCTTTCTTCTCTTTGTCCCTCCTTTGATTCTCCTCTCCCGCCTTCCCTCCTTTTCTCCTTCCCTTCCTCTCTCCCTCCCTCTTTTCTTCCCTCTCTTACTTCCTTTTTTCCTTCTTTCCTCTCTCTTTTCTTCCTTTGGAGGAAAATGAGGAAGATGATGATGGCAAGGAGGAGGGAGAGAATTACAGGCATATAGAATGGCTAGTGAAAAATGCATGAAATCAGGAGATGGAGTGTCTTTTTCAAGAAACAATGAGGAATCTGGTGTCCATATTTAGGGGCAATGTGCTTCTGAGTTTCTACAGGGAGCAGGAATAGTGAAATATACAAAAGCTTTTACACCATAGAAGCTAAATAATTAGGGGTTTGCTTACTCAAGTCACCATCACCCTTATACTCTGGGGAGTGTAGCAACTTGGTAGGCATTTAACTTAATTATAGCATTAAACAATATTCTAAAGAATTAGAATTTTTTGTGTGCATTCCAACCCCCTTCTGTCTTCCCTCTTCTTGTTGAGTAAACCAAATGGAATCAGCATTGTTAAACTTTTTCCTCACCTGGTGGTTTCCTGGTGGAAATCATCTGCTACAAAATAGAGAAGCTGTTTTCATGGCTCATTTAGAGTCCTCTTAATACATTAAAACCTATATGTAATCTTCCATAAAGCAGAGCTGTAATGAGTAGATCTGATGAATCCATGGACAAACTCACAAAATGTGTTCTGAGGCAGGCTGTACCTTCAGAATTGATTAGGCTTCAAATCAATTCTATAAGAAAAATTCAGCTAAGGGGGAAGATATCTCTGGGAGAGCCTGGCAGTGGGTGAGACTAAGATAGCTGGACACTGGGAGATTATTTTTGAGTGGCTATTATCAAAGGAAGGAATGGGAAAAGACTGGGCTGAGGAGAAGTTCATTTCATTTATTCAGTTTAGTAGCTTCTTATTTTGAGTAATTATCATTGCTAACTGGATGCCAAGCTTAGCTGTTTCTGTTTTCCAAAGGAGAGTAAGTATTGTCACTAGACCCTCTAAGTTTCATTACCTTGAGTTAAGCTCTGGTTGCCCCATCCAATTTATAGCTTGGACAGCTGGATCTCCTGGCTTAGTAAATGTAACTTTGAAATGAAGACATCTCAGCTATGGGGGATACTTTCTGAATTTTTTCCATACAAAGTGAAGAAGCTAGCGTTAGATACCTGAATTTCTTATTTAAGAAATACAGGAGAAGCATCAATAAAGTATATTAAAATAACTTGCATCATTGTAGGTGGCTGTTTTAACTGGGTTAAGGCCACTGTTACTATTCCCACACAAACCCAGTTTTGTAATGCTATTAAAGTGGGTAGGGGGAAAACAGTAGGTGCTTGCTTTTATTTAAAAGGCCCCAGAAATGTTAACATTTATCATTGCTAACTAAAATCCCTTTTTATGTGTCTCAGAGAAGGAAAATGCAAGTACTTTCCGCGCCCCCCCCCCAAGTAGTTTGGCAGAAATGTTGCTGAGAGCTTGAGTGTTCATTTTCTCAGGTCTAATATTGCTGCAGAAAGTCTCCGCCAACACTCAGCCATATTATTAAGCAAAGGTTCCAACGTGGGCTATGATTTGTTTTTCCTGTGAGTGACATGACCATATTTTCCATTAAGTCTCAGTGCAGATAGAATCTCTAGCTCCCTTGCTGTGTCACTTCCTCTGTCTGGGAGGGAAAGACAAACCTAGGTGATTATAGTTGAGTATTCATAGTAGATTTGTTTTTGAAAATCTGTTCTCAAATTAGATTCTGGTTCTTCACTTTTGACTTGGGACAAGGCATGTGCTATTTAGGTTGAACTCAAAAAATATTTATTGAATGATTGCTATGTATAAAGCACCAAAGGGGATACGGGGCTCAGTAAAACAGTGAAATCCCTTCCATCATGGAACTTACAATTTAGAAGGGGGATATTGATGCATTAAGATGTGGCAAGGTACATTAATATATGATGATGTCATCCCTGTGAGACACAGAGACTACTGCTAGGAGCAAAGATGAATTAAATACTCTTGAGAAGCAACTGGTGTTAATATATATAATTTGGTCTAATTACCCTGGAGGAAAATGGATACTTGAAAGGTAAGAGGAAAAGTTATGAAAATATCTTTCTAAACTTCCACAAAACCCGGTGGGAGGCTGCTTATTAATGAATGGGGAGGTACAACATTCAGTTATCAAGAGAGGGAAGTGATACCAGGAGGATAGATTCATTCTATCCTGGTGAGGAGTGAGAAACAGAGATGAAGACAAGAAGGATCGATAAAAAATACATTTCCATAGCTTCCTGAGAAAACCCAGGGGGTTGGACATGTATAAAACAACACAATTTTTAAATAGTCCTGGCTGACTGAAAAGTCAAGGAAGTTTCAAATATAGGAAAAAGGATTCTGGGATATTTGAAAAAAGCTTTATAATTGTAAGCTAAGATTTCATTGTAATGGCTTCATGGTTGACCCACTTGAGAGCAAATGCCATCTGCTGGAGAGCAGAGCAAACAGCAGAAAACTTGAAGCAGAACTGAGGACAGAAAGAACCATAATCCCATGATGCTTATTATTTAGATATTTTTTGACTCCATGAAAGAAGCCATTCTTTGTCTCAATTTATATCTAGCCTTAATTATTAAATGGGTGTGGCCTTAGTCAAACTAAGACCTTTCTGTAATGTCTGGACTAGCTCACTGTAGGATCTTGGTATCAGCCTGAGTCCTTGATTTTAGAAGAAGAGTGAAGAGGCAGGACTCATGTGGATGGTCAAACATGGAGTACGTTTATTCCAAATTCTCTCAGCCTTATATACCCTTACATAACCAAAGCAATACTGTGCATGCGGAACCACATAAAAAAACTTGCTATTGTGTGTAGACATCTCTTTGCCACTTGGTATCAATGCTTTAATTACAACACAGGTTGTCATGCCCCCTGACTTCTCAGGAAGGCTGAGAGCTCTTGGGGGTAGATGGGGAGCCAAACCAGACACTTTCAGCAGGGTTCTTTTTTACTGGACTAAAGGGTCTTATACTTCGCCCAGTGTTCCCTGCTATCTGTGGCCCTCTACACCTGTTGAAAACCTTAGCTTAAAAAGAACAAGCTCTTTATCTGGCCACTGGACCCAGATGGAGCTGGAAGGGAAAGTGAGGCAAGTGAACTTGGGCAGCCCTCTCTCACTTAAATCCAATTCACTTGCATGTCATGGCGTTGCTCCTTGAAGTCACAGTCTTCTTCCAGAACGAAGAACAAACAACAACAGAAACAAACTGGGAATGTAGTCCTGCTAGAGGGTTCACCCACGATAGTGCTTGTGGTCCATAGAGGGAAGTAACAGTCCTTGGGAAATTGCATTAGTTATTCACTCGTTCTCAGTCCTATATAAGTTCACAGGTTAGCACTTTCCCCTTGGTAGACTCTTCATGGTAATATTCTAAGTCAGGGGTCCTCAAACTTTTTAAATAGGGGGCCAGTTCACTGTCCCTCAGCCTGTTGGAGGGCCGAACTATAGTAAAAACAAAAACTTTGTTTTGTGGGCCTTTAAATAAAGACACTTCATAGTCCTGGGTGAGGGGGATAATCGTCCTCAGCTGCCGCATCTGGCCTACGGGCGTAGTTTGAAGACCCCAGTTCTAAGTCAAGGGAACTGTTCAATTCCCATGGAGGAAGAGTAGGAAAGAAGAGACAGAGCTCATTGATGAGAATTTTTGGTTCTCTAGTGATATGGATGCAAATCCTTTCTTTGTCTTTACTGTGTACTTGAACCTTATGATATCAAATGTTTCTAATGGTGAACTTTATAGATAGCCAAGTGGTATAGTGGATAGAGTGTTGGATCTGGAGTCAGAAAGAGCTGAGTTAAAATCCAACTGCAGCCAAGGGGCTGTGTGAATCTGGGCAGCTCACTTAATCTCTGTTTGCCTTATCTTCCTCATCTGTAAAGTGAAAATGGCAAACCATTCCAATATCTCTGCCAAGAAAACCCCAGATGGGGTCACAAAGAGTCTGAAATGATTGAGCCACAACAAAAATGGTGAATCTTGGAGTTTTGCTACATGCTTGAATGCCCAGGTCCTACTGAGAATGGGGGTGAATAAGTTAATAAAAATGAGATTCCAGAGGGCACTCAGTTCCTTGATGTTAAGAAAAACTTTTGGCAAAAGGAAACACATTATAGTAAAAATAAAATTGAAAGCACAATGAGAAGTAAAAATAAAGTGTTATGGGAATTTAGTAGAAAGGGAACTCTTGGATGATTATCACTAGTGCCACATGTCTCCCATAATCCTTCACTCCTCAGGAGTATTGTTTTCCCTCTGTTCTTTCTTTTTCAGCATATCCCTATAGCTAGCTCTATTTTATCACAGGATGCTATGTCAAATAAAGGAGTAGAATTAAGGTGATAGAGAATTTGATAAATTCTATTTAATCAATTAATAATCAATCAATTATTAAGTATCTTATGTTAGGAATTTTGGTGGGGATACAAATAAAATAGTGGAAGTCCTTGTCCTCAAGGAACTTATCTTTTACCGAGGATGCCACATATTCACAAGTAAATAGAACATATATGAAAATAAGTCCACAGTGTTTTGGGAGCAAGGATATTAGCCAATGGGGAAATCAGGGAATGCCTCTTAAAAATGAATAGCTTTTATTCTTTTTATTACTTTCATTTTTCTATATATATCTCTCTCAGAAAGCTATTCCTTAAAACAAAGATGAACAAAAAGGGATAATGTTTAGCAAAGTCAAATAAGACATCAACCAAGTCTGATATCATATCTTGTGTTCCACATTCACAGAGCTCTATCCTCTTGGAGAGGATTAAATTCTCTTATCTCTTCTTTTAGGCCAAACTTTGTCATTATACATTTACAAGATTCCATTTTGATTTTTGTTGTTTTTTCCATTTATGCTATTATATTCACCGTGTATATTGCTTTCTGCTTACTCATTTTACACTTGTTCATGTAAATGTCAGAAAAGGATTTAAAAAATTTTTTTATTATAGCTTTTTATTTACAAGATATATGCATGTGTAATTTTTCAGCATTGACAATTGCAAAACCTTCTGTTCCAACTTTTTCCCTCCTTCCCCCCACCCCTTCCCCAGATGGCAGCTTGACCAATACATCTTAAATATGTTAAAGTATATGTTAAATACAATATAAGCATACATGTCCAAACAGTTATTTTGCTGTACAAAAAGAATTGAAATAGTATACAATTAGCCTGTGAAGGAAATAAAAAATGCAGGTGGACAAAAATAGAGGGATTGGGAATTCTATGTAGTGGTTCATAGTCACCTCCCAGAGTTCTTTCCCTGGGTGTAGCTGGTTCAGTTCATTACTGCTCTATTGGAACTGATTTGTTGCTGAAGAGGGCCACGTCCATCAGAACTGATCATCATATATTATTGTTATTGAAGTATATAATCATCTCCTGGTCCTGCTCATTTCACTCAGCATCAGTTCATGTAAGTCTCTCCAGGCCTTTCTGAAATCACCCTGCTGATCATCAGAAAAGGATCTTTGAAAGAGGTGACACAATTGAAAAGAACTAAGTGTGTCAAGAGGCAGAGATGAGGAAGAAGAGCAATCTACAAATGGGGGTTGGTCTATAGAAAGACTTGGTAGAGTTTATGGGGGTGGGGGTGAGAGTAATGTGAAATTAGTCTGAAGAGACAGGCTGATGATGTGAGATTGTGTAAGACTTTTTCATGAAAGACAGAGGAGTTTGTGTTTTAAACTAAAGACAGGAGGGAGCCACTAAGGCTTCTTGAGCACATGGGGAATGCCATGATCAGACTTGTGCTTTAGGAATAACAATTTGGCAGCTGTGGAAACTGATTTGTAGATTGGTTATAGAAGACAATTATAACAATCTGTGTGAGAGATGGTGCAGACCTGGACCAGGATGGTTAAGATATGAGTACTGTATAAAAAAATAAAAACAAATGGAGGGAGAGGAGGGAGAGTCGATCCGACTTGGCAATGAATTATATATGTGGGGTGAATGAGAGTGAAGATTTAAGGAGAATGGTGATATTCTTGCCAGAAACAGGAAGGTAAAGAGATATGCTTTTCTCTTCTCCTGCCCCCTCCTTTCTTAGTGTAGACAGAGTAGCTTTAATCGTCCACACTTGTGCTTGTATTAATATATCTTAATATATTCATGGAGATCAGTACCATTAAGTCCCTGACTCATCTTTTTCTTTTGCAGCATGACTGATCTTAATTCCTTTAGCTCATTTTCAACCACTGTCATTCTCTAAATAGTCCTCAACTTCAACTATTACTTATATTGGGAATGCCCACTAACCAAAGCCTCTTAACAAGAAGGATTGAGAAGGATGCTACCCTCCACGCTCCTGCTTACTATATGGCTGTTGTGTCAGAGCTATGTGTTACATCATCTCCACTTGACAGCAGGGAAATCTGAAGCATAGTAGATTAGGACAGGATCTTTCAAGCCAACTTCAGCTTAGTTCTGTCAATTCTTGAACTTCCTGCTTGCATTTAACCCATAAGCCATTAGACCTCTTTGGATGGTGGTAGTGGAGATGGGTTACTGAGAGGTTTTCTGTCAAAGCATTACTAGTCATATGTATGTCTGCTTTGTCAGTGTGAAGGGAGTCTGATTTTGCTCGGTAGGGTTATGGCTGCATATGGCCCTTGCAGGCAGACAGAGGGATGAATTGTAATGAAGACAAAATCCTGTCCTTGCTGCAGGGACCCCTTCGACACCTACTAGCACTCTTTGCTTCAAAGTAGAATCTAAATAGTGCTGAAAGAATGTTGTCATTTCATTGAATGACTGTTGTCAGGACTAGTTGTTAAAGTTGGGAGGGGATTTTGAGAGATAGATATTGGGATTGCCTAAGGGGACTTCATTGCCATAGATGGTAGAGACAAAATATACTTTCTTCCTAATTTCCCTAAGGCTAATCTTGACTACTTCACTGCTTTCCTCTGCATTAACTTAAACTTGGACCTTTCCTGAAATCCTCTTCCATCAAAACCTATATGCTCTTGTTTCTTCCTCTTAGGGCTCTGCTTTCGGTTAGGTAGCAAATGAAGAAGTTTTGAATGCTGTGGATAAGTTCACTTTACCTTGGCAGTATACTTTCCAGGGATGTGCACATTGATAGTGAGGTTGACACATGCATTGCCATAGCTAGGAGGCTCCAAAAGAAAAAAAGCAGAGGTATTAGGCCGACTACCAAACTGAAAGTCTACCGAGCCATTGTGCAGACCTCATTGTTGTATGTCTGTCACATTTGGATAGTGAACCAACATCATACCAGGAAACTGAATCACTTCCATTTGAACAGTCTTAGGAAGATTCTGAATATCCCCTGGCAGGATGGGGTATTTTTCTTGAACTAAACTGCCAAGCATTCAAACTCTAGTGCAGAGAACGCAGTTCCATTGGGCTGGTCACATTGTTCAAATGTCAAGCAGACATTTGTTTAAATAAGACTATTTTATGGAGAACTCACACAGGGGCAATGCTCATATGATGGTCAGAAAAAATGACACAAGGACACTCTTAAGAACTTTAGAATTGATTGAATGACATGGGAGATACTGGCACAGGATTGTCCAGCATGGCAGGCCCTTTTAGAGAAGGTGCTGTGCTCTATGATCTCTATGTGCTCTATTCTACAAAGCATTATTGAATTATCCCAGATGAAACATGCAATATTCAAAGTTAGAAAATCTTCCCCAAATGTTTACATGAACAATCTGTGCCCAAGCTGTGATAGAGAATTCTGAGCTCATATCTGCAGAAGAGCACACTGATTCTAACACATTGATGTCATTTTTGTCCTCTTCAAGAATGAAAGGCAACAACTAGCAACCAGATAGTTAATTTAACAGATTAATAACATATGATTGACTTCTCAGATCTGTGGAGAAGGAAGGAATTTGTGACCAAAGAAAACTAGAGATTATTATTGAACACAAAATAGATAATTTTGATTATATTAAGTTAAAAAGTTTTTGTACAAACAAAACTAATGCAGACAAGATTAGAAGGGAAACAATAAACTGGGAAAATGTTTTTACATTCAAAAGTTCTGATAAAGGCCTCATTTCTAAAATATATAGAGAATTGACTCCAATTTATAAGAATCCAAGCCATTCTCCAACTGATAAATGGGCAAAACATATGAACAGACAATTTTCACATGAAGAAATTGACACCATTTCTAATCATATGATAAGGTGCTCTAAATCACTATTGATCAGAGAAGTTCAAATTAAGATAACTCTGAGGTATACATCTCTCAGATGGGCTAAAATGGCAGGAAAAGATAATGATGAATGTTGGAAGGGATGTGGGAAAACTGGAACAGTGGTGGAATTGTGAACAAATCCAACCATTCTGGAGAGCAATTTGGAACTATGCCCAAAGGGTTATCAAATTGTGATTCCCCTTTGATCCAACAGTGTTTTTATTGGGTTTATATCCCAAAGAGATCTTAAAGGAGGGAAAGGAACCCATGTATGCAAAAATGTTTGTGGCAGCCCTTTTTGTAGTGACTAGAAACTTGAAACTGAGTGGATGCCCATCAGTTGGACAATGGTTGAATAAGTTATGGTATATGAATGTTATAGAATATTATTGTTCTATAAGAAATGATCAGCAGGATGATTTCAGAGAGGCTTGGAGAGACTTACATAAACTGATGCTGAGTGAAATGAGCAGAACCAAGAGATCACTGTACATGGCAACAACAAGATTATATAATGATCAGTTCTAATGAACATGGCTCTTTTCAACAATGAGATGATTCAGGCCAGTTCCAATGATTTCATTATGAAAGGAGCCATCTACACCCAGAGAGAGGACTGTGGGAACTGAGGGTGGATCACAATGTAGCATCTTCACTCTTTTTATTGTGGTTTGCTTGAATTTTATTTTATTTTTCTTTTTTTGATATGACTTTTCTTGAGCAGCAAGATAATTGTATAAATATGTATACCTATATTGGGTTTAACATAAATTTTTACCATGTTTAACATGTGTTAGATTACTTGCCATCTAGGGGAGGGGGTGGGAGGAAGAGGGGGAAAATTAGAATGAAAGTTTTTGAAGAGTCATTGTTGAAAAATTATCCTTGCATATGTTTTGAAAATAAAAAAACTTCAATAAAAAAGAAACAACAATAACAAAAGAATATTATAAGCAGCAAAAAATACATATGGGTGCTATATTAGTCCTTTGATATAAAAGATGACTTTCAGAAAAATAATCTTAAAAAATGGCTCTAATGGTAGAAATTTCAGGCATTGTGGCAAGCCAGTGATAGAGACAATTTTGGGAAAGTGGACCTGTTTGGACCCCTCTGATTACACTAGTTGACCTATTTATTAGGTAAGCTCTACACATACCTTTTGATGAAAGTTAAAGTCATTTAATTTAGCCATTTAATTTACAAATTCTAATTTGTAAAACACAGGGGAAAATAAAAGATTTCACAAAAAATAACTAGCAGTTGCTTTTTAACAAAAGACAAAAAAACTTGTATCTGAGAATACAAACTGTTCCATTAAATTGGAATTTTTGGACTGTATGGAATGATGTTTCTTATGATAAGGTTGATAAATTATATAAGATGTTGATACTCTTTTGTGTTATTTATGGCTATTGCCCCATAAATTATCTTGTGATAATTTTTAAGCAGTAGAGATACTTAACTTCATCCTGAAGTACATGGGATATAAAAGATTTAGAAGTGGAAGGATGTTAGAAGTTATCTAGCTCAACTCCTTCATTTTGGAAATTTGGAAATAGACTTACAGATTATTGAACTTGCCCAGATTTTTCATAGATTTCAAATAAAAATCAGGATCCTTTAGATCCTCAGACTTGAAATCCAATTTTTTTTCCTTACAGCTTTATGTTATGCATGTTTTAAAGACCAAGTAGTCAGCTTTTCTATCTTTTTTTCTTTTTAAGAGCTTTATTGGTGCTTTTTTCTTTTCTTTTCTTTCGCTCTCTTTTTTCTTTGCTAACAATATTGACACTTTCCATTGACTCCTATTCCTTCTCAATAGAATTTTACTTTGTAAAAAGTAGGTTGTCAGGAAAATCAGTCATTAAATAGAAAATATATGCATCACTCTACCTTGTAGTCTACTATCTTTCTATTAAGATGTCATGATTCAAAGATGCATTGAGAAGAGTTTTGAAGTTTTTTTGATGTTTTTATTCACATCATTGTTATGATTCTACTCATCTTACTTAGTTATGCCTCAGTTTGTACAAATCTTCCTCAGTATTTTCCCCCTTCATTATTTGGTATGTTACAATAATATTTCATTAAATTTATGCATCAAACTTTGTATACCTCAATGATGGTCACTTAGTTTGTGACCCCAAAATACTGCTATCAATATTTTTGTGCATGGGTGTTCTTATCTCTCTTTGGGGGTAGCTGCCTAGTAGTAGTAACAATACGTCTGGAGCAAAAGTATGCATAATTTAGTGATTCTTGGGGGGGAGGGTAAGCATAATTTTGAATTCTTTTCATGAATGATTGGACCAATTCAGAACAATATTGGTAATAGTACATCAGCATGCCTATGCTCCTATAATATGTTTGTACTACAATCCTTCCAATATTTACCAGTTTTATCTTTTGCCATTTCTGCTACTCTGATGAATGTTAGGTACAACATCAAATTTATTTTAATTATTTTGTATTTCTTCTTATAATTAGACATTTGGAATTTTATTCCATATGGTTTTTCATAGCTTGCATTTCTTTCTTTTTTTTAAGCTATCTCTTTACCTCTTGGGGAGCGGCTCTTGCTCTTGCATAGAAAACTGATAGGAACTACATAAACACATATATACACATGTATGTGTGTGATATTGGACCTTTTCCAAAAATACTTTCTCCAAAATCTTCCCCAATTAATTGTTCTCCTTTAATGATAGCTGCATTGATTTTTTCTTTTAAAATATTTTCAATTTTCTGTAATTGAGAAGGATGCTTTTATCTTTGATAGCAATCTCTGTCTCTTCTTTACTTAAGTATTCTTTTCCTAATCATAATTGCAAAAAGTACCTTTGTCTATTCTCTTCTAATTTTTAATAATGAGGCTCCTCTTAGATCTAAATCTTGCCAAAATATTTTTTACTTTCCCCAAAATTTCTTGGCAAATAGGGAATTCTTACCTAAGTAGGTAGTATATTTAGATTTATGCAATACTAGGTTAATATGTTCCAGTTATTTCTGTCTTATTTATTTATTTGATCAACTTTTCTTTCTTTTTTTTTTTAAATAATGCTAAATAGTTTTGTTGGTTAGTATTTTATCATATAGTTTGAGATCTGGGAATGCCAGGCCCCCTTCATTCCTGCTTTTTCAATAATTATTATTATTTTCCTTGAGATTCTTGACCTTTGGGTCATCTAGATGAATTTTGTTATTCTATCTAGTTCAATAAAGTAACCCTCCTGGTAAGTTGATTGGTGTTCTTCTTTTTCTAAACTTATTTCCTTAGGGAATTCATCTATTTTTATGATTTCAGCTACCAGCTCTCTGTGGATGACTTATAAATCTACAATTCTAGCTTTGATTTATCATCTGAGCTTAGGCCTGGAGGACATCCGCACTTAGTTGTCTACCTGTTAGTTCAAACTTATCATGTCAAAAATTGAGCTTATTAACATTTCATCCCATGTGCAGGGGGACACATCATTTTGTATAGTGCTCTATTGTTCTCATAAAGGCCTTGAGTAGTTAAAAAAAATTACTAAACTACTAAAATTTTCTCCTCTAAGCCTGGAAGTTCTCAGCAAATGAATAAGGAAGATCTTGAGATCAGAATACATATATAGCTTTTATTGCATTGATATTCTGACTTTCCCTAATTTTCATTGCTCGTATATGCCCCTCTGAAAGTTATACTTTTATCATTCTTTCTTTTAAAAAAGATGGAACCTTTCCGAATCTTCTATCAAACAATTATTCAATCGATAAATATTTATTGAGTAGTTACTATGGTTCATGTGCTGTACTAAACACTGGGGATATAAAAAGAGGCAAAAGGCAGTTCCAGCCTTCAAGGAGGTTATGATTTAATGGAGGAGGCAACATGCAAATAAAATTTAAAAATAAAACCTTTCATCCTGCTGTATATTGGGGAAGAGTTTGTGTTCCCTTTTAAAAAAGATATTCAGAAATTGTGGTATATGAATATTATGGAATATTACTGTTCTGTAAGAAATGACCAACAGGATAATTTCAGAAAGGCCTGGAGAGACTTACACGAACTGATGCTGAGTGAAATGAGCAGGACCAGGAGATCATTATATACTTCAACAACAATACTATATGATGACCAGTTCTGATGGACCAGGCCATCCTCAGCAACGAGATCAACCAAATTATTTCCAATGGAGCAGTAATGAACTGAACTAGCTATACCCAGAAAAAGAACTCTGGGAGATGACTAAAAACCATTACATTGAATTCCCAATCCCTATATTTATGCACACCTGCATTTTTGATTTCCTTCACAAGCTAATTGTACAATATTTCAGAGTCTGATTCTTTTTTTACAGCAAAATAACGTTTTGGTCAGGTATACTTATTGTGTATCTAATTTATATTTTAATATATTTAACATCTACAGGTCATCCTGCCATCTAGGGGAGGGGGTGGGGGGGGTAAGAGGTGAAAAATTGGAACAAGAGGTTTGGCAATTGTTAATGCTGTAAAGTTACCCATGTATATATCCTCTAAATAAAAGGCTATTAAATAAAAAAAATAAAGTGGAAAAAAAAATAAAAAAGATATTCAGAATAATATGAGTGACATGGGTTGTTGGAAAACATCCTGAATCTTTAGTTTACCTTAAATCTATCCATTCCTTTCTGATCCTGGCTTCCTATTATGCAGGATCAAATATAAAAGCTTTAGTTTGGCTTTTAAAGCACTTCCTAACCGTACCCCTTTCTACCTTTGAAGTTTTTATTTTTTTTAATACTTTACTCTCCTCCATGTGTTATTCCAATGACACTGACCTTTTTGCTGCCCATTACAAAAAATACTATTGTCTTACTCCATGAATTTTGATGGACTATTTCCTCCTCTCCTCCCTGCATGCATGGAACCTTTTTCTTCTTTTCCTCTACCCCCTGATTTCCTTCAGGTCTCAGTTAAAATTGCACCTTCTTGCAGAAACCTTTCCTGGTCTTTCTTAATGCTAGAGCCTTCCCTCTTACATTACCTTCCCTTTACTCTGTATGTATCTTGTTTGTACATAGTTGTTTGCATATTGTCTCTTCCACTAGACTGAGCTCCTTGGGAACAGGGATTATATTTGCCTTTCTTTGAATCCTCAATGTTTAGCATAGAACCTGGTGCCCAGTAAGTACTTAATAAATGCTTGTTTTTCATAGGACAACTTTTCAAATACATGAAAATCACTATCATTTCCCCCTGAGATTTCTCTGGGCTAAACAGGTTCTTCAACTGCTCCTCATAGTCATAAACTCAAGGCCATCTTCCTTGTTCTCTTCTTGACCTTTTCCAGTTTTTTTGTAATTTGCTAGATTTAGGATCAGAAGGATCTTTCTCCTCCTCCTGCCATCCTAATTCTACAGTTTTCCTCAGAAAGAAAAAGGGCAGCAAGCTAAAATCACACAATGATTGCTAGTGTCCTAATCTGGATCCTTAGGACCTTATTCCTGTCTTTTGCTCCAATCCATCTTAAGTATTATAGTAAGATTAAAATCCACCAAATGCTAATTTTTTTAAATCAAGTCATTCCTTTACTTAAAAACTCAGAAAATGGAAGAATCTTTAGCTTGGCACCCATCACAATCTGCTCTCAGCTTATTTTCCCACCTTATCACCCATTCTGGCCATCTACCTCCTAAAACTTTTCTCATCAGGGCAGACCGGCCTACTTACTGTCCCCTAAACATGCCTTTGTGCCTTGCTTCTGACATTGCTCTCATCTGGAATATCCACCCTGCTTTATTTCCACCCTTCAATTTGGTTTAGTGTTGGAAGCAAAGCAAAATCTGAGGAATTTGGAATGATTTCCAGGATTGTCTTTTGCTAATTGAAAGGACTTCAGTCCAAGAAATAATCTCTGTTGATTCTCAGCTGGGAATTAGACTGCTTTGGGTATGGCCTAGATGGTCCATTGGATTCATTAATATGCTCATTACGCTCTCCTTAGACACCTGAAGCATGGGGTGCACAGTATGCCATCCTTTGCTCTCTTAGGGAATTGCTTTCAGGCTGTAGCATATGATCTCCTTTGGCATCAGGTTATGAGCAGACATACCACGAACAGCTTAGTTTGGGGTAAATGCCAGCATTTTGGATGCTGCTTTTCCGCTCTGTGGTCAAGCTAAACTTATCTCCTGGGGGTTCCAGACTTCTGCTTGCTGTCACCTCCTTCTCCATCACAGCTGTTTCCTAAGCCTGATAGAGAGAAAGCAGGGCATGCTCTGAAACCCTGGAGAGAATATGTCTGTGATATTCATAGACTCCAAAATTTCAGACAAGCTGTGGCTAAGCATTTGAATTTTGAGGGGGTCTTCTTCTAAACAGCATGCTGTCAGCTTCAGAGGCTTCTGTCTTCTCAGCCCACTTCTCTTCCCTTTTCCTCTCTCAAAGGGGGTAGAGATTTTGGAAAGAGTAGTTATATCTTTGGGGACTAAATTTAACATTCACTACATTCTTCCCTCCAGTTGTGCTTTGTTTATGACTTAGTATTTAATTCTGTGTCTCTTGTACCTGGACTCCTATGAAAATTCCAATAAAGAAAAAATGATTAAAAATGGATTGACCATAGAAGCCGAGGCTGCTTTGTATTTCCCCTGGAGTCAGGTTCAGCATCCAAATGAGAAGGGGAGGCCAAGGCCCATCATATTGGGATTTTAAACAGACTCAGTGGGAATAACTTGTGTTGCCTCCATAAATACAAAACAGGAAATCTTAAATGGAGTTTTTCTCGGTGGTTAAAAAAAATCCAATATGAGATTATAGCCCCGATCATAACTTAATTTTTCATTTCCATTTGAACTTTAATTTTACTTAAATTTTCTTCTGACAAATCTCTGAAGGAATATTTAAGTGACATGGCATAACGTTGGCAGATTATTCATATATCAACCCTTAGGCAACCAAGGAAAGCTTCATCATCTCAAAGTGAGTTTTATTGGAATCCGTAGCTCAAAAAAATATTGCTTTCTGACAGTCCTTGTGCAGGAGAATTTAAAGGCTTAAGTTTCTGGAGAATTTACACATCTGTAGCATTCTCTCCTACACCTCTTCAGAACATTAAATCAAGAGGCTCATGGGCTCTACTCTTCGTGGAAAGGTGTTAAAATAAATAATTCTCCTGTATTTATCTCCTGATTGTGTGTGTGTGTGTGTGTGTGTGTGTGTGTGTGTGTGTGTGTGTGGTGTTGTAGTTGTGGAACTGGAGATTACTTGCTTATTTCTTTTTAATCCAATTAGGACACTACTTGGGAAGTGGTTGGTCATGTTCCTTAGCCCATGTATCACCAAAGAAGCTGAGACATGGCAGCCCTAGGGTCCTGAAACTTATAGTCAAATAATGATTTAGGATTAATAGTTTCTTTTGGATGATTAAAAAAATTGTAACCACTAGGTGTCATAGTGGAGGCTAGGGTGACTGACAATTCTCTCTTTTCTTGTCCTTTCCTCTGGGGAAAGAGTGGTAAATTTGAAATACTCTTTCTAAAGGGTCAACTTGGAGGTGGGAATTTTTTCTCTAGTCCCTCTTAGTTCTCCCATTTTTTCATTTGGTTATTGGTTAGAAAGGAAACTTAATTAGAGCTTCTGGCATGAGCTTTCCTAGTAAGTCATACTTTGGGTAAGTATCTATATTGGATGCCAACATCGTAAGGTAGTTCTCAACCACCTCATTCCTTTAGGGTAAATCAAAGTGAATTCTGAAATTCTGAAAATTTTGGTTGTGCTTGTTGGGAGAAACATTAAACAGCTCAAATAATCTTTTAGGTAGGCACATAGCTAGAGGTATATTGGTATATGTTTAACAACCAACTCTTTGTAATTATGACCCTCTCAAGTTTTATCGGCATTATTACCATTTTATCCATCATTTTCTTAAGACGAGATAACTGACAAAACAATAAATCAAGCCCTAATTTGTAGTATTTGCCAATTTTGCAAGCTCACTCTGACAATTTTAACAATCTCTTTTCACAAAGCAGTTCTGATATGGCCCTAGCATATTACTGTATGTCATCCTTAAAACTGACAGTGGGAACTTCCAGCTCTCACAATCTCAGAGTTGTCCAATAAAACATGGCTCCCATAGAACACTATTAAAGGCATGCTGTACAAATGCTTGTCCTGGCCAACCAGCTTTTATAAAGAGGGAGGAACAGTCAATATAAAGTGATTTAGTACAATGGGGAAATTTGAGTGGAGACAGGTCAGATCTCCCCACCCTTTGTAGGTTATGACCAGAGTTATGACATAATCAATGGCTGCTCAAGAAATCTCTCTTCTTCTCCTGTTTGCTTTATAAGGTCCTTAGGACTGATATGGTCTACATAGGGTGTTATTTGTTTTTTAATTTTGCCATCCCTTTCCAATGACTCCTAATTCTTCCTCATGATAGATTGATAAGAGCTAGCATTCATTCACTGTCCTTAAAGTCTTAGTGCATTTTTAAGTGAAAGCAGAAAAGTCTACTAAATTTTAAACTTTAGCTTAAAACTATATTAAGGTTTTTGGGACACCCAGTTTAGCACTTTATGGTTTGTGAAATACTTTTTCAAATGTCATCATATTTGGTCCTTGCAACAACTCTGTGAGGTAGTTGCTATTATTACTTGCATTTTATCGATGAGAAAACTACAACAGAGGTGAAGGATTGCATCAGTTCAGTCAGTTCATTTCAGTTATGTCTACCTTTTTGTAACCTTATTTGAGATTTTCTTGGCAAAGATATTGGAGTGGTTTGTCATTTTCCTCTCCAGTTCATTTTACAGGTAAGAAAACTGAGGCAAACAGGATTAAGTGACCCAGTGAGTACCAGAGGCAGGATTTGAATTTATGTCTTCTTAACTCAAAGTGTCATAAACCTGTAGGTTCTACTTGGACTCTAAAATGGCAAGTGACTTCTTGAAGGTCTCTGGATGAGAACAACTGCTGCTTTACTGCAAAATGCTGAACCAAAAAACCTATTAACTTGCATTCGCTCCCTAGTTATTAATTCATTTTTGTTTTAAAACTCACTGATATGATAATTCTCCTAGTGTCCAAATGCTGCCATCGTGCCAGCCACATAGATGGGTAATCTTATTGCACTTTATGACTGAGTTTCTCTCTATTACAAAAATGACAGCCATCAAATGCTGGGTCGGTCATCTCCACAGTTTAGTTGTAAGATTCTTCTTGTTAGGTGAAAGGTCTGGCCTTGGGTTTTACTCCCAGATAATGACACTGGTGCACTGGGTCCTGATATCTTATTTTATTTTTATTTATTTTTTTTAATTAAATAACTTTTTATTGACAGAACCTATGACAGGGTAATTTTTTACAACATTATCTCTTGCACTCACTTCTGTTCCGATTTTTCCCCTCCCTCCCTCCACCCTCTCCCCAAAGATGGCAAGCAGTCCTATACATGTTAAATAGATTACAGTAGATCTTGGATACAATATATGTGTGCAGAACCGAACAGTTTTCTTGTTGCTCAGGGAGAATTGGATTTAGAAGGTATAATAACCTGGGAAGAAGAACAAAAATGCAAGCAGTTTACATTCATTTCCTAGTGTTCTTTCTTGGGTGTAGCTGCTTCTGTCCATCCTTGATCAATTGAAACTAAGTTAGATCTTGTCTGTTGAAGAAATCCATTTCCATCAGAATACATCCTCATACAGTATCGCTGTTGAGGTATATAATTTCCTGGTTCTGCTCATTTCGCTCAGCATCAGTTCATGTAAGTCTCGCCATTCCTCTCTGTATTCGTCCTGCTGGTCATTTCTTACAGAACAATAATATTCCATAACATTTATATACCACAATTTACTCAACCATCCTCCAATTGATGGGCATCCATTCATTTTCTAGCTTCTGGTCACTACAAACAGGGCTGCCACAAATATTTTGGCACATACAGGTCCCTTTCCCTTTTTTAGTATCTCTTTGGGGTATAAGCCCAGTAGAGACACTGCTGGATCAAAGGGTATGCATAGTTTGATAACTTTTTGGGCATAGTTCCAAATTGCTCTCCAGAATGGCTGGATGTATTCACAATTCCACCAACAATGTATCAGTGTCCCTGTTTTCCCACATCCCCTCCAACATTCTGCATTATCTTTCCCTGTCATTCTGGCCAATCTATGGATCCTGATATCTTAAGATCATAAATATAAAGTTGAGATGAATCTTAGAAACTATTTAATTAATAGTTTCTAAGTAGCTCCTCATTTTACAGATGGGGAAACTGAGATCAAAGGTTATTTAACAACTAGTATGAGGCACAGAGGGAGTATTAGGGATTCCAGAGCTTAGGAACAGATGTCAATGCACACAAACTTTTAAAATAGTTCTCTCTAATTTACTATTATTTCTCCTTTCTATATAAAACACTTTAAATAAAATAACTACAAGCAGATAATTTTAGTTTGAAATAAAAATTTTATCCTATTATCTCTATTTTTTGCCTTATAGATAAAAAAGGCACTGTGTCAATGAAGTGAGGTCCTTCAAATTATTCTTAAATTTCAGTTTTCTTAACCTCTAGTGCTCTACACTCCTAATTCACTAGAGGATCAGTCCATTTTAAAATGCAAAACAACATTACATTAATTCTCCTGAGCTTACTCATCACTGCCATTTGAGGTGATTTGCCTTTGGCAACCTACATAGGAAATAATTCCCTCAATGTCTACACCTATGTAAAGCATTTGGTAACTGAAAAGTATTATATACATATGATCTATCATTTTTTATTGTCTTAGTATGTAAAGAGCAGATTTTAGAGCCAGGAAGATGTAGGTTTAATTCTCATCTCTGATACATACTGTCTGTATGATCCTGGGAAAGTCACTTAATTTCTTAGTGCAATCGGTAGCTGTTAAGAAGGTGCTGACCTCCACTGGTAAAGCAATTTCCTAATCCAGAGCTCATTATCCTAATGAAATCATGGGTACAATCCCAATTTTTATTCTATTTTGTTATTGGTCCTGATCCTGATCCTCCCTATTCAGTTTTATTCTTGGAAGGGTGTTCCAGGAGAAAGAAAGGGCTTACTTGAGTGGGCTAACATTGAGTGACAATTGCCCAGCAAGAAGTCAAAATTGGTAGCACCACCTGGTACTGTTTTGGCCAATTCAGATTTTAGCTAATAGAGGCACAATGCGCTTTGAAGTCTGAGTGGGACCTTTGCCCTTGCTGTGCTTAATTACAGAAGCTGGGGTTAACACTAACATCTGAGCCCTCCCTTACACTGACTTGCATTAGGAGCTGAAAATTGTTGGCAGGGATTTTTCCAGTATCCCTAGAATGCTTACTCTTTGGGCCCTCCAGAGAGCTTGCTTTCAACGGGTATGACTGATGAGCTGGACGATTGGTAAACAATGTGGTCTTATTTATTCCTTTCAAATCTACTCCCAAGATGTTTCCTATGACTCATTTAAAGACTATGCTTTAACTTATGGATAAAAAAGAAAAAAATACCTTCCTCCCTTTCCATAAAACCTGCAGGCAGAAGCCTGATGCTGAGATCTATGGGTTTTTTATTGATTGTTTCTTCTCCTTATCCTTCCATGAGGAATCCTCAGGTATGGTTTGTTGTTATTGTTGTTCAGTCCTTTTTCAGTCATGTTTGACTCTTTACGACCCCATTTGGAGTTTTCTTGACAAAAATAATGGAGTAGTTTGCCATCTCCTTCTCCATTTCATTTTGCAGATGAGGAAATCAAGGCAAAAATAGTTAAGTGTTTTGCCTGGCGTCACACAGCTAGTCTGAAGCCATGTTTGAACTCAGCAAGATTAAGTCTTCCCACTGTACCACCTAGCTGCTCCTCACGTGGTTACTCATCATCAAGTTTGTGACCTTGTTCTAGCTCTTAGGAAGTTGGGTGGTAGAATATTTGCTTTTAAGAAAATTATAAAAGTAGGGGACTACAGCAGATTTACAATGGTTATGATTGTTATTAATAATAATAACTTTTTAGTAGCTTTGAAATATAGAGTTTTTTTGGGGGGAAATAAGCATTCTTTAATGTTTATAACATATTTCACATATATTATCTCATTTCAGCCTTACACTTAACTTGTGAAGCAGACATTATTATTCTCCCTATTTTACAGATGACAGAACTGAGATTGAAAGACATTTAAATTCTTACCCAAGGTCACACAGCTGATAAGTGTCTGAGGTAGGACTTGAACTTGGGTTTATAGGCCTGGAGTCAGGAAGACCTGAGTAAAAAAAAAATCTGCCTCAGACACTTAATAGCTGTGTGTGACCCTAGGCAAGTCACGTATTTCTGTTTGCCTCTGTTTCCCCTCTGTAAATTGAGCTGTAGAGGAAAGTGGCAAACAACTCTGGGATCTGCCAAAACCCCAAATGGGCTCATGAAAACTCAGACATGACTGAAATGACTGAAAACGAACTCCCTGATTACAAGCCCAGCACCCTAATCTAGTATGCTATCATTTACATGGTTATCCCACTATCTTAACTATTTAATGGTGCTGGTAACTTCCTCAGTCCCTGACACTATATTCCCTTATTAGTCAAGTGTGGCTATGGATGATTATATATTTAGGGCTAGAAAGGGCCTTGAAGACTGTCTTATCCATTCTTTTATTTTACAGATGAAGAAGCTAAGATTTGGAGAGGTTAAGTGACTTAGCTAAGTTCCCTACAGATAGGAAGTATTAGAGATGAGATCTGAATTGAGTTCCTCTGACTCCAGTTAGTGCTCTTTCCATTTGCCTCTATCTTTAGGCTCAGGCCTACTTATACTTGGATACCAATTCTGACCTTAGATGCATGGTGATTGGAAAACTCCTGGACACTTTTGTTAGAAACCTGGCTCTCTTCTTGGTACTCAGGGGTGCAGTTGTCACTTAGACCTCTTGTCACCCAGATGGCACGACTTATGTTTTCCAATTCTTGTTGTCTCTTTAGCTGAGCCTCTGAACTTTTGGCTGCATAAGTCTCCTAATCTGAGGCTTCCTATCTTTTTTGCTTCCCTGCCTAGATTCTAGACCAATGCCTTTTTTTCATGACTTAACCAACTTACTTGAAGGAGACCCTCTTGCTTTTCCAGACCCCTAGTAACTCCTTTTTCCCTTGCCAACTTTTTTTAAACTTCTTTTGAATTAACATTTTCAACCTGATTTATAGTATCTGCCAGTTCTCTACATATTTTTCCCAAATTCTCGGCTCTTTTGGTCAGCTTTGTCATATTTTTGTCTTAGTTCCATAGGTTCATAGAATCATAGATGTAGTGCTAGAAGGAACCAAAGAGCCCATGTAATCACCTCTACCTCTGTCATTTAACTTTACAATTGAGAAAACTGAGATCCAGAGAAGTTAAGTGATTTACTCAAGCTTGAAATGTCAGAGGTAGGGTTTGAACCCAACTCTTCCGAGTCTAGAGTTAGCCCCCTTCCCTCTATATCATTTAAGTGACAGTTGAGAGGTTGCTGAATGTCTGTAATAGTATAAATAGTAATGCAAATAAAGGTGCATGACTTGGAAGGAACAGAAGAGGTAAATGAATTTGAAATCCAGTCTAACATCTTCAATATAAAAGGCCTTCCTTCAGGAGACATTGCTGGTTATAATTTTCAATGTGTTGAACTCAAGAAACAAATGTTGAAATTCATAATATGTCAATTAAAGTTTTATGGGTCATCATCTTTTGAGGCAAAAACCCAAAAAATGCCACTTTTTAACTTTTACTACCATTTTCATAAGAAAATATGTATGAACCCATTCATCCCTTTCCAGTTTCACACCCTTCTTTCCATTTCTTTTGTTTTTTTCATTTTCTTATACTCCTGGAAACTCTTTGGAAGACACCATTCTTCCTTGGCCCCCTACTTCAATTCAGGATGTTTTTTTTTCCTCATATGACCTTTGCAAATGTTGCCCTCTATGCTCTCATAGAATCTAACTTTCTTCAGAGTCAGCTCACAGGCTACCCACTGTGTGAAACCCTTCTATGCTAATCATCAATTTTTGATACTTTCTCTTGCTTTTCCCTCCCTCCCTCCCTTCCTCCTTTTCTCCCTCCCTCTTTCTTTCTCTCCCTTCCTTTTCCCCTCCTTCCCTTTCTCCCTCCCTCTCTCTTTCTCTCCCTTCCTTTTCCCCTCCTTCCCTTTCTCCCTCCCTCTCTCCCCTCCTTTTTCCTCCTTCGTTCCCTCCTTCTCTCAGAAAAAAACCAGATAAAACAGATTTCTATTCTAACATATATTCTAAGGACCAGCATGTCATATGAAAGAATGACAAAGAAATCCACCATATATTACAGTATATATAGGCTTGATTGGACCTATACTATAATGATTTTCCTGAAAGAGTATAGTGATTGAAAATTGGTCTGAATTCATTTTCAAGTGGGAGGGCTGTGTAAAAAGGTCTGTATTGTCCCTTTATTACTGAATTATGAGAGATTCTCAGATAATTTTTTGAAGGAAGAAATTCAAAGTATTTTTGAGGTATTTTGAGCCTGGAGGAGTAGATTAGTAATTAAGGGGTCTCAGACAAATGTGCCTAGAGATGAATCATAGAATAGTATTAGAGCTGCTAGAGACCTCAGAAGTCAACTAATGCAATCTGTCCATTTTTCAAATGAAGAAACTGAGACTTATAGATTTTGAGCAATTTAGTCCAACTCATAAAAATAGCAGATATGGGATTTTAACTCAAATTCTCTTTGAATTTAGTGCATTTTCTATGGCTCCATGCTAGAAAGATACATAGTTGAGATTAAAAGAGATCTGACTAAGCAAACAAACAGCAATAAATGTTGCAAATACTGGCCTCCGATAACTAAACTTTCTCTTCTTCCTGATATAGATCTTTTAATTCTAAAAGTTCCTCATCCTTACTCAATTGGAGGGAGACTTGGGAATCATTTTTAGACTGAGACTTAACACTATTGTTATTGATAAGTCAACAAGTGTTTAGGAACCCTTTCTCCAATAGAATGCAAAATTTCTGAGGGAAGTACCTGTTTCCCTTTTTTGCCTTTGTATATCCCCAACTGTCTAATACAGAGTAGCTACCAATTTAGCAAACATTTATTAAAATCTTACAGTGTAGCAGATACTGTGCTTGGTTGATTGACACAAGGAAGAGTTCCCACTCTATCTATAAATTTGCTCATTACATCTACGTATTTCATTCCTCCATCTGTGATGCCTCTTTGTTGGCTATATTCACTGCACTACAGAATTCATATAACCACTATATATGCTGAATGTGCCAGGTACTGTGCTAAGCACAAAGAAAGGCAAAAATAAAATGGCTCCTACTTGTAAAGAACTCAGTCTAATGGGGAAGACAACATGCAAACAACTATTTATAAACAAGATTCATATATTATACATTGGAGATAGTTAACAGAGGTACGATGCTAGCATTAAGGGAGCTTCTGAAGACTGGGTTATGAGCTTGTAGATTGCTGCAGTTTCTTATTGTCAGGGAATGAAACAAGGCTTCAGTGATGGGTTAGAAGTATTGTTACTAGAAGTAGCTTCTTGCCCGGAGTGATCCTTAATTCTCCCATCCCACATGCGGAGTCTGAGCAAACCTTTGGCTTTCTGACTTGGTTTAGTGGAACAGAAAAAATGAAATTAGTATTTTTGCTTCTACTTAAGCTTCTTGGTAAAAAATGAAGTCTGGTCCTGGGGCTTAGTGGCAGAGTAGGTTACCATATTATTAAATTTCAGTAGTGCATCCTCCAGGCTAGACTCTGTTATCTTCTCTTTCATATTCTTGGTGCCTGGGTAGTTGGTGCGACTGTAGGAACCCCATAACCCCTGGGTTCATGCTTTCTACTCTGGTTTATTCCTGGAGGCATCTGTAGAGGTAGCCAGGTGCACAGTACTATCCTGACTTCTCTTTAATCAGTTTTATGTCCTCCTGGTGCTCATTTACTTTCAGAAGCCTTCCAGAATCTTGTGTTTCATTTAGAGCTAAAATGTGAATGCATTTCTCTTTCTGCTTATGTGATTCTTTGATTTAATAGGAGTTTCTGGTTTTTTCTTCTTTTGTTTTGGGGCCCCTAGTATGACATGCTATTCAAAGCACAATTTTTACCCAGAAGATGCCCTCTCTATGCACCCCTATCCTCTGGTATTTAAGAGGGACAGATCTTGTTCCTTGGACTATGATACTTCCAGAGGAAGAAAACCTCCAGATATAAATGGTATGAATGAATTATAGCTGTAGAAAGAGAATTTTGATGGCAGAATTTAGGGAGAGAGGAAGAAAGATGAAAATGGCCTTGAGAATTCTGGGAAGCCATGCTAGGAAATTATGTACAGAAATCTAAGAAAACTATTGGAACTATAAAACTAGGAAAACCACCATGGTTCCTAATGGTTCATTCCCTCTTGACCTTGTTATTTCTGGCAAGAGGGAAAGTCATAGAATCAGGTCTAGCACTATACTGTACCTTAGTAGATCATCCAGTTAATCATTCAGTTTCCTCAATCATACAGTTAAGGAAAATGACTTGTTTAGTGTTATACAGACAGCATGTAGCAAAACCATAGTTTGATTTCAGGTCTTGTGACTGAGAAAGTATAGTATAACAGAATGCTGGACTTGTTGCCAAGAACTGGGTTCAAGTGTTCTTGACATTGCTAACCATGGGAAAATGGACAAGTCTTGAAATTTTTCTCTGATTCAGTTACCTTTTTAAAATGTAATACTTGTGGGTATTACTGTGGAAGGTAGAGCTTGCTAGATGGTACTTGATCCTCATTGTTTCCCTTCTCCCTTCTGGACGGGGTGAAGCTATATGCATCCTGGATCTTGTGTATCTTCACTCTGAAAATGAAACAGCCACTCTCTTTTTAAACCAATTAGCTTGCTTTCAGCCTAAAGGCAATATAATGCCTTTCAGGTCTCCATGGCTCCCTTTTTCTACTATTTTAGGGAGTTTACGTCAGATGAAGAGCTAATGTAATCATAATAGCTCTGAATACCAAGTCAGGAAAATTCCCAATATGTAGACAAGCTTGGCCAAAATACTTTAAATATTGTATATTTTCAGATAACTTTAATTTACTCCATTCACCATTTTCTTGGCATGGACTAAGCATGCAATACAAGTTTCATGTCTGAAACTAGTACATGGAAGATACAGAAAATGTTTAGGTAAATAAAAGAAAGGAAGAAAATCATTATATATTTTGTACAACTTAAAATATTGACTGTTAATAGACAAGTACAGGGAAGGAAAGTTGGGGAAAGGATAGACTTTTGAGGATTTCCTTAGCCAGATCAGATGATTATAATTAACAACTTTGGTCTCAGTTTTTTGTTCGAATATGCCTGCAAGATTTAAAAAACACACCTCAATACCTTCCTTTTCTATTACAGCTTTGTGCTTCCCCCTTTCTATCTCTCTCTTCCCCACCTCCAATTTTTCCTATACTGCTACTTCTTTTCATCTCAATTCATTCAGTCCTGGTCTAGGCTGAGGGTGCCATCTTCATCATTTCTGCCATTTCTCAACCATATAGTTGCCAACCATTTTTCTCAGTCTACTATCTTGCACACTTGTGTGTGTCTTTTTCAGAACTCCTGCATATGATACAATCCACCTTCTGTATCAAGAGATAGTCCAAATTGCTCTTAGGATGAGAGGAAATATTTGTCCCTCTGAACTACACATCTCAGTAAGCTAGTCAGTACTCAGTCAACAAGCCTTTATTGAGTATCAGGCACTTTGCTAACATAAAGAAAGGCAACTCAAATCGTTGCTCTCAAGAAGTTTACGGTGTAAAGGGGGAGACAACATGCAAAAAATCTGTCTGAACAAGATATAGATAGGAGAAATAGGCATAATAAACAGAGGAAGGTAGTATAATTAAGTGGGGTTGGGAAAGGCTTCTTGAAGAAGGTAAGACACTAGTTGAGTTTAAAGGAATCCAAGGCAGCTGAGTTGGGGAAACTATTAGATATAAATTGGTATTGCCTCCAAAATTTCTTAGAATTCTAATTTGCACTTTTTTCTCTCCAGGTTTAATTCTTTTCTCCACTGTCCTATGAGACATCAAAAGTCCTGGAGAGTCAAGGCTTGATTGGGCAGATGGTGATTGTCCTTCATGAATCTCATCTGTATAATTCGATAGATTGTGCTATTTAATTGTATCCACAGGAGGCTTGGGCTACTAATGACAACCCAGGACTTAAATTCTTTCCCTTATTGAAAACTGGTGATTCAGTGCACTGTGCAATGATTCTGTAAATCTCCTGGGATAGTCAGTATTAATTATTGGGAGGACTGCTACCTAAAGTCAACACACGTGGTTTCACAAGCTTGCTCCTGTCTCTTAAGTAATCTAATAGGCCCTGATGACCAGTTTTTCTTTGAGAAGTTGGTGCTGTCTACCAGGATTTTGGCTTTTTGGGAAATCTGGAATGACAATGAGAATCTGAACTTTACTAGAAGAGTTGTGGCTCCACTGACTATGTTGAAAATCACTTGTCTTCATTGACTAGGTACCACCTAATTGTGACAGATTCTTGGATGACTGAGTTATTTAGAGGTTTGACCAACATCAGTCACCAAAGTGTAAGGGATGAATTCAATATGCAAAATGAGGGATATGTTTCTGGATAGTGCCAATGAGGGAATTTGTTTTGCTTGATTAGGCATGTGTTATAAGGACTTTGTCTTTTATTTTCTCACTGAGAGGGAAGGGGAGAGGTGAGAGGGAAAGAAAATGCTTCTTAATTGGACAAAAATTAATTAAAAATAATTAATCTACATTTCATTAGAATAGAGCTTCTTACCTATTTTTATGTCATGTGTCTTGAACTCTTTTGGCAGTCAAGTGAAGCTGACAGACAAGTTCTTCTCAGTACAATGTTTTTGAATGCAAAAAATAAAATATATAGGATTACAAAGGAAACCAATCATATTGTAAATAATTGTCAAAAGATGTTTTAAAAAGAGTTCAGGCTTAGATCCCTTGAATTAGAGAAGAAATTATATTGGATTCTATATCCGTGGCATATTTGAAATAGCCTTTTCTCCAGAAAAGCCCTTTGTCTGGTTCAGACTAGTAGGGTTCTCTAAGAGGTCTTAGGATCATGGAGGTTGAGTTGTTAGGGATTTCAGAGACTATCTGGTCTAAGCCCTTTATTTTATAGAGGAGAATAAGACTTATTGAGATCTTGTTCAAATAAGTAGGATGCATGAGAAGTAAGATATAAATCTGGAACCTCTGATTTTAGTCAAACTCTTTGAACATTTGAGATGGCCCTGTTGCATCTCTGATTCTGTTAAGAATTTTAACTTGATTGGTTTATTGGTTGATGATTTTTTTAAAAATTGTAGATCTTTTGGAATGTTAAGTTAGAAATAGCTTTCCTACATAGAAAAGGCTATAGGGTATGAAGGAGAAGGGAATAAACATTACTAAGCATCTACTATTTGCAAATATGATCCCATCTGATACAATAACATTGGGAAGCTGATGCTATTAGGATTTCCATTTACAGATGAGGAAACTAAGCAGACAGAGTCAAATAATTTGTGTTGAGTTACACAGCTAGTTAATGTCTGAGGCAAGAATTGAATTTGGGTATTCCTGTCTCTAGCCTCAGAGCTTTATCCATGTGTTACTTCATTGCCTCTGTGAGAAAGACTACAGCCTACATGGCTATGGAGAAAGGGATGACTGTCATCTGTCCAAGTGAAATGTTTTAAATTAGGATGAATTAATTAGGATGAACTAATTTGAAAGGAAGAGTGATTCAATAGATAAAGCACTGGATTTGAAGTCAAAAACTTGCTTTCACATCTTGGCTCTTTTGATTACTGTGTGACCTTGAGCAAATCACTTCATCTCACTTCTCTGAACCTCAGTTTCCATTTGTAAAACCCATGGCTTGGAGTAGATGGTCTTTAGGATGCCTTCCATTTTAAATCTATGATCCTGTATTTTGCAGATGATTTATTGAAGTCTGAACATGCTATGAATCAATGTGTCTTAGAACCTTAGCAAACAGGTTTTAAGGAAGCTGTACTGAGTCCTTTGTCTTAATTCCCACACTGTCCATCAGGCTGGGACTTCCAGCAGATCTGAGACTGCAGCAAGCAGAATTCATGTGGCTGCTTCCTGAGCTGTCTTGGCCCTTCGAGGACACAGGCTGCTGCTGCTACTTGCTCATGTGCTAGGTATTCTTATGCTGTTCACTCCCACTTGGAGGGTAGAACTTAGAGGGGACAAGACCCAATTACTCTTTGTATTTGTTTAGCAAGGACCCCATTTGTTAAATACAGTAAGAGAACTTGCAGGCAATTAATTTAAGGTCTCTTTAATTTATCATGCCAATAAGCACTTTACTCAAGAATCCTCTTTAGCGAGGTAATTGGAAAGTACTACAAACTGAGTCTCAGATCAACAGTTTTCTTCTTCTCCCTTATGGGCTGCGTTAAGATAGAAGCCCTTTAATCTTCTCCTCTATAGTATTATGTTGGACTTCATGGAGGTGGTCATTCTGGGATTTGGGTTCTAGGAGCTCTCCAAGGCTTGGAACATGGTAAGAGTTGTTGAAGTCAAGCTTTGAGCATGAGCCATGACAACTAGTAGAAGTCAGGTTTCAAACAAAGGTGGGCTAAATTTATAAGAAACTAGGTGGTAAAAAAAACTTGGATTTTAAATTAGTAAGGCAAATTCTTCTTCACAGACTAAAATTTTCTCTTTTCAGGCTCTGTCTTTGTTATGTGAAAGGGGAACTGGGAAGAAGGATTGAGAGGCATCTTAGGGACTAATCCAGACACCAAGAATTTCCCCAAATCACTTCAAAGCTCACGTTACTCTCCTTCAGGATTGTTAGGACTACTTTGTTAAAGAGAGAAATATGCTTGAGTGGTAGGGCCAATAAAACTTGGATAAAGCATTGCAGAGCGCTTTAATGTCTGGTCTCTGTAGTTTAGGGATTCTTAATCTTTTTTGTGTCATAGATACCCTTTGTCAGTCTGGTGAAGCCTTTAGTCCCCTTTTCAGAATAATGTTTTAAATGCACAAAATAAAATTATAGGAATCCCAGTTCATGAATACCTCAAAATATGTTCATGGACCTCCGGGGTAAAAACTCCTGCTGTATTCTGAATTTGTTTCATATGTATATAAAGATATGACTTTGCTTCTTAAAATCTCTTAACTGCAAGTACTCTCCTTCCTCACTCTAAGAAATGTAAATGCATTAATATAATTTGCTATGGAATACATATATGCAAATACATTTGTACACAGTTTTATTAGTATTAGAAAGCTATTCTCCCCTCCCACATACTGTTTCTGTTCCCCACCCTCTTTAACTCCATGGAATTTAAGTGCTTGATATGTGGAATCCCAAGAGGGAAAAAGAGAAAACTATCCATAAATAACTCTTTGAGGTCTTGATTCCTCATTTGAGATAATAACCGAAGGCCATTCTCTTGACATTTGTCAGTTAATTGCTATGCCTCTTATAAATCCTTTGGTTTTATCCCTAAAACCCAATGCAATCTCCCCTTTTCCCAATAACCCCCCAAAGTTCCTATTTTGGGTCAATTGACTTCAGATAAGATCCTTTTATCTCCTACCCTCCATGTTGATCTTGAGTAGTAAATCAGAGGACATTCAACTTTCATACTCTCATTCCCCTCACTCAATTCTGTGCTCTGAGAACACCAATCTAGTTTGGATCAAAAGGTCCTAGCCTCCCAGCTCTACTTAGTTGCAGACATAAAGTTGAGAGCCTTGAGGAGAAGCAATGCTTCTTTGGGATTTATTTAGAATCCTGTGAAGAAAACTGTAGTTCCGGAAAGAATATAGTTTTCTAAAAGGTATATTGTGATTGACTTGAGAGTCTAGAAAAAGCTTTCTATATGTCTTTGTGCCCTTGGGTCAACAAAAAAGATTAATAAAACTTATGAGGTGGAGCCTGAGGGATATTAATTCAGCAGAATGCATGGTAAACACTTAGGTGCTTTAATTGAACAGTAGTAGTTCAGAGTGAGCCAATGATATGATATGGTTGCCCTGATAACAGTCTTGAATACTTGAAAATAGCTATGATTTTGCTGGTATGGGCACTTCTTTCATGAACTCAGATTACTATGCTTTAATATGTTTCATGAGTTGGTTATGGTTTAAAAAATTTATTACTTGATGGCCAGCCTTTTAGGGATGAACCTCTTCAAATGGAGCTAGTGTAAGACTGATAGCAGGCTCAGGTGTGAACTATAGCCATTTTGGTAGCATGTGCCAGGAGATTCTGTTTCCTTGGGTATAAACTTTGGGAAAGATGATGAAAATTCCAAATAGGATTTTTATGGTGAAATGTAATATTAGGCTGTATAATGATTAGCAGGAGAGTCAGAAGGCATAATGGATGGAGGGCTAGCCTTGGGAGACCAAGATTCAAGTCTTGCCTCAGGGTGTGTGATTATGGGCAAGTCATAACCTCTTAAAAGGGCCAGGTAGTTCTAGGACTATAAATAACTTGAGCTGCCATTCTGCATCAGTGGAAGAAATTTCCACCTCAGGGAATTTTGTAGAGATGAAATTACAGGTTTTTGATTCAACCAGTGTACTCTTTCCTTTTCCTCTTCCCTTCCCATACTTTCCCCAAAGTTCAGAATAAGAAATGTAAAGAGTTTTAATCATCTGGATAGACAAAGCTTAGAGTACTGTGTTCAATTAAGGGTGCCATATTGAAAAATTGTACTGGGATACATAAAATGTGGGAGATAATGATGGTGGAACTTAAAACATGTATTCTTTCCATTTACATTGTTGCAGGCATTATGTACTAGTGTACACATCATACACTGTATTTAGACTTTCATTTTGTATCAGTTCATATGTTTCTTTCTGAGTTTCTCTGTATTCATCATGTTCTTTGTTTCCTATAATGCAATAAGATTTTATTACATTCATATTCCATAATTTGAAACCATACCATATGATAAGGGTGATTTTGGTGGTGGGGGAATTTTTAACTATGCAGTATGAGGAATGGTTGAAAGGAGGTACAGTGATAAATAATAACGATGGATGCAAGGATCTAGGTTCAAAATTCAGCTTTATTATTGTAACCTATGTGATTTGGACAAATTACTTGCCCTCTTAGGCCTTGGTTTTGTTAGCGGTAAAATGAAAGGATTGGACTAGATGAACTCTGAGGTCTAGATATAAGAAATATTATAGTTTTGCTTATGTTCTTCCTGTTCATTTCTGCTCTAATTCTTTTTTATCTGCTGTATTTGAATACAAGATATATCCTGATGGACCACTTTTATGGATAATCCAATCCAAATGCATGTCAAAATCTTGACAACTGCCATTCTTCATTCATTTTATTTTTCTGCATAGTTGCCAGGTTCTTTAGAATGATTATGAACCTTATTTATAGGACTCTGCATTTCTAGGGCTTGATGAAGTTAGAGTAATACCATCTTCAAACAGAAGAATTTGGAAGACAGTTATAGAAAATTGTTCTTCCTTATGGACCTTGAACAAAACATTCCTGAAAATAGTGAATATCTTTGGCAAGTGTATCACTCTTTTGTATGCTTCTCAATGTTAAAAATGAGAAAATTATCAAAGGAATATTATCTCTGTTGTTAGATTTCTCAAGATCTTGTATGATTTTGATATAGAAGGAAAGGCTTTAGAATATAGTTTTGCTACGCTAGTTCAAATTCTTTTTTTTTTAATAACCAAGAAATAGTAAACACAATGATATATTGTATTCTACATCTTTTTGTCAGTTATATTGATAGTACTTATCATAGTGTCTAGAACACAGTAGGAGTTTAATAAATAGTAGTTCTTGGATTATTGATTATTAAGGTGTGGCCTGCTATAGGATCTCATTTACAAAAAAACTTATTCATTCCCTCCTCAAATCTTCCTCAAAGGTGCCCTTGATGCATGAATAAAATATTTTATAAACACTTTAAAGAGATAGGAAAGTAGGGATATGGGTTGATAGTTATAGTTAGGTATAGTTCTTTTTTTGGGGAGAATAATAATAGTACCTATTCCCCCCCACCCCTATTTTATCCTACATCCTTTTAGAAAACTTGGGGATTAATTTTTCAATGCTCTGTAAACACCATCTCCAGCATGCATCTTTTCTATGAGTGTTTGGTCTAATCCAGGATTCTTTTCAGATTTTGTTATTATTATTTTTAAAATGACTTTTCTGCTCCTTTATGAAGTATATTTGGGATTGGAATGTAGAGTCCAAAATGGATGACTCTACTGTCATTGATTGGAAAAATGAATTTGTAAAAAATTATTATTAGGTCTTTCCTATTTTTTATCTGATGTTTATCCTTCCAGTTTCATCCTTAAATGCCCTCTGGAAGATTTTACTTAGTTGGGTTTCCTGCCAAGCTTTCTGTAAAATTTTCCCCCTCTGCTGTTTCTTACTATTTTATGAGGTGAGAATGCTTATATTGTTCCACCATTAACTTTGGGTTAGTTAATCCACTTGGCTTTGGATTGCTGCCCCAGGCTTGAGTTCTTCTGATCCAGAGGTGAACAAAAATTCACCTAACCTATTATATATAGTCCATACCAGATTTCCCATCCACCAGGAAGCCAAGGCCTAACTGAGCATTTGCCTTTGTTCTCCCCACCCCTAAATTCCCTTGCCCTTTGGAATCTGTAGGAAACATGTCCAACCTCATCTCTATGAGATATTATCTCCTTAGTTTTAGAATTTTATTCTGAGACTGAGCTGACTGTTAGGTGGGTGATTGTGTGCAAACCCACCAAGCTCATTATATTTAGTCAACGTCCCCCACTGCCTCCAATCATATTTCATATCTTCTTGATACACACCTCATACTCTTGAGATGGGAACATTAATCAAAATCAATACTATTATTTCTACAAGAAAGGGCACAATAATCACCTGCCCTATGGCTCTAGTGACTCTTAATCCCTGTGACTTCCTAGACCAAAACTTCCTTCCCTAACCATTATCCCTCTTTGTATTGTATTTCCCTATTAAAATATAAACTTTTTGAAGGAGGGGTTATTTGAATATTTGTATTCTCAGAATTTAGCACATAGTAGGAATTTAATTAGATTTTGCAAATGATTTAATTTTCTAAATTGGTGATACCCTTGATTGCAAATTTTTCATCTTTTCAAGGAGATCTGTTGTTTGATCATGAAAGCCTTTTGGTTGTCTCTTTCAGAGGACTTTCCTTGTAAAGCCCCTTCCAACTCATATTTTTCACTGTGATAATCTGAGGCATTAGGACTCTTCTGCACTTTTTGCTTTATTTTTAGTGAAAGGAGAGTTTAAGGATAGACTGGATTCTTTAACACTTTAATACAATAGTTACACTTCCAAGTCTTCCCAGTCCCTTCCAATTGGGTTTAATTCTGTTCAACATTCATTCATTCATTCATATTTTATCTATTTGCTTATCTATTTCTGTTATGAAAAATGTACTGAGAAAAAACAGAACAAAATGAAAAATAGGTGCTACTTTCAAGAAGTAGACTATAATATTTATTCAATCAGTAAATAAAAGAAAATTCTAGATTGGTGAAAGCACTAAAAATGAGTGGGAGGTTTAGGAAAGGCTTCCTATACAGAAGGAGGCACCTTTGCTGAACCTTTAAGAGAATCAGGAGGTCAAGTGAGAAGGGAGTGCCTTGTTAAGGCCCAAGAGGCAAGTGAGGGTAAAGTAAGGGGGGTTGGTTTGCCTGGAACTTATCAAATGTAAAAGTTGGTAAAGTAAAATAGAAAGATAGTCAGGATAAGTCTACAAAGCCTTTAAATGTCAAGCTGAGGAATTTGTATTTTATTTTAGGCTAGAGGCATAAGGGAATCATCAAAGATTCTTGAAAGGAGGATAATATGGTCAGGCCTTTAGGAAGATTGTTTTGGTGCTGTGTGGAGGATGGATTGGGAAGGGAAATCAATTTTGCAGATAGTCCAGGTAAGAGATAGTAAAGGCCTGAACTGGGGTGGGGGCTTTGACAGTGGAGAGAAGGGGGCAAATGAAAGATGTTGTAAAGATAAAAGTGATATGATTTGGCAACTGATTGGGGTGAGGTGAAGAGAGGGGGAAGGAGTAAAGGATGACATGAATGCTGTGAACCTGAATGGAAAAAACTCACAGTTAATGACATAATAGCCCAGGATGCCTTACTTCAAGTCTCATCCAGAAGTGGCACAATGTATTAGTACTTCATTAATATATTGGTTAAGGTACTTTTTGTGTTGTAAATATATTGCTAATCTTAGATGGACAATGGGAGCGTGAACATGAGGAAGGGGACCCTCAAATTTCCCCGTGGAGTCAAGTCCCATCATCTGAAGTAAATCAGCATTTTAAAAGTATTTTGGCTGGGGGTGTAATCAGCAGAGGGGAATCAATAGGAAACCCTGAAAAGGATGAGATCTTTTTGTTCTTGCTTGTGATTTGTGAGAACTCTGACCTACCAGTTTCTTCTCTCTTTATGATGTCATCAGAATTGCTGTATGTTGACTTTCCTAACTTTGGTTTGTCTCCATCCAGGCTTTGCTCTGCACCCAGGGAGAAATGAGAGTGATCCATAATCAAACATTTAGAGTTTTGTTGGTTTTGTTCTTTGGCTTCAGGGAAAGATTAGTGAACATTCCTTTCTCTAAATGACTGAGGATTGAACACATTTTAGATAGCTGAAAGCTCTGCACACTGGAGAGGTGACCAAAAATATATTTTCTACAGCCTTTAACTCCCTAGGAGTTCTGTGGGAGAAGAGGAGAAATATGTTCTGGCTACCTTTCTAGGGGTAGGCTCAGTAGAATGTGATTTTGCAGCATGACTTGTATAATCCTCTTTCAAAAGTCAGGGGCTCTAAGACTACTAGAACGATCTATAAAACCCCTCTTCTTTCTTAGACTCCTGAGGCTCTCAATATTTTTTTATGATGGAAAATTTAGGTGGTGAACATGTTTGGGCTCAGAATAGCTTAGGGATGACTTGTTACTTCTGTATTTTCTTTCTGCATTTATGATAGAAATGAGGAAAGAGAATATGACTCTGTCTTCATCTGTGATTACCTAGATTGGATAAATCAAGATGGAGAAATTGTAATGGAGAAACTCTCTTGAGTGAGAACTTAGTTTTTTCTTTTCTTTTAAGGTTTCATTCAAATATTTTTTTCAATAATATTTTATTTTTCCAAATACATGTAAAGTTTCTGTTTCAAAATTTTCTCCTTCCTTCCTTTACCTTTCCCTTCTCAAGACAGCAAGTAAACTGATATAAGTTAAATATGTGAAATTATTTTAGACATATTTCCATATTTGTCATGTTGTACAAGAAAAATCAGACCAAAAGGGAAAAAAACACAAAAAGAAAAAAACAAATAGACAAGCAAAAAAGGTGAAAATACTATGCTTTGATCTATATTCAGTTTCCATAATTTTCTCTCTGGATGTGATTGGCATTTTCCATCCCAAGTCTATTTCTTCCTAATATTCTTAGTTCTGGTTAGATGCAACAGATGCCCAAAGTCAGCTTTGGGCCTAGGTGTGTGTGTGTGTGTCTGCTCTTAGTGGTATGTCTATCTGTTTAGGCAATGCACATAAGATACTTTGCAAATCTGCAAACATTTATTTGCTGTTGTTCAATTATTTCAGTCATGCTCAACTCCTTGTCATTCCATTTGGGGTTTTCTTGGCAAAGATACTGGAGTGTTTAACCATTTCTTTTCCCAAAAACCCTAAATAGATGTTAGTTATAATTATAGAGGCAGTCAGATGGAGTAGTTCATAGAGTCATATAGAATCATGAAGATCTAGGGTTATATTCTGCCTCAGATACTTATTTAATGTGAGACCTTGGCCAAATCACTCAATTACTTTCAGACTTAGTTTCCTCACTATAAAATGGAGATGATAAAAATATTATCAGCTTCACAGTGTTGTTGTAGGGATCCATTAAGATAATATATGTAACAGTGCTTTGTAAACCTTAAAACAATATATAAATATTATTATCACTATACAGTGAAAGGAGTTGATTAGCCTTTTGACTGATCTTGCCTCTAATTTCTCCCCTCTACAATCTATCCTTCATAGAGCGCCAAACTAACCTTCCTGTTATTCATCTGACTACAATAATTCCTTGCTCAAAAATCTTAAATGATTTTTTATTGCCTTAGAAAATAGAAACTTCTTAGTTTGAATTTTAGGGCTTTCTACAGACTGCTTCTATTCCAGCCTTATTTCATGGTGCTCTTCTTAATATACTCTGTGTTCTAGTTAGACTGAACTAGCCCCTTTCGTGCATTTGCCAACTCCTTCCTGAAATGTACTCTCTCCTTATTTTTGTGTTTTAGCATCCCTTTCTTCAGGATTCAGGTTAGTCTTTCCTGATAACATTCCTCTATCTCCAGTTGAGACGGTCTTTCCCTCTTCAAATTTTCCAGGAACAGTTTGGAATTCCTATTTGTTTCCATCACATCTTCTCCCATAGGATACTTAGTTGTGTATAGTTTATATTTCTCATAGTGGATTTTAAAACCCCTTGAGATTGGAGAGGTTGTTACTTTTTTTTTTTTTTTTTTAATACCACAGCATCTAGAACAGTATCTTGCTCATGGTGGAATAACATATAATAATATTGGTGAAATGAAGGAATATGTTTATTTAAGAATCTCTTCCAGTTCTGTGATTATATGAATTCTATTAGCTTTGGGGAAAGAACATTATGTAGTAATAAAAGTACCTATCCTATGAGCAGAAGAAATATCAAGGAAAAAAATTGCAGAAGAAAATTTCTGGGTGAATCTAAAGAGAAAGTCAAATGTGTTTGTAATACAAATGTGCTCAAAGATCAATCACTGATATTTGGGGTTGCATACCTTAGAGAGTATTATTAGGGAAGATGGAAGAAGCACTACTTTCTCTCTGTCTATTGGCCTTGCAGGTTAAAATATTTCAGGTCTTACTGAGCTGTATTTTCTATGAAAGGAGAAAGAAAGAAACTTTTTCTGCTTATTTGCCTTCATTTTTCAAAATGTACCATATCCCTCTCTTGATGGAGGAGAATTCTAAACTCTGGGGATAGTTACTGATGTTTTGTAGTCTTTAATGCTGCTTGAATGATTCTTGTCGCTAGCATTAAGAAGCTTGGAGGACATTGGAAATATCCATGCTCAGCCTGATTTAATCCCTCACTCCCTATTGTCCCTTTGCAGCTTATGTGTAATTGAACACTTTAGTCTTCAGAATCTTATCCATCTTTCAAAGTCCATCTTCTTGGGAAGCCTTGTGTGACTAACCCCAATCCCTACTGATTTCTCCTATTTGCTGACATTTTATGGTACTTATGGTTTAACACTTACTTGTACAGTATCTTCTATTATTTTCTCATTGTTTCAAATGTGTTGGCTTTGAAGGCAGGAGCCATATCTTGTATGTGGTTATATCCTTCACAATATGTAACACAGCAGGACTCTGAAAGTTCAATGAATTCCTTTGGGTTTGATTAGCAAGTAGAAATAAGAAGCAAGGTTTCTGATGTTAGGGAACACATTTGACCTAAATATTGCAAGAAGATGGTATCAAAGAGAAAGTCAGACAATTCTTGGGTGCTTTGTTAGTGTGGAGTGGATGGAAATAGGCTTTGAGGATCCTATTATTGTGAAATCATTTTCAAACTAGAGAGATTGGAAGGTCATGAAAGCATGTTCCTTTGGGTACTACTGATGCTGTCCTTGGAATGCCTTCTATTGCCATCTTTCTTTCCAGCTATGTTCTGAATATTCCTCTTAATTATAGACTCCTATTATTCAAATTATTATTTCCTTTCCTTTTAGTGGGCATCAATTACCAACAGTTTTATAAACTAGATGCTCATATCCTACTTTTGTAAGGGTTGTGATCCAAGATTTATGATCTAACTATATAAAAAGCCATGGGGATAGAAAACCAAAATGAGGAACAGTTCTTGCCCTCAAAAAACATATTTTCCTGGGAGATGGGAAGATCCATCATATAAACGGGTAAGTATATTCATTAGAGGCAACTAATTTTTCTGAATGATAAGAGTGCTAGATGAGGAATCAGAAAGCCCAGACAGTGACTAGCTGTGTGACTCTGGGATAATCATTCAGTGTCTCTGTGCCTTCATTTGTTCATCTGTAAAATGGGAGGCGGGGTAGGAGAATAATTTAGACTTGAAAGTCCCAAGCTTCCTTTCAGCTCTAAATCTATGATCTTACAATTAAATTTTTTTTCAATAGTTTTTTTTATTTTTCAACATTCATTTTTGTAAGACTTCGTTCCAAAATTTTCTCCCTTAAAAAAAGAAAAAAGAATAAAAGTTCTCTCTAAGCCAAAAAAAATTTTTCTCCCTTTTTCTCTTCCCCTCTAAGATAGCAAGCAATCTAATATAGATTAAATATATGCAATTCTTTTAAACATATTTTCTCATTTGTCATCTTGTGCAAGAAAAATCAGACCAAAAGGGAAAAAAAAACATGAGAAAGAAAAAAACAAACAAAAAAGGTGAAAATACTATGCTTCGATCCACAGTCAGTATCTATAATTCTCTCTGGATGTAGATGCCATTTTCCATCCCAAGTTTATTGTAATTTCCTTGAATCATCTCCTTGTTGAGAGGAGCCAAGCCCATCACAGTTGGTTATCACATAATCTTGTTACTGTGTACAATGTCCTCCTGGTTTTGCTCACTTCACTCAACATCAGTGCATGAAATCTCTCCAGGCTTTTCTGAAATCAGTCTGCTCATATGATTCTACAGTTGAAAAGGTGAAAAGGCAGCAGGTAGCTCAGGGGATAGAACACTGAACCTATAGTCAGGAACACAAATCTAGCCTCAGATACTTCCTAGCTGTGTGACCCTGGCCAAGTCACTTATCTCTGATATCCTGACAAAGTAGATCTTTTGAAGAAGGAAATGGCAAACAACTTACCTTGACCAAGAAAATTCCAAATGGGGTCATGAAGGGTTGGATATGATTGAAAATAACTGAGCAATAAGAATTGAAGTGGGAGAACTAGAGCGAACTAGGAAATGTTTATCCCAGAAGATGACAAATGAACTGAATCTTACTGAGAAGGTAGATTCAATGAAGTAGATATGAGAAAGCCTCCAAGACTGGGGCACAGCAAGGAGACTAATTTGACTGGAGGTTAGAATCTGTAAAGGAGATACTTGTAAAATTAGAATGGAGTCAGGTTGTGAAGGGTTTTAAAGCCCAAGCAGAAGGGTTTTCATTTATCCTGAGCATGATAGGGAGCCCTTAAGTTAAATTGTTAGATTTGTGCTTTAGGAAGATTATTTTGGGAGTTGTTTGGAAGACAGGAAAAGGGAGACACCAAAAGCTGATATGCCAGTTAGGAGGTTGTTACAATAATCCAGGTGAGAGGAGATAAAGTGTTGGAATGGATTAGTATCTGAGTGAGTGGGAAGAAGTGGGAGCGATGTGAGATATAGAAACAGAATTAATAAGACTTGGCAACCAATTGCATATGGAAGGCGAGGGTTAGCAAAGAATCAAGGATGATGATGAGGTTGCAACCTTGGTTACCAGAAGGAGGATTGTGCTCATCACAGAAATCACCTTCCTTGGCCTTCTCCTGTCTTAGCTGATACTGTCACCTGAGGAGATGCTAACAGCTGGGAAAACATGACACTTGCCTTCTCTGCTTTGCTTTGGCCCTCTGCCATATGTGGTATAATGTCAACTTAAAGGCCACGCGCTCATTGAGGGCCTTTTTTTCCTACCTTGTTTATTTTTAATTGTTTAGGTCCCCTGACATCGGGAACATCTGGCCCCCCACATAAACAGGCTCCTCTCGTCTTTTCAGCATCACAGACTTTCTGCAGACACACTGTTCTGTGCACCTTCCAAAGCAGCAGATTAATTAGACATTTCAGAGAAGATGGACTTTTTAAGCACTAGCTTCATTAGCATGTGTGTGCTGGAAGTCCCAGCAAAGTAAAATGTGCTTATTTGTATGTTAATAAGCTAACCCAAGCCCTCTGGAGCCCAGATGAGCTTTGCAGTTTTTTCAACTATGCTTGGAAAATTCCCTATTTGAAAAAATCATTTACACTCAACAGTGTGACTAACGCAGCCTTGCAGAGAAGCTTTACAAAAATCTGTCAGCCTACAACATGATCCATGTTTACAGATGTCGTAAAGATGGTGGCAAGGAGTGTCAGTGATGAGAAAAAATAGAGAACACCAGGGCTCTGGTTGAATGGTCTGTTTGTAAAGTAATGCTTAGCTCAGTGTTATAATACATATCAGCATTATACTTCTGTGTTACATGCATATAATTATATAAATTTTTGACAGTTATTAATAATGATCCTTTATATTTTTATAGCATATTAGAACTTTCAAACACTTTACAAATAAACTTTCTGTTTTGATCTTTCACTAATAACTTTTTGTAGTATGTTATTAATACCAGAGCATGTAGAATCTGCTAAAGTCCAGTGATCTCTCTGGGACTCTTTTTGGCAATGGACAGTGGTGTGGTGGGACTGAACCCAGTGGTGTGCTGGTAAATCTTGAACAGTTGGCTTCCCCTTTCCCTCTTGCATATATAATATGCTTTTAAATTTAATATACATCATTAACATTTTCTCCATCACTTAAGTCTGTACAATCATTAAAACAGTAAATTAAGGCCTAATTTGGAGCATTTTCTGATTTTTTGAGTCTAAATGTTCACACTGAAAATTTAACAGTTGCTTTTGCAAGTCGGTTATAGATGGCTCCAGCACATACCTGGTTGAAATATAATTGAAAAAATAATTATATATGTATGTATATGTGTATACACATATATTTTACTTGAAAGGGCACTAGGAAGTACATAGGCTACTGGGGGTGGGTGGAAAATTTTTAGTTCAGTAAAACTTTGGTAAGTAATGTCAAGAATGTAATCCTTAAGAATGATCCTAAAAATAGTAGACATATAAGCATTCCTGCAAAGAGGACAGAAAGGATTTAAAATCTGAAGCAAAGTGATACAGTGGATGGAGGTGGAATCAGAAATATTTAGGTTCAGACATTGGCATGCTGCATAGTGCTTCTGATCTTCAATTTCCTAAGTTTTGGAGTGGTCATAATGATGACACTTATTGTACAGGTAGCTGTGATGATCAAATGTGATCATAGAATCATTGATTTAGAATTGGAAAGGAACTCAGAGTTTCAACCCATCCCCAATCACTCTATTTTACAGGTGAGGAAACCAAGGTCCAGGAAGATCATTGCCTTACCCCTTTGGCCACAGAGGCAGTAGGTGGCTGAGCTGATGTCCTGCTTTAGAAGATAATGGACTTGAAGTACTTGATGAAATTTAGGTGCTATATAAATGTGAACTGTTGTTAATTATTAATTAGTACCACTCCTGAGTTAAGCAAGACTCTCTTTTTTTAAAAGTTTTTTAAAAATTTAATTAAGCAAGACTCTCATCCAACTTCCAGTAAGAACAAAAGAGTCTTGTGAGACAATGGCCCAATTCTCTGCCTCACAAAATGAAAAAGTGCAGTGGCCAGAAATTTCAGAAGTTCATCCCACAGTTGATCTGATAGGTCTGATCTCATGCTATAATATTTGCTATCTTTCAGCTCCTCCCATCTAAATGTTGGGGGCAACATACGCTCCAAGTTTTGTGAAATTCGAAGATTGCTGGAGGAATATCTCTATTCGAGGGATTAGTCAGTGTAGTGTTCTGCCCAATTAACAACAGAAAATCTTTTATTCAGTTCAGTTATGTGAGACAACTGTAGTTGTATGTATAGATAGATACACTCAATTCTAAGCAGCTAATAGATAAGTAGGCATCAGTTGATAATTATATTTCTATTGAAGTTAGTTAAGCAATTTTGTTCTAAAATATGTATATATGGTATGTATATATATACATATATATATATATGCTTTTTGGTTCACTACTTGCTTTGTTTGTATCTTATAAGTTTGGCTATAAGCTTCTTAATGAGAAGAAACCCTTTCTTAAATATTTTTTGTTCCTCATTGTATCTAGTGATGTTAGACAGCTGTTTTAGGTAGTCAGTAAGACATGAAGTTGGAATATTAATATTCAGGGAACAATGAACAAATCATTTTGTCAGAGGGACAATTCTTAGAGAAGAGTAGTAGGAGATTGTTTTAAAAGGGTGAAATAAATTTTCTATTAGAGGGCTTGAATACTTGACTAAGGAGTCGGGACTTTACTCTTAGATGACAGGAAAGTCATTGAGTAGAGCAATGTTGAAAGTATATTTAAGAATGAGAATGACCCATTGAATGGTTAATAGAGATTGATGCTATCTTCTTCTTCTCATGTCCTTTGATTTCTCAGGGATAAGGATAGTCTGTAAATACTTGGTAAGTTATTGGTTTGCACTGATTACCTACTTTTGTGGGTTCTAGGAATGTAGTGACTTAAGAGACTGTGACCAATGACTCATTTGTAAACTTATGATGCAATATTATCCAATATTTTGGCGACTCAGTGGTTTCATTAAGCTATTTTCCAGAAAATTCATGGGATTAGAATTTAAAGGAACTTTAGAGCTACCTCAGCATGCCTGTGGTGAGATTGGATTATAAGTATTAAACATGCAGCGGCAGTGGTGAAAAGGACGTAGGGATCAGGTGGTATTTGTGGGTAGACATTACATGTCACTTTATATTCAAACAGGGTGGCAAATTTCATAGATGCCTAAATTAATACGGTACCAACTATGTTTGGGAAGAGAAAGTGAGGATGGAGACCTTAGAAAGTTGACTGGGCCAAAAATAATGTGGTTCCAACCAGTTTCCTTGTTCTTTATTTAGCTAGGTGACAGTAGGTAAGTAATTTCATCTCTCTGGGATTGTTATCTCCTCTGTAATGAGAATGATACAATATGACCTACTAATTTCTCAGGGACACTTTGAGGATCAAATTAGCTAGCTCACTTAATCAACATGGTTTTATTAAGCTTAACTGTTTGCCCAAGTGCTAGGTGAAACAAAAAATAATGCATTCTTTGTCATCAAGAAGCATATAGTGGGTAGAACTCTGTGCCCAGTCAAGGAAATTTGAGTTCAAATTCGCCTTAGGTATTTACTAGTTCTATGACTCTGGGCAAGGCACCTAACCTTAGTTTGCTTCAATTTCTTCATCTTTAAAATGAGGATAACAACAGTACCTACCTCTCATAGTGAGGATCAAATGAGATAATTGTAAAGTACTACAATAATCTAAATTAGCTATAAAGGACATATGAAGAAAGACACTATCCTCATCTAGAAAAAAAACTTGATAAATAGAAGCATGTAAAGAATAATTATATATATATGTGCATGTATGTATATATGTATACATACATATACCTATTTGTATTTTATGATAGCCATCTCTAGGGTGGGGGAGAGAAGAAGAAAAGAAATTTACATGATAACTTTATTATATATTTTAAAGGAGTAGTAAGTTGTACATAATAGATTTGCAATTTCATGTGCAATCTTTTTTTTTATTACATTATATTATGGAAATGCTTGTCTTATTCCATAAATTTAAAAAAATTAAAATAAAAATTTAAAAAGCACTTAGCATAGTTCCAAGCAAATAGTGGTGCTATATAAATCATAGATATTATTATTAAAAATAACATGGATAAATATAAATATATGTAAAATATATAGATGAGGTAGTTATAAGGGGTTAGCACTAGCAGCTTAAAGGGTCAGCAAGGACATTGTATAGAAAGTAGTGTTTGAGCTAAGTTTGAAAGTAAACTCAGGATTCTGAGACAAATATAAGAAGACATAGAGGACAGCCTGCCCGAAGGCATGGAGTTGAAGCGAAGGGACTCTGAAAACCTCAAAAAGCACATGTAAATGTGTTATTATTATTCAATAACTAGGTTCAAAAATCATTGAGTGATTGTGTACCTTTAGAGAATGGCATAGAAAGCAGAGGAAGTTTAACTGGCTCTGAAGGGCCAGCACCCTAAGTAGCAGCTGGATGGAGTAGGATTGGAACCTAGAATGCAGTGAGCAGCGGAAGAGGGAGGGATTCTCTTCATGCTGCCAGAGGTGGAGGGGATGGAATCCTATAAGAAAAAGACGCTATTCAAGTAACCTAATCCCAGCCAGTCCATGGCATAAAATAGAATGATTTCTCCCATGCTTAGTCAACAGGTGGGCTCTAAAATGAAGGAAATGATCTGAGCTGTCTAAAGCTGGATACAATTAAGGAACATTCACTGGTTTAATTGAAGTCTTAACATGAGCTGTTTATGAAACGCTCAGATCTGAACTCTGCAGCTGCAAGCATTTAATTTTAAGATTTAAAGATAAATAACTGCTGCTTGCCTAACAGGTTGCTGTGACTGAATGGTGAATATTCTCTGTGCTTAGAAGGAATGGGGCTTTTTTTAGCTTTGGTCTCTCTTTCTTTGATAGCTGAGTAGGGTGCCTGCACTAGCCCTCAGCAGTCAGCTGCCCTGCTTTGCTAAAGGAGAAGAGCTTTTTGCCTAATTAAACCAAAATTAAAATGAAATCCAAAATGATAATTCCCCCTTCCCATGGCTAATAAACAATGACAGCCTCATTAATGGTTTGAACAAAGGCTAATTAAATATAGAAGAGACCTCCAAAGTCATCTTGTCCAAAGCCCTCATCTTATAGATGGGAAGATTGACACACAGTTATATGATTTACTAAAGTCATTCAGGTAGTAAGTAATAGGGCCAAAGATTTGAATTCAAGCCCTCTACTTCTAAGCCCTGTGCTCTCTGCCCTATTTCAAGTGCCTACCCCAATCTCCAAGTAATTTTCTCCTTCTTCTTCCTCTCCTTCTTGTTCTTGTTGTTGTTGTTGTTCTTCTTCTTCTTCTTGTTCTTCTTCTTTCTTCTTGTTCTTGTTCTTCTTATTATTTTTGTTCTTCTTGTTCTTGTTCTTCTTGTTGTTCTTGTTCTTGTTCTTGTTCTTGTTCTTGTTCTTTCTTCTTTCTTCTTTCTTCTTTCTTCTTTCTTCTTCATCTCAGAGTTGTATAGGAGAAAGCCTATAGACTGGTCAATCTCTCTTAACTTATGTGCATGATATTCTCTGGGCAGTTAGGTAGTATAGCTGAAAAAGTACCTGGCCTATCATCCCGAAAGCCTGAGTTCAAATCCAACATAAGACACAAATCACAACATAAGACACTCCACTGGAGAAGAAAATAGCAAACCACTCTAGTATAGTTTTGCTAAGAAAACCTCAAATGAGGGTCAATAAAACTTGCAAACAATTGAAACACCCCAACAACATCAAAAAATATTTTCTCCATGGCACTGGTTTCCAAAGGAAGCCACAACCTGGTTCCAAGGAGAATGTGATTAACTGATTAGAGGATGGAAAGATGGTTCACATCCCACCCTCTCTTTCATAACACAACCAAACCTACCCTTATATTCCAACAGCCTCTGACTTCTCCTCCCCTCTTCTCCAATATACTCATCTCTTTCATCACTTCCTGGCTGCAGCAGCTATACCTCAGAGGGCAGGTTCTATATTTCAGGGTAGTGACTAGTTAATAATAATAATCATGATCGTTATCATAATAATCTTTCCTCTTTTTGTTTTGGTTTGGACTGAGTTGGTCACAGAGGATAAAATGGCCTAGATGCATTTTGATATTTATTATAAATCTCTTTTTCTTCCCCCCAAATATACTTCTCTTTTAAACTTCCCTATTACTGTTTTGGGCACTACTATTCTAGGCATCCGAGTTTTACAACCTCAGTGTCATCTTAAATTCCTCATTTTCTCTCATCCCATATGTCCAATCAGTTGGCAGATCTTGTTTCTACCCTCACAACATCTTTGGCATCCATGGTTCCCTTCTCTCTACCCACATAGCTACCACCCTAGTTCAAGATCTCATCTCTGACAATTGTAATAAGCTCTTAATTGGTCTCCTTGCTTCATAGTTTCATTTTTCCCCCAATCTAGCCTCTATATAGCAGCCAACATTAATTTTTCTCAAGTGCAGTTTTGAATATGTCCCTCTCATATTCAAGAAAAGTCAAAGATTTCCTATTGGCTCTAGGAGAAACTGTTACTTCCTTTATCTCATTTTTAAAAAATGTCTATTTTTATGTAAGTTTAAAAGTGTAGATTATTATTAGTGCAATTAATTAAACATGTATATAATTTATAAATAGGTGAAAACCCACACATGATGGGTAGAGGGAGTAAACTTAATTTTTACTCCCTGATAATCTATGTTTAAAAAAAAATGTGTTTTTTTGCTGTAAGGAACAGGCCAAAACCTGGGGCTAAAATGTAGGCGAGTAGAAGAGGTTGTTATTGTTGCTCAGTTATTTCAGTTATAATGGACTCTATGTGACCCCATTTGGGGTTTTCTTGGCAAAAAATACTGGAGTGATTTGCATTTCCTTCTCCAGTTTGTTATACAAATAGTAACTTAGGCAAAAGGGATAAGTGAATTGCATAGAATCACACAGCTAATAAGTATCTGAGGCCAGCTTTGAATTCAGGAAGATGAGTTTTCCTGACTCCAGGTTCAGCACTCTACCCACTGCACTACCTCACTACCTAAAGAAGTTCCTGGGGAGGCTCAGATCTCCTGAGCCACATTGTGAAAGTACTTAGGTCTGTCTGTAGTGATTATTTGGGGAATGTGAATACCCTAGCAGCTACTTCCTGAGATGTTCTCCCTCCCTGTTTCCTTCAGCATGAATTAGCAGCAGTCTTGAATCTTTAGCACAAATGCTCCACTCCCGGACCCAATTCCAGTTCCTGTTTGACTCAAGTAAAACCCTTTTTAAAAAATCTCTGGAATTTACCAGTTTCACCAAGGACTCCCAATAGACCTATTTTAAATATTCCTGAACTGATCCCTTTATATTGTATTTCCCATTAATAAGAATATTGCTTTATTCTCTCTGTTTGAGTACATGTTTTGATTTGTTGTGTTCTGTATTTCCTTATAATTGTACTTGGGAATCCCAAATATTATTCAAAACTTCATTTAGAACATAGGGCATTAAGGGAAGGTAGAGGCAATGCTCATGGTCAAACATTCTTCTGATACTATCTTTTATAGTGGGAGATGTGGTGTATGGGACAGAGAGCTGGTATCAATCAGGAAGTGCTCTGGATTGAAATTCTGCCTCTGATACTTTGACTGTGTAATCCTGGGCAAGTCAGTTAGCTTGTGGTGTCCCAGGCCAAAGCTCTAATTTGTAAAGTAGGTTGTGATTTTTGCATTAGTTTCCTCATCTCTAAAGTGAGGAGATTGTATTAAGTGACATCTCAGATTACAGTATTTTACAAATATCATTTCATATCGATGCAGGTAAACTCTGTAAAAAAACAAACTAATCCTTTTGTCTGTGAAATTAAATCTCTGAAATTCTTTCCCCCTTGATTCTTGACCTCCCAGCCTCCAGAGAGTCTGTGAGAGAGAGAATATCCTCCTGGCTGGCCTATTCTAAGGCAAATCACCCTCCCCCTCCCATTGGTAGCTGGATCCTCATTCAGGAAGCCATTGTTTTCTATTCAATTGGAGATCTGGGCCTGATATTGATAAAGATCTAGGTCTGGGGGCATTGGCTTTTTTTTCAACCTGAAACCTCAAATTTCCTATTAAAGGCTATTTCTAAACTCCTGATCCTTGCAGAAATCTGGAGTAGGGCATAGTTGCCTGCCAGGACTCCTGTCTGCTATGAATACATTCTCTTCTCAGTGCTAGCCTCCATTTCCCTAATAAGACTTTGCCACTTGGAAGTCAGTCTTCCTAGCAAAGCTGACATCTTATCCAACAATAAACTCCCCTTTTGCCATTCAGTATTTCAGGTTTTTGAATTCTTTAACGAAGAACCTGTGCCGACCAGAAGGGGATTCCCATAACTCTTTGCACTGCCATTAACTTCATCAATATTATCCTCACAACAACCTCAGGAGGTAGACACTATTATTATCCCATTTTACAGGTAAAGAAAATAAATCTGTAAATAAATATTTATTAAACAGCTAATGAGGAAACTGAGGCTCCAGAAATATAGTGTACATGAGGCTCGACAGGTACTAAGTGACAGAAGTCGAATTTGAATTTTCGTGGCTGACTCCAAGACCAAACTTTTAACATTCTCCCATGCTGAGGGAAGTCCTCAGGTCTCAATGAAGGCTTCTAGGAGCACCAGTGTTTCCAGACCCTTTATTACAAAATCAAAGCCTCTTAATGAGCTCAAGGTTAGGCCCAGTTCTAGGCAAAATTTGAAACCAGTTGTGTATCTTTGGTACTCTTCCTCTCAGTTCTTCCTAGGTCCCTCCTGGGTGTCCACAGGTTGCTTCTTCCTTTTTCCCTCCTTCTCTCAGCTAGCTAGCTCCCTAATCCTCCATTAGGCTCACCTGTGCCAGCTAGGGGTCTCTTCTTACCCATTGATAAAGTATCAAAGCTTTCCAGAGATATTTGCATTTTAACAGAGAAAGCTTTAAATGTCTTTTTTAAAAATTTTATTTTTATTTTAAATGCCTCTAGGGACCATAAGGAATCTGAATTCCAGATACCAAGAGATATTTTGGGGCAGGTGGCTTTTGGTGATGAAGGTACTTCCTGGCAACTCTTCAAGTAAATCACACCAGAAAACAGCCAATCTCATCTACTTGTGGGATTAGCCCAATACCAGGTGAATACTTCAGTGACACTTTGTGTCCCATATAAGGCCCCAGGTAAATATAACTTCCTGCCTTAATAGTGAAATAGGCCTGAGAGGAGAAGGAGGGGGGTGGACAGGGAAGATTTTTTTTTCTTTTTTGAATATTGTATTCCCAGAAGTCTGTGTTAGGGAGAAGGAAAGCAGGAATACTTTATTTTAAACGGAACCAGCAGAAGTGTATCTTCTTAAATGTCTTTGGTATTTTGAGTAGTTTGTTAACTCCAGCACAAATACCAGCTTGAGAGGATGTAATACAAAAAAAAAAAATTTCTCTGAAAAGTAATGGTCTCAGACAGCTAGATTCAAATCCTTTCTCTGACATAGTTTGGTGTGTTAAGTCTAGATAAGCAAGTCTCAGTGCTGAAGTTGCACAGCAGGCACTGATCTGCTCTTCTAGGGGACATCCCCTATACTAATAGATATACGAAGAGGATCAATCTCTTACCTCAAGGATGACCTAGGTGTTACCAGGAGACATGTGACTTCAGCACTAAATGTGATCTTGGAGATCATTTGTCTCTCTCTTTGCCTCTGAAGTTATTTAATTTTGAACTTCCCCCCCCTAGGAAACATAGTATGGACTAGTGAGTAGAAGGTTGGTTCTGAAAGTAGGAAGATTAGAGTTCAGATTCTACCTCTGGAACACTCTGAATGACTCTAGGATCCTTATCTGAAGACAATAGATATAAAGTGTTTTGAAAATTTTAGAGCTCTATTTTTCATCATTATTATCCTCTGTTCTTTTGGGTCACTCCTTTCTACAAATTTTTTGACTGCTGAGGGAAAGGAGGACATGGGGACAAATGAAGGTATTTGCCACAGGAACATGGTTTTGAGTGTCTGAATGCTGAATGAAGTTGCAAGAGATGTCAGCAGCAGAGAAAGCATGGATTCAAGCATCATTGTGGCCCCTATTTCTTGACCAGAGGCTGTGGCAAGGTCACAAAAAAGCTTTGTAGGTCATTGGTCCTTGAAAATGGTTGCCCATGAGTTAGGATTTTCTGGTTTAGGTTCTCTTTCTTTTAGGAAGTCTTTCCTGAATGTTCCAGCCCATAGGGCTTCATCCTCTGAATTCCTATGCTACGTTTTTTGTCTGTACCACTTCTTTAGCATTTATAAATAGTAATGCAAGAGTTATTATAAGGCCGTAAAAATGTAACTAATATTTGTTGCATTATTTTTTCAAGCATGTACATCTTGTACCTTCAACTAGACTATTATTTTATTGAAAACAGGAATGGTGCCTTATAATTTTTTAAATGATTTTATATGTTACCATATTTCAGTGTTTATTATTCTGTACAAACAAAGCTCAAGCATTCCTCAAATGGGAAGCTCTATAGCTTTTTCAGATTCAAGGCTCCCTTAGCGTCAGGGTCTGCTGAAAAACACAGGTCAACATCCACATCTGATATTTTACTTTTGTTATATCAAACCAGATAACTTAAATCAAAGGCACACAATTAAATAGAAATGCAAATTAATAACAAACAGAATTCTTCTCCTCCTTGCCCCAGCCCTAAATTCTGCCATGACGAGGAGACAAAACACACTTAGCTTGGCCTAAGACATCCTCTCTGTCTTTGAAACTCATGCTTGCTCCTTTCTTGAAGAGCTGTTGATGTCATTTGCTGGGTTGATGTTGCTCTTACCATCTGTCAAAGAATTATTGTTTATAGAAGGGTATTTTCAGCTTTTTTTGTTTGAAAAACCCTTTTAATTTAATATAATTAAAATTATTCATTTTATATTTCATAATATTCTCTATTTTTTGTTTGGTTAGGAATTCTTCCCTTCTTCAAAGATCTGACAGGTAAAAACTATCTCCCCCCCCTTTTTTTTTGCTTGTGGTATCACCCTTTATGTCTAAATCATGAATCTATTTCAACCCTATCTTGGTATAGGGTGTGAGATATTGGTGCCAAGTTTCTGCCATACTGTTTTCCAATTTGCCCAGCATTTTTGTCAAACAGTGAATTCTTACCCCAAAAGTCGGAGTCTTTGGGTTTATCAAATGATAAATTATTATAGCCACTCTGTCTATTGTGTCTTGTATAACTAACCTATTACACTGATCTATCACTCCCATTTCTTAGCCAGTACCAAATGGTTTTGATGATTGCTGCTTCATAATATAGTTTTAGGTCACCTAAATGATAGGCCATCCTCTCTTGAATTTTTTCCCTTTAATTCTTTTGATATTCTTAATTTTTTGCTCTTCTAGATAAATTTTGTAATATATATATATATATTTGCCAATAGATTTATTTGGGTGTAATTGTAATTTTTATCATATTAGCTCTGCCTACCAATGAGCAACTGATATTTTTCTAATTGTTTAGATTTGACTTTATTTGTGTGAAAAGTGTTTTGTAATTGTATTCATAAAGTTCTACAGCTTTTTTTTGTAGACATAATTGATAGTCCCAAGTGATTTAAAATTTTTTTGTTTTAGATTTGTAGCTGCATTCAGGTAGCAGAAGAAAAATATCCCTTAAGTCAAATGTATTTTTTGATTTGCTTTTTTCTTCCTCACAATGGCAATTCCGGAGGTGGATCTGCCATTTAAATTGGGATAAGCATACTATTTTCATTTCCTATCATGCCTCTGGTTTCTACACAATAGCCTTGCAAATTACCCTGAAGCTGGACTTATGTAAGATTGGAAGGATTGAGGAAATCTTTGTCCTCAGTGCCTGAAGATGTTTCCATATTATTCTTCAGTACAGAAAAGACCTCGTATAAGAGATGACATTTGAGCTGATCCTTTAAGGAAGATAGGGATTATATAATGTAGAGGTGAGGAAGAGTATTCCAGAAATGAGGAATAGTTTGTGGATTGAGATAGAAGATGGAGTGTGATTTTAGAGGTATGGAATAGGAACAATCTATCTTTTAAAGAAGTCTGCAGTCTTAGCTCTTTTTCTTTCTTTCTCTCTCTTTTTCTCTCCTCCCTCCATTCCTTCTTTCCTCCCTTCCTTTCTCCCTCCCTTGCTCCCTCTCTTCTTCCCTCCCTTCCTCCTTCCTCCCTCCCTCCTTCTCTTCTCCCTCTTTCCCTCCCTTCCTCCCTCTCTTCCTCCCTCTCTTCCTCCCTTCCTTCCTTCCTTTCTTTCCTTCCTTCCTTCCTTCCTTCCTTCCTTCCTTCCTTCCTTCCTTCCTTCCTTCCTTCCTTCCTCTTTCCTTCTTTCCTTCCTTCCCTTCTTTCCCTTCCTTTCCCTTTCCCTTTTCTTTAGAATGCAGCAAATATCCCTGAAAATAGCTCCATAGATTTCTTGCCTTTTAGTGGTTGCTGATTTATACCCTTTGCTTTCACCATCACTTGTACACTTCCTATCTTATCATTTACCTTGTGTTCTGGATGTGTAGCAAATCCTTCAGATCTGTGGCTTTTTTCAGCTCCAAGAGTTGCCATCTGTGGGGGGCCAACTCAAACTGGAGATGATTGTTAAATTTTCATTGTAAGTATTTATACCTCACAGATAAACAACACATTAGGGTTTTATCTATTGTTTTGTTGATGGTTTAGACTCAAAAAAGCTATGAAGAAAATATTGATAATGCAGATTAAACTTAAAAGCATGTTGTGCACATTATTATTATGAATTTTTTTCTCCTGGAGAGCCATTGGTCCCTTGAAAGAGTATTTTCATGAAAAGAATAGAAGAAGTTGAGAAATGGTCCCAATTAAGAGACTAAAAATACTAAAGCTACTATTTAGCCTGAAAAAGAGAAGTCTAAGAACAAACTGATTATTTGTTAAAAAAGGATATTTTATAGAAGGTGATGAACAGATTTTTGTTACAACTGAGACCAAGAATAGCAGAATAGGCTTAACTTTCAGTATGAAAATCTATTTAGATTTTAAAGGGGAAAAAACCAACCTTATTGACCCAGTGAATTTATAGATTTGAATGTATTATCTATAGAGAACATAGAAATTTTTTTAAAATGAGGCAACCATATTTCTGGGAGTGTTGATGTGAAATAACAGGAATGGAATAAGGGAGGCTAGGCCCATTCTTTCAGCCTCTGAATAGAAGATTAGTACTTAAGTTATAGAAATAGCTATTCTGTCTTGTAACTTGTATAATGTTGCCTTATATTGATGTATTAAAAAAGTTTGTTTTGTCATCAGTCTTTATCCTAGCAAAATCAGGACTTGTAGAACTGTTATGAAAATCAAATTCCTGACTCTAAATCTAGTGCTCTTTACAGTGTGCCTTCTGTTCAAATTCTGTTTCAGACATTTATTAGTTGGGGACCCTAAGCTAGTAACTTGAGCTCTTTGAGCCTATATCCTCATTAATAAAATGTGCGTAAATAATAAGAATAGAAGCAAAAATAATTCTGAGGTAGCGATAGTACAGTAGATAGAATATTGGGTCTAGAGTCAGCAAGATTTAAGTTTAAATTTGAATCTGGCCACAGATATTTGCTAGTTGTGTGATTCTGAGCAAGACACTTAACCTGTCTCAGTTTTCTCAGCTATAAAATGGGAATTATAATAATAACTGCAGAATTATTGTGAAGATTAAATAAGATCTTATTTGCAAAGTGCTTAGCAAAGTTCATGGCACATAATAGGTGCTTAATAAATGTTTGTTTTCTTCTTTCCTAATAATAACTAACATTTCCATGACTTCCCTAAAGTCTTAGTACAATTTTAAGTTTTAATAAGCTTTAATAGCATAACATTGTACTAAGACATTGGGAACATCCTGTGTAAAGCACTTTAAGGTTTGCAAAGTCATTTTCCTAATATCAACTGATTTAATTCTCATAACAATCTTAAGGGATAGATATTATTATCATCCGCATTTTACATATGAGGAAATTGAGACAGAGATTAAGTAACTTGTTCAAAATCTTGTAGCTAATCAGTATCAGATCACACAGTAATAAGTATCCAAGGCAGCATATGAACTCAGACCTTCCAGACTCCAAGTCCTGGACTCTTTCCATACATTTTCTAGCTGCCCTAATAATAGTAACTAGTTTTCAAGTTTATCACGAAAATATCATGAAATAATCCACGTCAAACAAGTTATAAACCTTAAAGTGCTACTATATAAACATTACCTATTATTTCAGCTGGACTCATGATGATGACTACCTCCTGCAATATGAAGTCTAGGTATTAGGTGTCTGTATCATTAAAAACTAAAAAAAAACCCCACCCACACCATAAAATCTAATGCTTGAAGAAAAATCCTCTCTAAATCTAGCATCCATCCCTTCAGTAAAACTGCTTGAAGGAGTATAGAACACAAAACAAAGTGAAGCTAGATGCACAAGATGTGGTTTCTCCTGCTCTTGGTAGATCCCTGATGACTTGTCTTCCCTGAGGAAAGAATCTCTCCACTGTATAGTAATCTCTAATATGTCCCTCTAAGGAGGTCCAGGACTCATTCCTATCTCTGGCCCATATGCACTGTAGTTACTTCCTGGAAAGATGTGAGCTCCTCTTGTGACCTGAAGTGGCTGTATTCCTCTCTTCCGCCCACCCCTCAACATCTTTCCTGTGGATGGATGTGAGTAATGAAAGCAGTGGTTTGGTTGATCCTCATAGGCCTTGCCCCAAGGATTTCTATGCACAAATGAATTAAAAACAGAGCTAATGCCAAGAGAAAGTAATCTACATAGAAACATTTTTCTCTAAAGGAATGGGATTCAGTCATTTGTAGCCTATTTATGATGCCTGAACAGATCATTTTTTTTTTAAATAAAGAGAATAGGAAATTCTCTCCCCATCTGGCACATGGAATTAGAAGATCAATAGCTGTTATAAAAGGGGAAAAGGAAGCTGATGGAGAGATTAAGGAAGAAACTAGTTGGACGGGCTGAATGCCCAAGAGAATTGCATTTCCCTTTGGCTGATTTAGTTTTTTTATAGCAACAGGTAGTAAAGGGATGCTATATTCAGAGCTCAAATCCTGCATGAGACATTAACTAGCTGTATGATCCTGGCTGAGTTATTTAAACTTCCTCAGCCTTATTTTCCTGACCTCCTAAATGAGGCTAATCATAGTATCTACCATACAGGATTATTGTTAGGATCAAATTTTATCTATCCATCTGAATATTTGGGCATGTGTGTCTATTTGTATACATCAGCTAGAATAACTAGATAAAATACATACAGATAGATAATGTGGAGAATATATCTATATAGATAAAATGTGCATATCTTAAAGTGCTATATAAATATTAGATATAATTAATAAATGCCATCACATTGCCTGTCTCTCTTGAGGTCATTCGTTTTGAGAGCTGGCTTCAGGTGGATTCTTTGAATCATGTCCCAAGGGCCTAGTTTTTAATCCAATTTCTGATCCTACCCTGCAATGTTGTGCAGGACACGGCAGAGCAAGACCCCAGGGCAGGATGCAGTTTCAAATTTCTTGGAAAACTTGTTCTCACCTTATTTTCCCAAATATGGAGTGACTGATGCTGTTCTGGTATTTATTTTTTCTGTTCTAAGAGATTTCCTATACCTAGTGTACAAAATAATAGTGTATATCCAGGATCTTGCCCTGGATAATGTGAGAATTTTATCATAACCCTGAATTTGTTTCCTGTGCCTGAGATTCTAAAGAAGCATATTATAAACTAGTGTATGGAGAGCCCTCCCTCTTTTTTTCTTTGCAAGATAATTCTTAGGGTCATACAGCTAGCAAGTATCAAGTGTCTGAGGGCTTATTTGAATTCGGGTCCTCTTGATTCTACCTAGCAGCCTCTCTCCCTCTAACTTCTATAGAAAAGAAGCAGCAGCAGTGTTATTCCAAGAGGTCTAAGGATTGTGAGTACAGGAAATACTGTGGTTGTATTTCACTATCATATTTACAAAACACTTTACACATATAATCAAATACTTAATTCTCAAAACATCTCATGAGGTAAATGCTATTATTACTTTCATTTTACAGATGAGGAAAGTAAGATCGACAGCAAGGTGGCAAGGTAAATAGAATACAGGACCAGGAATCAGGAAGCCCTAAGATCAAATCTGACCTCAGATGTTTACTGACAATGTGATCCTGGGCAAGTCACTGAATCACTCTGTTTGCTCATTGTAAATATAGAGATAATCTTAGCACCCATGTCCCAGGGTTGTTGTGAGAATAAAATGAGATATGATTTATAAAATTTTTTTTATTATAGCTTTTTATTAACGAAACATTTGCATGGGTAATTTTTCAGCATTGACCCTTGCAAAACCTTCTGTTCCAAATATTCCCCTCCTTCCCTCCATTCCTCCCCTAGATGGCAGGCACTCCAATACATGTTAAATATGTTAAAGTATAAGTTAAGTCCAATATATGTATACATATTTATACAGTTATCTTGCTGTACAATAAAAATCAGATCTAGAAAGAAAGGAAAAAACCTGAGAAGGAAAACAAAAATGCAAGCAAACAATAACAGAAAGAGTGAAAATCCTATGTTGTGGTCTACACTCATTTCCCATAGTTCTCTCTCTGGGTGTAGATGACTCTCTTTATTATTGAACAATTGGAATTGGTTTGAATCATCTCACTCTTGAAGAGAACCATGTTTATCAGAACTGACCTTCGTATAGTCTTGTTGTTGCTGTGTATAATGATCTCCTGGTTCTGCTCATTTCACTCAGTATCAATTCATGTAAGTCTCTCCAGACTTCTCTGAAATCATCCTATTGGTCATTTCTTACAGAAAAATAATATTCCATAACATTCATATACTACAATTTATTCAGCCATTCTCCAATTTATTGGCATCTATTCAGTTTCCAGTTTCTAGTCACTACAAAAAGGGCTGCCACAAACATTTTTGCACACGTGGAACCCTTTCCCTTCTTTAAGATCTCTTTGGTATATAAGCCTAGTAGTAACACTGCTGGGTCAAAGGTTATGCACAGTTTGATAACTTTTTGAGCATAGTTCCAAATTGCTCTCCAGAATGGTTGGATTCTTCTACAATTCAACCAACAATGTTTCAGTGTCCCAGTTTTCCCTCATCCTCTCCAACATTCGTCATTATCTTTTCCTGTCATCTTAGCCAATCTGAGGGATGTAAAGTGGTATCTCAGAGTGGCCTTAATTTGCATTTCTCTCATCAATAGTGATTTGGAGCACCTTTTCACATGACTGGAAATAGTTTCAATTTCTTCATCTGAAAATTGTCTGTTCATATCCTTTGACCATTTATCAATTGGAGAATGGCTTGATTTCTTATAAATTTGAGTCAATTCTCTATATATTTTGGAAATGAGGCCTTTATCAGAACCTTTGAATGTAAAAATGTTAGCCCAATTTATTGCTTCCCTTCTAATATTGTCTGCACTAGTTTTGATTGTAAAAAAAACCTTTTTAACTTAATATAATTGAATTTTCTATTTTTTGATCTGTAATGATCTCTAGTTCTTCTTTAGTCACAAATTCCTTCCTCCTCCACAGGTCTGAGAGATAAATTATCCTATGTTCTTCTGATTTATTTATATCATTCTTTATGTCTAGATCATGAACCCATTTTGACCTTATCTTGGTATATGGTGTTAAGTGTGGGTCAATGCCTAATTTCTGCCATACTAGTTTCCAATTTTTTCAACAGTTTTTGTCAAATAGTGAATTCTTATCCCAAAAGCTGGGGTCTTTGGGTTTGTCAAACACTATATTGCTATAGTTATTGACTATTTTGTCTTATGAACCTAACCTATTCCACTGATCAACTACTCATTTTCTTAGCCAGTACCAAATGGTTTTGATGACTACTGCTTTATAATATAGTTTTAGATCTGGTACAGCTAGGCCACCTTCACTTTTTTTTTCATTAGTTCCCTTGGAAGTCTTGACCTTTTGTTCTTCCAGATGAATTTTGTTGTTATTTTTTAGTTCAGTAAAATAGCTTCTTAGGAGTCTGATTGTTATAGCACTAAATAAATAGATTAGTTGAGGTAGTACTGGCATCTTTATTGTATTTGCTCAACCTATCCAAGAGCACTTGACATTTTTCCAATTGCTTAGATCTGACTTTATGTGGAAAGTGTTTTGAGTAGAGAAGTTTCTCTGTAAAGCAACTATGTCTAATATTTTCTCTTTGAGCCAAATCTGATGAGAGTAAGATTCACAAAATGTTCATCCCTCTCCCTTCTTTCTCTCAGATACAATAGGTATCTTTGCCACTTCGTGAGATGAAATTCCCTCTTTTTACCTCCACTTTTCCCTTTTTCTGGTACAATCTTCTTTCCACCTCTAGTTCCTTTTTTATATTATAACAGTAAAATCAAATTATACATGCACTTTCTGTGTATGCTCATACTAGAAATGTAGTTCTCAAAAGGTTCTTTTTACCTTTTTATGCTTCTGTTGAGTCCTCTATTTGGAGGTCAAATTTTTTGTTAGCTTTGGTTTTTTCATCAGAATTAAATGGAATTGAATGTTCATCTTCTTCCCTGGAAGAAAATGCTCAGTTTAGTTGGGTAGTTTATTCATGGCTGCATTCCAAGTTCTTTTTCCTTTTGAAATATCAGATTCCAGGTCCTGATCCTTTAATGTAGAAGATGTTAGATTCTGAGTGATCTTTCTTGTGGCTCCTCGGTATTTGAATTTTTTTCTTTTCTGGCTGCTTGTAATATTTTTTCCCTGGTCCGGGAGTTCTGAAATTTAGCTACAATATTCCTTGGAGTTTTAATTTGGGGGTCTCTTTCAGGCGGTGTTTGATGAATTTTTTCAATGGCTATTTAACCTTCTGATTTTATGACATCTGAGAAGTTCATTTTGATGATTTCCTGAAAAAATAGTGTCTAGGCTCTTTTTTCATCATGGTTTTCAGGGAGTCTAATATTTTTAAGATTATCTCTCCTAGATCTATTTTCCAGGTCAGTTGTTTTCCCAAGCAGGCATTTTACATTTTTTTCTATTTTTTCATTTTTTTGTTTTCGCTTGACTGATTCTTGATGTCTCCTCGAATCATTCATTTCCATTTATACAGTTCTGATTTTTAGTGAATTATTTTATTCATTTACTTTTTTTACTTCTTTTTGTATTTGTCCAATTGAATTTTTAAATGAGTTGTTTTGTTGTATGGAATTTTTTCCATTTCACAAATTTTTTTAAGGAGTTATTTTCTTTTTCCATTTCACATACTCTGTTTTTAGGGAGTTGTTTTCTTTTTTCCATTTTGTCAAATCTATCTTTTAATAAATCATAGGCTTTTTCCAAACCCTCTTGCAAAGTTTTGCCTTCCTTTCCCCATTTTTCTTCTACCTCTCTTTTAAGATCTTTTAAAATTTCTTCTAGGAGTGCCTTGTGTTGTGGGGACCAGATTATATCACCCTTTTGGGCTTCATCTGGAGATAATCTGCTTTTAGTATCCTCAGGGTTTGCAATCTGTTCTTCTCTTTCACCATAGAAGCTATCTATAGTTAGAGTTTGCTTTGCCTTTTTACTCATTAAAAAAAATGCGGATCTGCTTTTAGGGCAAGGAAGGTTTTCTATGCTTCTACAGGCAGCAGCAGAGTGGCAGCAGATGCGCTGGGTCCTTGCTGACTCACTCCTGGTGCTGGGTAGGCACGTGTGGGCCCCATGAGGCTCCGACCTTTCAGGTTCACTATTTACCTTTTGTGTTTGTGTTGGATGTTTTATAACTTCTCTGCTGATCTACTGGCTTGCAATCAGGGCAGAGATTCCTCCTCGTGGTTCTCCCCACTGTGGAGTTTGCACTGCTCATAGAGACCACACTGGATCCGCACAGTGTGGGCTGGCCTCCCTGTTCTGCCTGACTGCCTGCACTTGGCCACCTCCCACGCCCAACCGAAACAGACCTTTTCTGGTGATCTTCGAAATTATCTTCTGCTGGTAATTTGCTGCACTCCCAGTATTCATGGATTCTACCAGTCCATCACTAATTCAGAGGTGAATTTCTTATTAGTGTGAGGATAGTAGGAGAGCTCAGAAAGAAACTTGTGTCCTCTCTACCATCTTGGCTCCACCCCCCTAAAATTCTTGATAAATTTAAAAATTATATATATTTATTATTATCAAGAGTAGTAAAGTGACTTGCCCAGAGTTATAATGTTGGTAAGTATCTGAGACAGGATTTGAACCCAAATGTCTCTTATTCCAAGTCCATTGCTTTGGCCATTATGCTATCTAAGGTGATTTAAATACTTAGACTAAATATACTTATCACCAGAAGTTCCTTGAGGTCAGAATCTCTTTGTTCCTGTTTTTTCCTCTCATCTCGGTCTATTTCTTTGCTTTCTCTGTCTCTCTTCTTTCTTCTCTTTCTGTCTCTGTCTTTTTGTCCAATTTCTCCTTCTTTCCTCCTTCTCCTTCTTCTCCTCTTTCTTCTCCATCTCCTTATTCTTTTCCTTCCTTCCTTTGTCCATCCCTTCCTCCTGTTCTCTATCTCTCCTCCTCCTCCTCTTTCTCCTCCTCCTCCTCCTCCTCTTCCTCTTTCTCCTCTTTCTGCTCCTCCTCCTCTTCTTCTTATTTCTCTTCCTCCTCCTTCTCCTCTCTCTTTCTCTCTCCTTGTCTCCTCCTCTCTTCTTCCTTTCTCTTCCTTCTCTACCATGCTAAGTGCTAGACTCAAAGAAAGGTTAAGAGGCTGTCCAATTTGGTGGGGCATTTCATAGGGAGTAATGTATAGAGCTATTAGGAAGGAAATAGCTGAAACACTATTGTGTCTAAGTGCGTAAAGAGAAGAGGATCACAGATTCAAAAGACATTATTGAGGTAAAAAGGACAAGATTTGGTGACCAAATGGCTATGTAGGATAAGAGGAGTGAGGAGTCTGGGTGACACTGAAGTTGTGTACCTGGATTATTGGAAAGAAAGTGTCTCCTTCAAAATTACAAGAAGAGAACAGATTGCTTATTCCTCATTTTGGGGGCATCAAGGAGGAGGAAAGAGGTTGAAGAATTTATTCTGTTGATTACCCTACCCATGCTGGAATTTTCTGTCACAAAAAGATTTAATAGCTGCTGATCTCTACCCTAGCAATGGCTGTTTTCTTCATTCAGCAGGGATTGCTTAACTGTGTTTGAAGATGGGTACTGATCATTCTCTGAACTCTAGTTAATGAATCCAGAAAGATGTTACTAACCCTCTGACTATGTTTATTAGTCACCAGAGTCATGCTGCCTTGGAGAACTTCTCCATGCTCTGGCAGGCCTCTGCTCCAGGTGTCTTTGAGCCAGACTCAGGGACTTCTAGGGAAGCTTAATTGAAGTTTATCATTTCTTAGAACTACTTTGTTTTTCAGATATCAAAGCTAATGGAATTATAGATCCTGTTGGTGTTCTGTATACACACACACACACACACACACACAGCCTTCACATCTTTCACAGTTTGCCACATAACAACCACCAGTGTCTAGCTAAAGTTGAGAAAGATTTAAGAGACAACAAATTAATTGCTTTCTAAGCACAGTGGTTGAAAGCAGCTAGACACTTGGTATTTACTCTTTATGTGGGTGGGGAACAGAGGAGGATAGCAGAGTCCAGGGTGGGACAGAAGAGAAAGGAACAATGTTAAAGCAGTTTAGGAATTTTATTGAATTTGAGCGACTCAAGTATACAAAGGGAAGGCTCAAAACATTAGAGGGCTGTGGATGTCTTTTTCCCTTTTCTGATCTATCTAAGAAACATTTTCTTTTAAAAAAAGGTATATTTTTCATTTTATATCATCCTTTTTTTCTAAATATAGCCCTTCTTCCTCCTCTTTGTGAAGAGCCATCCTTTGTAACAAATATTTTATTTTATTTTATTTTTTGCAGGTCATGAAGGTCTTTATTTTTTTTTGGGGGGGAAGACCATTAGATTACAACTTTATTGACTGAAGCATAAAACATATAGAAATCAGTTCTCCTAATTAGAATTTTGCATGTACAAATGCATGCATTTTGCATGTTTCTTTTTTTTGTAACAATATTTTAAAGAAATAGAAAGGAAAGCATTTCAGCAAAATGAAAAATAATTTATTCATCCATCAATAATAGTTCCATCAATAATCATTTATTAAGTGCCCTTTGTGCCAAAGAGTGTGCTAGGTGTTGGGAATAGAAATAGAAAAAAATGAAATAATTTCTATCCCCAAAGAACAATGATTCTAATGAGGGACACAGCTGTTAATATAAGGACAGAGAGAATAAACATAAAAGGAACAAATAGAAAATAATTTAAAATAAGGTTGTTTGGAAAGGAGGATACTAGAAATTTTAGGAGGGGTACTGGAAAGGTTTAATGTAGAAGGTGGTACTTGAACTATCTCTTAAGAGAGGTGTTCTAGGAGATGGAGTGATGGAGAGACTGTATTCTCAATAAAGGGGATAATCGATGCAAAGGCACATAAATGGTATTCTAGAGAAGCTAGTATGGCTGGATTCTAGAATGAGAGAGGGAAATTTATGTCTCTTGAAACTGGAAAGATAAGTGGGGCCAAGTTGTTAAGGACTTTAAGAGATAAGAGAGGCAATGGTATTTGATTTTGTAGACTATAGGGAGACAATGGAGTTGATTTAGTAGGAGAGTGATGTGATCAAATCTACACCAAGGAAAATCACTTTGCCTGCAATGTGGAATGTGGACTAGAGAAATACAGACTTGAGATCAATTAGGAAATGTGACAGTATAAACTATATTTGATACCCATAATCCCTTACCTCTGCAAAAAAGGGAAGGAAGTATATTTTCTTATCTCTTGCTTGGGACCAAGCTTGGTTATTATGATCCTACCAGATTTAACTTTATTCCCTACCCCCAGTTATATTATTATTATCATTGAACAGAATGTTTTCATGGCTCTGCATCAATTCATTTAAGTCTTCCCACGAAGACTCTGAATTCTTTAGTTTCTTATGTTTCTGAAATATTCCATTATATCCACATTCCGCAATTTATTTATCTGTTCTCCAATAAAGGGGTATTCACTTGGCTCCTAGTTCTTTGTTACCATAAATAACACTGCTATAAATATTTAAGCACTTACTATGAGTGAGGGACTGTACTAGTTGGGGACATAAAGATACAATGAAAATTCCGTTTGCTCTCAGTTCTCAAGTAACTTATATTCTACTAGGAGATGGGGAGAAGATACAGCAAGTTAACACATAAGTATGTGATAATTTGAGGTTTGAGAGAGTACTAAATAGGGGAATAGGGTCTTAGAATTCTAAACAGAGAAGCGTAGGAAAGAATGCCTTCCTCTAGTGACTTTGTGCCCTTCCCCTGCCCCCTCCCATATTCACACTGATTGATGGAAAGGATAGAATGCTAATGTGGTCAGAAGACCTGTATTACTTAGAACCCACATAACCTTGAGTAAGTAACAACTCTGGACTTCTAGATGTCTGCTGAGGGTCCTTCCAGTTCTAGGTCTAATGAGCCAATGATTCTGAGATCCCACGAGTCAACTTTTAGATGACATAATAACTAAGGAGATCAGAATGGTAGTAAATAATTGGGCATTTTTTCTCAGTGTTTTCAATGAAGTTCTGAAAGAGAAATGTTCCTGAAGATTTAGCTAAGAAATGCTTATGGGGGAACTGATTCTTCTAAGAGGAGGTATCAATCATAGTTTAGGGAAATCTGAAGTGATTTTAATAAATTTTCTTAGGGGTATTATGGGAGTTTTTATTTATGTTTATATACAAAGTACAGTATAATCTATTCTAAATATATTAATATGTATTATATATGAAGATTATTGATACTTTGAGGATCTTCCATCCATATAGAAAGTGTTGTTATATTTGTCTCAGAAGACGGTGGCCAAAAAAACATCACTTGAAGAACAATCTGGTGGTAGTGAGCTTTGCTAAATTTAGCTTATTGGTTTTCAGATAAAATATGGGAAGTCCATCAGTGAGTCTATGCTCAAAATTTTCCTGACTTGTTAGTATAGGGAAAAGAGTGCAAAGTTGAGAAAGAGAGAGAAAAGGGAGGGAGGGAGGGAGGGAGAGAGAGAGAGAGAGAGAGAGAGAGAGAGAGAGAAGAGAAGAGAGAGAGAGAGAGAGAGAGAGAGAGAGAGAGAGAGAGAGAGAGAGAGAAAGAGAAGAGAAGGAAGAAGAAAAAGAAAAAGGGAAAAGAAAGGAGTGGGGGGGGGGAGGGGGAGAGATGGAGACAGAAACAGATAGACAAACAGAAGACCTGGATTTGAATCCTGACTCTCTTACCCCTATTAGTACATTTTTGACCATATGCAAGTAATTTATATTTTCTAGGCCTCAGTTTCTTTATCTGTAAAATGAAGGAATTAGACTAGATGAATTTTAACACATCTTTTAGCTCTATATTTATGAACCTATTGACTTCACAGGACCACCCAGTCTGACATAATCTTTGAGAGCCTAGGGTCATCTTCATGCTATGATGAGGCATAGGAGCAGAATTCTAGCATATGAAGATTAGCATCTATAAAGTAAAGGGTTAATGTAGTGATCCCATATGGATTTCAGAAGGCCTGGATTCGAATTTTGCCTCCTTTGCTTGCTACGTGTATTATCTTGGGCAAGTTTTCTAGGTCTTACTTTATCCATTTATATGTAACAGAGCTAGGATGAGGAATCCCCATATGTAATAGAAACTTAATTGTTGATCATATCTCACTTATAAATTATTATTGAGATTACAGATTAACTAAATTTTTTTAATAAATGAAAATTTATCTTTTTTCCCTCCTCCTCTCCTCCAAAAATGAAATACAAAACCTCTTTTTACAAACATGTGCATAGTTAAGAAAAATGAATCTTCTTAACTATGTTCAAAAAGTCTTAATCTATATTCTGATTCCATGGCCTCTTCTGCAGGAGTTGGATAGGATGTTTCATCACAAGTTATCTGTTTTTAGTTATTGCAATGATCAGAGTTCGTAAGTCTTTCAAAGTTGTTTATCTTCATGATAATGGTGTGTAAACTATTCTCTGGTTTAGTTCACTTTATTCTGTGTCACTTCATAAAGTCTCTCCAGCTTTTTCTAAAATTATTCCATTTCTTATAGCACAGTAGAATCCAACTAGGTTCATGTACTATTAATTGTTCTGCTGAGCTACTTGTTCTGAAGCAGGTGATGGTTCAGTGGATGTCACATGAAATCTGGAGTCAGGAAGGACTGAGTTCAAATCCAGTCTGAGACTCTTATTATGTAATCCTGGGCAAGTCTGTATGTCTCAGTTTCCTCAATTGTAAAATAAGGATAATAAAATCTACCTCACAGGATTGTTGTGAGAGTCAAAGGAGAAATTATTTATGAAAGCATTTAATATACTGCCCAGAAATACAAGATGCTTATTTTCTTCCCTTTCCTTCCCTTCCTTCTTTTCTTTAGCCATTCTCTCCAATTGATCACACCTGTTCAGTTCAAAGTTCTTGCCAGGGCAAAAAAAATGCTATCAATATTTATGTACATATGGATCATTTTCCTATTTCTTTCATCTCTCTTCCTGACTGCATGTAATATTTTTCGTTGACATGAAAGCTTTAGGATTTTGGTTATAATATTCCTTGGCATTTCTTTCACAAGGTGACTAGTGGATTCATCTTATTTCCCTGTTGCCCTCTGTTTGTTGTTTGAGAAGGTTTGATATCTTCCTCCCCCACCAAAGTGTGAATTTCCTTTCAGTTCTTTCTTTTTATAATTCTCTTTTCTTTCCCATTTCCCCCCTTTAGAATCTAAAGGGGGGAAATGGGAAAGAAAAAATTATTTATATTAACTCTTGCTTTTCTTTGAGGTTTTTCATGTGGATATTTTGAAATCAATATTTTCTTCTGAGTTATATCTTGAAGATCTCTGTCATGGTAACAGCTTTTTATGACAGGATTCCTTGTTTGCCCATTATGCAAGAAGGGGCAGATTTTGAACACTTCTGAAGAAAATGTCTAGCCTGAGCATGTGTTCCTCTTGGGTCCTATTACTTTATTAGAATATTGAGTGTTATATTATTTGAAAATCTCAAGATCAGTTTAGGATGGGGTACTGAAAACTTTTAGTGCTCTTAAAATGGTCTTATCCAGAACTCTCTTGTTCTTAATTCTGCAACTTCCTGACCTGGATTGGTGTCTAAGCAGCATACTTGTGAGATGTCCCCATTTGAAGTTCCAGTAGACATTTGTTGGATTCAGCCACTATCAACTAGCTGGAAAAATTTGTTGTTTCACAGTGACAGAAGTATATTTTCCCCTTTGGTCTAGTATTACTGCTCTTTATATATACCACTGTAGTCTAGGCTTGAAGCTGAAACTGAGAAGCAGCTCTGCACTTAAGGTCAGAGCCATATAGTTTCTGCTTGCTTCTGAACTTATTCCTTGACCACTACACAAATGAAGAGCTATCACCACTTTTCATTCTGGCACAATGAAGATAGGACCCAGAAGTGGATAGTGAGCAACAGAGGTATCTTTTAGTACTAGTTCTTACCTCCTAAGCAAGGAAGGGCTTTTGTGGTAATCTGGCACTTCTTGTTGCTCCTCAATGGAATGGCCTATCCAGGGGTCCTCAAACTTTTTAAATAGGGGGCCAGTTCACTGTCCCTCAGACTGTTGGAGGGCCGGACTATAGTAAAAACAAAAACTTTGTTTTGTGGACCTTTAAATAAAGAAACTTCATAGCCTTGGGTGAGGGGGATAATTGTCCTCAGCTGCCACAACTGACCCACAAGCCGTAGTTTGAGGACCCCTGGGCCCTATGCCATGATTCTTAGCTAGATTTCCCCCACCAGTATCAGCAGACTTATTTATCTGTCTTCCTACACGAACATGGGCTGTAAAAATGACTCACTGTGATTTATTTTTCTTGGATTTCCTATTAGGACTTGGTCTGGCTTATTTTATGGATCTTTGTGGATGAACTAGTGTGTGTGTAATGAGAAGGTATAAGGAGGTAATGAGAGCTGGGATATACTTCTTGACATCTTGTTTCCTCTTTCTGCTCCTTACCTGCTGCTTCTTGATTTGTTGACATTTATTGTTATCATCCTGAAGTTTAGGATAATTTAAGGGTATGTTTGAATATTTTCTCTTTAAATGGTAAGATTGCAACTTATTTATCATTAATTAAGCAGTTAGTTCAGAGCCCCTACCCTAGAGGAGTAGCTTTTATTTAACAAACTGAAGACACTTCTTTCTCCATAAAGTGCTGGTTCTCATTTCTAGGAGTAATTCAGTATTAATGCTACTGGATATACAACTTCTCTGCAGCAACATAGATATGTAAATAATGATTTACAACATTCTCATTGTGAAAAAATCACAACCACAATCACCTCTAGTTATCATTGTAACATCTTTCTTCTGGAATTACAGTTCTATCATTCACTTAAATCACAATACCAAATAAAGTGTCTTTACTTTGAGACTCTTCATGCTGTTCACAAAAAAAGAGATTAAAATAGTGTCATCTGGAAAAAAGATTCCTTTTCCTTCTTTCTCTGTCTTCTATAGCTTCTTTCTATACATAACAAGAAAACAGTCTCTTTTTCTCAAATTATTATTCTTAATAGTTTTTCCTAGATTGACTCCTTATGGACTGTTAGTTAAATCTCCAAACTTTCAGACAAGCCACTATTTCCGTAACATTCCATTTGGTTTTTAAAGATAGAGTAAAATAATCTATAATCTGTGTTGGAGGAACCTAGTAAAATAGATGTTATTTATAAAAATAAAATGAAGTAGTTGAAATGACCTTTGAGGTAATGCATAATTCTAGATGTGATTTCAGAAAGGTCATATTATCACAGGATTTGACCCATAAGTAACAATGTGGATGTTGCTTCCATTTTTTATTGTAATAGAGATAGGTTTTAACTGAAAGGTTTTAATCAAGCTATTCTTTCTCTCTTTTGTATTCTTCCTTTCTCCCCCTCTGCTTGAAGGGAAAAAACATATCCTGGTTTTCCATTTGCAGAATGTTTTCTCCCTTTCTTTCCCTCTGCATGAGGGGGAGAAACATATCCTGGTTTTCCATTTGCAGAATGTCTGGCCAGGATGCAGGATGTAGTCTATAGCCTTGGGGCAGAGATGTGCTAATGCCAGCCCTCTTCATAATGACACACAATGTACTTTTCTCCACCAATGTTTCTCAATGACTTTCCCATCCCTCTCAACCACATCTGTTTCTTCTTGTTTTCTGTCTCAGCAGGATAAAAGATAAGAACATAGGATTTTGTCTATAATCAATAATAACTCATATTTAAATAGTGTATAAGGTTTACAGAATACTTCTGTGCCACACTGTAAGCAAAACAGTACAAAGATTACTTTTTCCATTTTATAACTGATGAAAATGATGCTTTTGTCTGTGTCTTGTCAATGCCCACTCAGTAATTATTAGAACCGGCATTCAAACCCAATCACTCATCTCCCAGTCCAGTATTCTTTTATTCTAATATGCTATTTCTCAGCCATTGACAAATATTAAAAATGCTTAGTATAATGGCACTGTTTTAGGCATTAGCTATGAAAAATAATAACAATATAGTTTCTGACCTCAAGAAGCTTACATTCTCCTAATAGGATGAAGCTGGACTATGAGGTAGTAAATGATGGAGACAAATGAGAAATCTTGGCCAAATACTCTAGGATATTTTGAGGAGAAAGAAATGTGATTTAATTGGGGTATATCATGGAAGAAACAATGAAGTAGAATTTGAGCTAAGACTTGAAGATTTTAAAAGATTGAGCTGAAAAGGGAAGTATATTCCAAATATGAGGGACAGTCTGGACACAGAGGAAGATGACATACTAGTTTTGGAAAACATCTAGTAATCGAATATAACTATAAAATACATGCAATTGGTCATTCAATAAACATTTGTTAAATACCTAGGCCAGTGTTGCACAGTATAGTTGGAGAGTAAAGTGTAGGATGACTAGAAAAATGATGGAGAAGATTACATTATGAAGGGCTTTGAACAGAGGATTTTGCATTTGATCCCAGAGTTGATAGGAGCCACTTGAGTTTATTGAGTAGGAGGGAAACACAGTCAGAAGTCTGCTGTAGCAAAGTCATTTTTGTGGTTTAATAGAGGATGAATTGGAAAGAAAGAGGCTTGAGACTGGTAAATCTACCAACAAGCTATGGCAGCAGTCCAAGTGTGAATTGATGAATGACTATACCAGAGTAGTGATAATATCAGAAGAGAAAAGAAAACTTATTTGAGAGATATTACAGAGATGAAATTGACAGGTTTTGGCAATAGATGTAATGGAGTATGAGAGAGAGAGAGAGAGAGAGAGAGAGAGAGAGAGAGAGAGAGAGAGAGAAAGAGAGAGAGAGAGAGGAGAGAGGAGTTGAGGATATCTACATTGTAAGGCACAGGGAAATAGAAGATGCTGCTACCCTAAACAATAATAAGAAAGTTAGCAACAAAGGAGGGAGATTTTGAGGGAAAGATATTGAGTTCAGTTTTGGATACATTGAATTTAAGATATATAGTGGACATTCAATTTGAATTGTTAAAAGACATTTGAAGATGCAAGATTGGAGGTCAGCAAAGAGATTAGTATAGGATAAGTATATTTGAGAATCATCAGCATAGAGATGATAATTAAATCCTTGGGACCTGATGAGATCATTAAGTGAAATAATGTAGAAGGAAAAAAGAAGAGGGTCCAGGACAGAGCTCTGTGGGTCTGGATAAAGATCCAGCAAAGGATAAAGAGAAGGAGCAGACTGACAGGTTGAAGGAGAACTAGGTAATACTGTTGTCCTAAGAAAAAGTAGTAATGTTCAATAAGATTGCAAAGGCAACCAAATTATGGTTGCCATGTTATAGAAACCTTACATGACAAACTAAGAGGCTTGTATTTTATTCTATGATTGGGTACTATTGAATTTTGAGTGGGATAATAAGACAATTTGACCTTTGACTTAAGAAGATAATTTTGATAACTTTGGGAAGGAGGAGTTGAGAAGAGGATAAAAGGGAGGGAGGAGAACTCTTATGAAACTAAAGCATTAGTTCAGGGGAGGAAAGATGGGTCTGGTGGCAGCTTGAGAATAGAGGATTGATGTTCTGAAACATCAGTGGAGGTACAACTTATAGGACTTGGAAAATCAGTAGAGATGGAATATAAAACAAAGGGAAAAATTCAAGATGATGTCAATGTTACAAACCTGGCTGATTTTGAAGATGGTGGTTCCATTAATATAAATGGGAAAATTTGAATGATGAAAAAAATAAATTCAATTTTGTATTTATTTAATTTGATATCTTGGGAGATTATTTCTGTGGAAATATCTTGCAATCAGTTGCCAGTGCATTAATATAATAAAAGCTACAGATTAAAGTTGGACATGTGGATTTTAATAGTCACTAGCATAAAAAATGGTGATTGAAGCTAGAGGAACAGATGAAATTACTAAGGTAGATTAGAGAGTTAGAGAAGCAGGCCGAGTACAGAGCCCTTGGGAATCTCTAGACTTTGATAGTGGAAGATGGATGATGATCCATGAAAGTAAATTGAAAAGTGGTCAGACAGATAGAAAGACCCAAGAGAGACCAGTGGCATGAAAACTACTGAAAGAATATCTAATAGAAGGGAATGATCAGTCATACCATAAGCTATGGAAAGGTCAAGGAGCATGAAATTGAAAAAAAAGACCATAGGATCAAACATTTAGAAGAGAAGTTTTGGTAGAAATCATTTTACAAAAGGTTGAAGAATAAATGAGTAGAAAGACAGCAGAAACAGAGTACAGATGAGTCTCCTTAAGAGTTTGGCAGCAGAAAAGAGATGAAGCACGGTTTGATAGCTTAAGGGAATGGAACAATGAAGTGAAAATGTTTTATAATTGGGGGTCCCCAAATTTATAGGGATTGGGAAAGAAACAGTAGATAAAATAGAATGCAGTAGTAGGAAATTATTAGATTAAACTCCTAGAAGAGACATGATAGGGAATGAAATAATGGACAGAAAGGAACTGATCTTCATAAGAAGGTGAGTCATCTTATCAAGAAGTATTTATTAAGCATGTTATATTCCAGCATCTATGTTAGGCATCATACTTGGGTATTAAAGCAAAGGAGAAGAAAAAAAGTAAAAATATAGAGAAGTTTTGAGGTACTGAGCATGGAAAATGAGGGATGCACTATGTGAGACACCATTAGAGCACAATGAATTAAGACATGATTCTGACTCTCAAGGAACTTCTAATCTAGTTGGGAAGACAAAACATACCCATTGGAAACAACCATAGGACAAGGCAAATCAGCATGTAATGGTCAAGTACAGGCTTCAGGAACTGTAGAACCACCACAATTCACATTTCTGCAGTACTTTAAGGTAGTAATCCTCAAAGTGTAGTCCAAAGAATTGTTGGGGTCTCTGAAACCCTTTCAGAAGGTCTACAAATTCAAATTTATTTTTTATTTCTATATAGTAAATAGCTATAAATATAACCCATGTGAACAAAAACTCTTTGAACAGATCCTTGATAGTTTTTTTTTTTTTTTTAACAACATGAAGATACTGAGAACTTTAAAAGTTTGAGAACCACTGCAAGGGATACAAATTGCTTACTCATCACTTCTGTGAGCTAGGTATTCCCATTTTACCATGAAGGACTGGATCTCCTGACTCCCAAGTTTTTTTTTTTTAATATTATATTTCAGGGAACAGGGAAATAGATGATAGGGCTGGACTTCAAAGGCGACTTGGAGTTTATTCATATCTTTCAATTAATTAATTAATGAACACCAGAGTTTATTATTTTTCTAATACTACCTTTGATTTCATTTTTCTTTTCCCTGCACCAGATCCTGGATAGTGGTCATGCAGTGATTTGCATGACTGGAATCGTATTTCATTTCATAACTGTTTTATTCAGGCTTGCCCTTTTATTTGACAATTTTTTTTCACACCTCTCTGCCAGGAATAACCTTCAGGCTCAAGTTTGGCCTTATAGGTCACAGACAAAGGTGTGAGAATTCTGACACTTGACTTGGTGTAGCACCAGACTTTGGGTTTGCAATCTCCTATACGATCTCATTGGCCTGGTTTTGCCACCTTGTACCAACGGTTATGAACCTTTTTAGAAGCCTTAAAAATGTTTTCTTGCAGAAATATGAAATTACTCTGCATGGAGTCACTTCTAATGTTGATATTCAGGAGACAGGGCTGCTCCAACACTTAAATGAAATACATATGAGAAACCCTTATCTTTCCTCTGACCTAGTAGTGCCTTCTCCTTTTGACCATTTTAATGTCACACTCTTATTGCTCCCTTAACGAGGTGTAGGGAGGGCAGTCTGGGATTAGCCAAGGGCAAGACTGGATGGCTTCTAAGGCACCTTCCAGGCCTAAATCTATGATCCTATGAATCACAAAGCCAAGTTCAGACCCCCCCACTATCACATACTCGAAGGGTGACTTTGGACACATAAGACACTAACCTTTTCTGGGACTCAGTTTCCTCATCTATAAAATGAGATTGTTGAACTAGATCATTTCTAAGGTTTCTTTCTAGCCCTGGATCTTTAATCCACAGGCTCCCCTTTTTTCTTTAGCTACATTTATGCAGGGAGGTTATCCTGCTTTAATATCTAAGTAGAATGCCTAACATAGATGCCGGAATATAACAGATGCTGAGGTAGGTGGTAGCAGCACCTGAATGATGGCTCTGACTCCAGGGCATGTATTTTCATCTGAGATGCAAATTTACATCATGAATTTTCAACTCTATAAAATTACATCTTTTTTGAATTAGCTGAATTTAGATAAATTTATCTACTGCTAAAGATAAAACAGAATTTAAGGGCAATAAAATAGAAGGTCTAATTCATTGTCTATATGATTAATTCTTAACTATTATGACTTTGCTGGAATAGGTAGGTGGCACAGTTGATAAAGCACAGAGAGTAGAGTCAGGAAGACCTGAATTCAAATCCAGCCTCAGGCACTTGCTAGGTGTGTGACCTTAGGAAAATTATTGAATCCTGTTTGCCTCAATTTTCTCATCTGAAAAATGGGTTGGAGAGAGAAATGGCAAATTATCTCAGTATCTTTGCCAAAGAAACACTAAATGGGATCACACGACTGAAACAACTGAACATACAGAAGGCCTGAGTTCCTTTCCATTTTTATGACCTCAGAGACAAACTTTTAGTCCCTTCTCTCATTTACTTAGGTGCCAAAGTCCCTGGGATTATACACAGTAAAAATAAACACCCAGGATACTCAAAGCTTAATCTGTAATATTCATATTTTTCCATAAGCTTTCTTAAATCTAGACAATCAACAGAGCAATCAGTCAAGCCCTGATTTGTATTGTTGCTTATTTTTGAGGTTGAAATACTCACACTGAAAATTTAACAATTGAAACTTTCTTTTAGAAACTGCCTCCAGCACAATTTCTTTATCTGGTAGAGAAGTTTTCTATCCTTGATCATCTCTTCATTTCTGGCAGTTTAGTCTTTTTTAGTGAATAAGAATCCTTTCTGTGGTTGTTCCTATACTAATCAGAGCAAAGTTTATAATTTGGTTTTCCAACTGCTTTGATTATGACAAAACAAAGAACTTAGAAACTTTTTTCTTAGAAAAGTTTTGTATGTTTTTCCTTTATTTTTCTGCACCCGTTTTCAGAGAACACTATGAAGCTAAAATTTAAATCAGGTTTTTTGAACATAGATTGAAATTGATCCTATAATAATGCTATTCCCTAGGGACCCTCACTCTCTCTTGTGACTGTGATGGAGACAAAGCCTTAACACTAAGGATTGTCAGGGCACCAACATTTAAACTGGAGACAGTGGAAGGGGAGGACTTACATTTCCTTGACTTCTCAGATCAAGTTTTCCCAGGAAGTAAGCTACTCTCATAAAAATGCAACCTGTTCTTACCTGGAGTTGCATCATCTCCAGAGAATTTTGATAGGCCTTATCATTGCCAGTTGTTTCCTCTTCCCACTTCATTCTCTGATAAAGGTGCCAGAGGCCAAAGTATGGCCCAAACAGCCTTTCCTTCCTCACAGATCTACTCAAGGCAGGGCTACCCAGGAAGCTCCAAAAGGTGTCATTTGAGCCCCCAAAGTACATTTGCCCTGGAAGATTTTTAAGACTTGCCCAGTGCTAGTACTACCATAAGGTGTTTTTCATGCCTCTATAATTACCCAAGCTAATTAAATAAATTGATCCGCTGATGTTCACTCCACAGTAATTTCTGTTGTGTAATTTGACTTTAATAGAATCAGAGCATTAGTGAAAATGAAATGAAAACCCTGGGTAGAAGTAAGATCTTTTCCTTTCAAGAAAAATTATTTTTCAAATGGTTTTTGTTCCCTGTATGTATATAATTTATGCATTTCCTGTCAAAATTAACAGAGAAACAGCAGCTATCTGGTAAAAAGAACAATTTGGGGCCTTTTGCAATAAAAAAAATCCAGACTTATTCTTTGAGTGTTGAGGAAAATCTCATAATTTTGGAGGCAAATGGGATGTGAAACATATTGTTGGGCAGTCTGGTGTCCAGAGTATAGTGGAACCAGCTACTTTGTCTCTATGCTAATGTTCTGCTGAAGGTCTGTGCATTCTATCTTGGCAGCTGATTATGGAGCACCACGGTTTGTGTAGGTGTGCAAGTCTCCACCTATGGGATCCCTGTTCTAACCAAGAGACACTGCTTATGAGAAGTGGAAAGAACACTGCCGACGTTTTGCATAGCCCTGATTCTTAGGTAGTTCCACAAGAGACTGCTCATGCCTCAGATTTGTAAATTAAACACTGGAGAAGGCTAATCCATATCTTTTATCTCATGCTACCCATTTAAATTCTACTTAGGAGGTTTGGCTGTTATTTAATTATGTTCTTTCTGTTGATTTGAGGTCAAACAAAATCAATTCCAATTAGTTTGTACTGGAAATGAGACCTGAATAGCCTTTCTTGACTACCTGGGTCATTTCTGAGGGTGTACTTCTTTTGTACTAGGTGTCAAAATGATTTCTGTTGTTCTTTCTACAATCTGCCTTTTTATTTCTCCCTCCTCATAATTAATAATTATAATGTTATTAATAGTGATATATCAATATATTTAATATAAATAATGATAGCAGCTGGCATTTTCATAGTATAGCACTTAAAAATTTTCAGATTAAATCATTTGATCTTGCAAAAACACAGTAAGATAGGTGCTATTATTATCTTTATTTTACAGAGGAGGAAACTGAGAAAAGGAGAGATTAAGTGACTTGTTCCAAGTCACATATCCAATGAGTGCTGAAGGCAGGATTCAAATTCATGTCTTCCTGACTCCAACCATTTCGCTTTCCCATCTTGTTCTTCCCTTTATGTATCTCTCATTGTGGCTGTTTTTAGGAAGAAGTTGGGTAAATTGGAATGGGCATGGATTTTTTAAATACTGCTTTATTTTTCCAAATACATGCAAAAATAGTTTTCAACATTTACCTTCTCCCCTCTTCCTTTTCTCCAAGTCAGTGAGCAATCCGAGATAGATTAAACATGTACAATTCTTTTAAATATTTCCATATTTGTCATGCTGCGGAAGAAAAATAAGATCAAAAGGAAAAAAGTCAATAAACATTTATTAATGCCTATTCTGTGCCACGGGGCAAACTGGGTGGCGCAGTGGATGAAGTTCAGATTTGGTCTCAAACCTTACTGTGTGGGCAGGTCACTTAAACCTATTTGTCTCAGTTTTCTTATCTGTAAAATGAGTGAAGATGGAAATGGGAAATCACTCTAAGAAAATCCCAAAATGGGATCACAAAGAGTTAGATAACAACTAAAAATGACTGAATAACAAAAAACCATATGATGGTTCTTGGGATAAAAGTATCAAGAATTAAAAATACTAGCTTACATTTTAATTGGTGAAAAGAAGTAAATATACAGATATATGTATATGTACTATATAAATATCAAGTGAATGAAAACATATTTATGCAAAGTAGCTGATCTAAGCTTGCAATGGTGGACACTAGGGATTAGGAAGAATAAGTAAGACTTCATGCAGAAGAGAATATTTGAACTGGGTTAAAATACTTTTTTCTCTTTTTGAAAAATTAAATATATTTTTTACAAGAATTTGACTTATCTCCTTTTTACTCTCCTTTCTTTTCACTTGGGAAAGAAAGAAAAACAAAACACCTATTATAAAAATGCATTTTTATAATAAATGTATTCCAAATGCCAGTGGGCATTTGGAATGATTAATGCAAAAGACTGGGGATAGAAGGTGAAGTATTGTATGTGAGGAACAGAAAGCTGTTCTTTCTTCATTCTTTGGTCATTGTTTTGGTTTTGGGGACCCAAGCAAGGCAAGTCTTCTACATGACAGGCCTTTAGATATTTGGTGACAGATTTGGTGACAAACTATTTTCTTCTCTAGGTTTAATATCTACAATTTCAATTCACTCATTATTCTGATTATCTTTTTCTGGACAAAAATAAAAAGTTTACCTCATTGACCATGAAAAAAGTCTCAAATTATAGCTTGAGTTCATCACTTCTCTGTTAATAGGTGAACAGCATGGTTTTATCATGAGTCCTCTGGAATGTTGTTGGTTATTGCATTACTCAGAGTTTTTAAGTCTTTCAAAGTGGTTTTAACAACATTGTTGTTACTGTATAAACTGTTCTGATTCTGCTTACTTCATTCTGTATCAATTCATCTTAGACTACCTAGGTTTCTCTGAAACCATTCCCAACACCATTTCTTTTAGCCTAATAGTATTCCATCATGTCTATATGCCATAATTTATTTACCATTCCCCAACTGATGACCCTTCCTCAGTTTCCAATTCTTTTCCATGATCAAAAGAGCTGACATAAATATTTTATTTATCTTTAGGATTAGTTTGTTTTGCTTAGAATTAATCCCTTCCTGAATCTATTCTCCTTCTTATTCTTTCTGCTCTCTCTCTCTTTTTTTTCTTTCTGCTTCCTTGATGAGTGAAATGTATTTCTGTACCCAACTGTGTATGTATATTCTTCACTCCATTGGGCAGTTCAGGTGAGAGTTCAAATGAGTTCAAAAGAGAGATGGTAGGAAAGGAGGAAGAAGTGGATTTGGAATGATTGATGCAAAAGACTGGGGATAGAAGATGAAGTATTGTATGTGAGAAACAGAAAGCTATTCTTTTTTTGGTCATTGTTTTGATTTTGGGGGCCTAAGTAAGGCAAGTCCTCCACATGACAGACCTTCAGATATTGGTGACAAATTTGGTGACGAACTATTTTCTTCTCCAGGTTTAATATCTACAATTTCAGTCCACTCATTATTCTGATTATCTTTTTCTGGACATTCTCCAGTTTGTCAATACCTTTCCCCAAATGGAATATAGCATTCAAAATGCTAATAAATAAATAAATAAATATCTCCTGTCTAATAATGAACATTTTTATGCAGCCTCTGATTGTATTTCTTTTTTTTTTTTATTTTTATTTTTATTTTTTATTTAATAGCCTTTAATTTACAGGATATATACATGGGTAACTTTACAGCGTTAACAATTGCCAAACCTCTTGTTCCAATTTTTCACCTCTTACCCCCCCCATCCCCTCCCCTAAATGGCAGGATGACCAGTAGATGTTAAATATATTAAAATATAACTTAGATACACAATAAGTATACATGACCAAAACGTTATTTTGCTGTACAAAAAGAATCAGACTCTGAAATATTGTACAATTAGCTTGTGAAGGAAATCAAAAATGCAGGTGTGCATAAATATAGGGATTGGGAATTCAATGTAATGGTTTTTAGTCATCTCCCAGAGTTCTTTTTCTGGGCATAGCTAGTTCAGTTCATTACTGCTCCATTAGAAATGATTTGGTTGATCTCGTTGCTGAGGATGGCCTGATCCATCAGAACTGGTCATCATCTAGTATTGTTGTTGAAGTATATAATGATCTCCTGGTCCTGCTCATTTCACTCAGCATCAGTTCGTGTAAGTCTCTCCAGGCCTTTCTGAAATCATCCTGTTGGTCATTTCTTACAGAACAGTAATATTCCATAATTTTCATATACCACAATTTATTCAGCCATTCTCCAACTGATGGACATCCATTCAGTTTCCAGTTTCTAGCCACTACAAAAAGGGCTGCCACAAACATTCGTGCACATACAGGTCCCTTTCCCTTCTTTATAATCTCTTTGGGATATAATCCCAGTAGTAACACTGCTGGATCAAAGGGTATGCACAGTTTGATAACTTTTTGAGCATAGTTCCAAACTACTCTCCAAAATGGTTGGATTCGTTCACAACTCCACCAACAATGCATCAATGTCCCAGTTTTCCCGCATCCCCTCCAACAATCATCATTATTTTTTCCTGTCATCTTAGCCAATCTGACAGGTGTGTAGTGGTATCTTAGAGTTGTCTTAATTTGCATTTCTCTGATTAATAATGACTTGGAGCATCTTTTCATATGACTAGAAATAGTTTCAATTTCTTCATCTGAGAATTGTCTGTTCATATCCTTTGACCATTTTTCAATTGGAGAATGGCTTGATTTTTTATAAATTAGAGTTAATTCTCTATATATTTTGGAAATGAGGCCTTTATCAGAACCTTTGACTGTAAAAATATTTTCCCAGTTTATTGCTTCCCTTCTAATCTTGTCTGCATTAGTTTTGTTTGTACAAAAACTTTTCAGTTTGGTATAATCGAAATTTTCTATTTTGTGATCAGTAATGATCTCTAGTTCTGCTTTGGTCATAAAGACCTTCCCCTTCCACAGGTCTGAGAGGTAAACTATCCTATGTTCCTCTAATTTATTAATAATTTCATTCTTTATGCCTAGGTCATGAACCCATTTTGACCTTATCTTGGTGTACGGCGTTAAGTATGGATCAATGCCTAGTTTCTGCCATATTAGTTTCCAATTTTCCCAGCAATTTTTATCAAACAGTAAGTTCTTATCCCAAAAGCTGGGATCTTTGGGTTTGTCAAAGACTAGGTTGCTATATTTGTTGACTGTTTTATCCCTTGAACCTAATCTATTCCACTGATCAACTAATCTATTCCTTAGCCAATACCAAATAGTTTTGGTAACTGCTGCTCTATAATATAATTTTAGATCTGGTACAGCTAAGCCACCATCATTTGATTTTTTTTTCATTAATTCCCTTGAAATTCTTGACCTTTTGTTTTTCCATATGAACTTTGTTGTTATTTTTTCTAGGTCATTAAAATAGTTTTTTGGGAGTCTGATTGGTATAGCGCTAAATAAATAGATTAGTTTAGGTAATATTGTCATCTTTATTATATTTGCTCGCCCTATCCAAGAGCATTTAATATTTTTCCAATTGGTTAGATCAGACTTAATTTGTGTGAAAAGTGGTCTGTAATTTTGCTCATAAAGTTTCTGATTTTCCCTTGGCAGATAGATTCCTAAATATTTTATATTATCAGTAGTTACTTTAAATGGAATTTCTCTTTGTAACTCTGAGTTGGATTTTGTTAGTGATATATAAGAATGCTGATGACTTATGTGGGTTTATTTTATAACCAGCAACTTTGCTAAAGTTGTGGATTATTTCTAATAACTTTTTAGTAGAATCTCTGGGGTTCTCTAAGTATACCATCATATCATCAGCAAAGAGTGATAATTTGGTTTCCTCATTGCCTATTCTTATTCCTTTAATCTCTTTCTCAGCTCTTATTGCCAAAGCTAGCATTTCTAATACAATATTAAATAGTAACCGTGATAGTGGGCAACCTTGTTTCACTCCAGATCTTATTGGGAATGGTTGCAGTTTGTCTCCATTACATATGATGCTTACTGATGGTTTTAAATAGATGCTGCTGATTATTTTAAGGAAAAGTCCATTTATTCCTATACTCTCAAGTGTTTTTAATAGGAATGGATGTTGGATTTTATCAAATGCTTTTTCTGCATCTATTGAGATGATCATATGGTTTTTGTTAATTTGGTTATTAACATGGCCAATTATATTGATAGTTTTCCTAATATTGAACCAGCCCTGCATTCCTGGTATAAATCCTACTTGATCATAGTGTATTATCTTGGAGATGATTTTCTGTAGTCTTTTTGCTAATATCTTATTTAAGATTTTAGCATCAATATTCATTAGGGAGATTGGTCTATAATTTTCTTTCTCTGTTTTCAGCCTACCTGGTTTAGGTATCAGTACCATGTCTGTGTCATAGAAGGAATTTGGTAGGACTCCTTCATTGAACATAATAATGAACATTTTTATTATAATAATAATGAACATTTTTATGCAGCCTCTGATTGTATTTCTTAAAAACTGCTATTGTCCACTAAAACACTCAGATTTTTTTCTTAAGAACTGTTGTCTAACCATGGTTGAGGAAGACCTCAACCTTTGTTTATACAGATTACTTTTTGAATCTCTAAAGTGTGGACTTTACATTTATCTTTATTACATTTAATCTCATTGGATTATGCTAGGCTAATATCTTTTTTGATCCTGATTTTCTCACTTAATATATTATCTATTTCTACATGTGATAAGATGTGTCCTTTGCTTCCATCAATCTCTCTTTCTATTTTAAAATCTCTTTTCATTTTTTTTCTTGCCACCTTATTCTTTCCCCATCCCTCCTTCTCTTCTTACCTCAAGTTTCTTTCCCAGTCCTGTGCCAGAGGCAATATTGTCCTATGTTTTAGCTTCACTCTTCTTATTCTGAGCTCCTCTTCTTAATTTGAGGCAGGTGTCTGTATTCTCTGTAGGAAAGCCTTTCTTGAGAGTTCTTGCAGGGAAAACAAGCTCTAGGGCAGTCTCATTATTTTCCAATGGACAGCTACAGGTCTGTTGGAGCCAGTACACTCTGACCCCACCCCAGGAGAGTTCATCCAAGCTCTAGTTGTTAGCAGTCACTTGTCTGCCTATACCAATTAGCTAAAGAGAAAGAGAGACTTGAGGCTTCCTGCTCAATTTAAGAGTGTAGGTGCACTACACTCTGGGTGCACCAGCTCTTTCAGGAAGCTGGATTTCCTCTGCTTTTGCTGTTTGCTGGCTGGGAAGGCCAGGTAGGGGCTGAGAGTTCATTGGATTGAAAGCACATTGCATGGGAGAGATTTAGTGGGACCTGGTTTCTTTTGAGATCCTCCACTGAGATCCTTACTGCTCTGAGTTTTGAACTTTGGATTCAAACTTTACTCGACCTTGGGGAAATGGGACTTCCTGATGCTAAGAGGAATGGCTTTCAAGACTTCATACAAAGGACTTAAGTTGAAGCTAAGGATGGGAAATAGCTCTCCAGACAGTTAGTTTAATGATTCCTATTGCAGGTGAGTTAGGAGACTGTGGTTTGAATTTTCTTTGAAATACTTCAAGATTGGCCTGTTGAGGAGCATTTGGCTGTTCTTCAAGGCCAGTGTTGGAATAAATGACTTCTTATTCAACTGAATTCAAAAGAGAACTTACTCCAGGCAAGACAACATGCATTCTGGGGATTCAAAGATAAAATAAATGAAATGTTTATATTCTTGCTCTCAAAAAGCTTACAGTCCATCACTGATAAATGTTGAGACTTTTATGTCAATGCATCTTATGCCTCCAAAAACCTTTCTGTTTTGAAATCTCTTTTCATTTTTCTTGCTGTCTCATTCTTTCCTCATCTCTCCTTCCTCTCTTCTCATCTCAAGTTTCTTTCTTAATCCTGTGCCAGAGGGAATATTGTCCTTTGTTTTGATTTCACTCTTCTTATTCTGAGCTCCCCTTCTTATTTAAAGGCAGGTATCTGTATCCTCTGTAGGAAGGCCTTTGGGCACTGAAGATATAAAGAGTACCTTTATATCTCAGGCAGAGTACCACTGGCATGGAACTAACTCTTTTGTTGGAGAATGGAGATACACAAATTATAAGAAGAATAACAAATCCAACTAATATAGCCTAATTGCTAAATAACAATATAAGTAGCAAAGGTCAGAAAAGCATGAGTTTTCTGGATCAATCTAGTTTAGCTTTTCTCAGTTTAGTTTCCAGCTGCCTTTGATCTATATATTTGTTTATTGTTTTCTACACATGACCTGTATTATTCTAAGCAGGACAATCTTTGGGCATAATTGTGAAATTTGTCTTTGAATTTTTGCCTCCCTTACCTCCCTTTTTACCCCATTTCTCCATCTCAATACACCTCTTCCTCTTTGAATAAAGCAATCTGTAGCATGAATTCACACTAAGGGGTTAGTGATGATGTGTAATTACTCCCAGGAATGTTTGCATGGATATAATAAAAGTAGATATTAATTGATGTCAAAGAATAAATCAGTTTGAAGGCACCATTCATAGAATTTTTGGCAGGGAAAAGGAAAGGGCAAAAAGGGGGGGGGGACAAGAGACTTTTTCCATTTTATTAACCATAATCATTATTCAACTTATATACAAAGTTGCCCTTAATGTGGCATATACCTGTTGTTATCTGAGATAGGGACCTTTTTGTTGTTTGTCCTTCATTTTCAAAGAGAACCAATGATATGAGATGAAGTCTTGATTTAAATAATAATTGAATTTATGTGAGGCAGAGTTGTAAAAAGCAGCTTACTACGCTCTCTTTCAGAGTCATCAACGTCCAATGGAAGGATATAAGTCAGGATGACTGATCTGGGAAGCAGTGAACAATTTTGCCATCTTTGTTGTATGACCAAGCTCTAACTGCTCCATAGCTCCTGTTTCAGCTGCCTTCATGGATATTGGAACAGATTATTTTCATCTGCCTATTCCACTGAGGTGGCGGAAAGAAGTCTTTACATGCTTGGGGTAAACAGCTTCCTAACTCACTGATGGGTTTGATGCTTGTTGGTTATCCTCAACCAAGTTTAGCTCAATTAATCTGAATTGCCCACGTTTGAAAAGCACTCAGAAATAGTGGTAATTAAAGAATGATTCTCTCTCTTCTACAGAGAGTGAAAATCAGCTGACTTTAGGGTTCCCATGGCTTGTAGATCTCTTCAGAGTCAGTTTATAATACAGTTTTCTTTGCTTTACCACATGGAATTGAATATGCAAGTTCTTTCTAATATTAGGGGAATGTGTTTGCTGAGAGGCTTTCTCCTAGGTCAGGGATAAATGTATTTTGAGGTGATGGATCCCTTTGGCAGTCTGATGAAGCCTGTAGATTCCTTTCTTAGAATAAAGATTTTTAAATGCAGAAGATAAAATACATAGGACTAAAAAGGAAACCATTACATTAAAATACAATGATCATATTATTAAAAAGCAAAATGAAACAAAGTTCATGAATGTCAGTTTAGGACTCCTGTCCTAAGTCCAGATACATATAACTATAAACATTTGGTGAATTAATAAACTTACTGGGTATATCTTAAGTATGATCACAGTTTCCTCTGAGTATAGAGTAAGTGACCTGGAAGGGCTTGTATAGGTCCTAGACTATCCTATCCAGTTAGGATAGGTTGAGCTTTAGTGATTTTTATACCATACTGAATAAATGATTAGGACATTAGCATCCTCGGTGAGAAAGATAGCACATTTAACACTGAGCCACTCACTTGGAACTCCCTAGGACGGTTTGCCCTTAAGCTTCATTTTTAAAAATCAATTCATTAACATTTATTGAGCACTAATAAGGTATTATTCTACTTGCTTCAGGAGACACAAAAATGAATAAGCTATAGTTTCTGGTCTCAAGGAGCTTACTTGTTAGTAGGGAAGGTGAGAAAGGTAAAAAAAAATAACAAAAAATGCAAATAAAAATGTGACCAATACATAGGAGATGTACAAAATGGTGTGGGAATTCTGAGGATATAGAGATTACTCTCACAGATGATTTAAATACTATGGTGGAGATAGTATTAGAATGGGGACTTTAAGGATGCATGTAGTTTAATAGATGGAACATAGGGAAAAGAGTAGTACTGGCAGAGATAGTGACAAAAAGATTTGGAGGTGAGGAAGTATAGAGTATGTTTGAGGATCTGTGAATAATTTGCTTAAGGATGGCATATGAACAGTGAAATGGTAAGAAATATCCTTGAAGATAGGCTTGGGCTATGTTGCAGAGGGCTTTATATATAAATTGGGGAATTTCAAAATACTTATTTAATTAAAAAATTTCTTTTTAATGTTTTTAATTTTCTCAGTTGCATGTGAATTATTTTTTTACATTTGTTTGTAAAACTTTGAGTTCCAGTTTCTTTTCCTTCCTTCCCACCCTGGCCCCCCTTTAAGAATACACATGTGAAGTTATACAAAACATTTCCATAAAAGACATGTTGTAAAAGAAAACATAGATCTTCCCCTCTCCCCCCAAAAAAAAACTTCAAAAAAATTAAAGCAAAAAAAAGAGTATGTAAAGCTAAGGATTTTAAACTTCATAATATTGGCATTACAAGGCCAGCCAGACCTTGAAAATTTTGAGCAAGATGTGTGAGATGATGAAATTTAGAGAAATTCAAAAAGGCCAGAGATTTGTAGGCTGCTCCCAGAAGTTTCATTTTGATAGATAATGAATACTATATTCCAGAAGAGTTGGCAAGTCCTGGAGTTTGCAAATACTCAAAATAGCTTCTGTCTTATCAAACAGGAAAAGCCTGTATACTGATTGGGGGGTCATACAAGAATCAACTTGTGTGTGTGCATGCATGTGTGCAGTAAGACCATTGATTTATTAAACCAAAAGTTAAATATAAACTTCAATCTAGATTGTAGAAGACAAGAGAAAGATAAAAATAAGATATTGATAATTATAACAACTTAAAGTTCAAAAGAATAGTTGGTGATAGGGAAAAAAAGAGAGAAATGGAAAATATACAAAGATACAATTTAATTGTCTTAATTTCTGCCATAAACTTAACTGATATAAAAGTTACCTCAAATGTAGAGACCAAAAAACCCTTTCTATGTTGTCCAAACATAGGATCTCTTTATCAGATGTTGATAACAATCAAGGGCAAGAATATAGAATATAAACTCTTTTATGAAACACTAAGAAGGAATAGGAGAGAAGCTCTTAAGTAGTATCATTTCATGAAGCAGTGAGGAACAGTAAAAAATGAAACCTATAGAAAACTTGGCATAAGACCCAACTGAGTCCCATCATCCCAAGAACATTTATAGACTGAATTGGCAGGACAACATAGAGAAAAATGGAACATATTTATCATTGTTTCTCTAAACTAATTTTATCATCATATTTGGTGCTTATACTATACAAAGAGAGATCAAAAACAATATGCAAGAAAACAAAAACAGAAAGAGCAACTGAACCAGACCATGCTTATATTGAAAAAATCCTTGCTGGAGATGACACAATTATGAAATCATTGAAGGATTATTTTGTAAGATATTTCATATCTTATGATATGAATATGATGAAGGGCTGTATCTTGTAAAAGTCTGTTTTATATGAGGTCCAGATGGAAAAGGATTTCCCTCTAGATCAGGGGTTCTTAATCTTTTGTGTGTGCATTATAGATCCTTTTGGCAGTCAAATGAAGTCTATGAACTCATTCTTAGGGTAATTTTTAAAAAGTAATTGAAGGAAATACTAAATTTTAGTTAGAAATAAGTGAAAATAAAAATATTTTATTTTCTCATCCACCTTGGTGGAAGCCAGAAGGTTAGAAATCTATCCACAGACGCCTTGAGTGCCATTTAGAGTCCCTGCTCCAGATGTGGAAGTTCTCCAGATAGACTTCTTTGCGGATTTTGCAGTAATTTCATTGAGCCCTGGCACATTTCCAGAGATCCTGCATGAAATTCACAAATTCTTGAAAGAAATGAAAAGAAAATCTAAATGGATAAAAGCTGCCAATTTTTGAGACAATGACATACAATTGGATGGATAGTTAGTAGATCAGGGTTAGGAATTGCTTTAAATTACCTCAAATTGGGTCTCAAATGTAGAAATGCCAGGTGAACTTTTTCTATTGGATGTCCTGTGAATATCATAAATTTAGTAAATCCTAATCCAAACTCATTATTTTCTTGCGCCAAATTACTTCCTTCTTCTTAATTCCCTATTTCTAAGTCTGTCAGTTCTATATTCTATTTATATGAATTGACCATAGTTCTTACTGTCACCTAAACTCAAAAATTCTTATTTATTTATTTTTTTGGTATTTTTTATATTTATGGCCTCCTTTTCATTTTCATTATCACTACTCTAAATCACATCTTTATTTTGAGGTTGCAGTTTTTTTTTTTAATTTAAAAGTCATAGGAACCAATCCCCTCATTTTATAGACTGATAAAACCATGACCCACAGAAGTAAAGTACAATGCGTGAAGTCACACAACTAATAAGTATCTAAGGAAGAATTCAAACTCAAGTCTTCCTGACTTCAACCATCTATTTTCCCATTAGAATGTAAGCTTCTTGAAGGCAAGTGTTGCTTTTTTTTTTTTTTTTTGTGTGCCTTGTGTTTAGCACAGTGCCTGGCACATGATAGGTGCTTAATAAATGCTTATTTTGTCTGGCTTCATTATACTTACTCTTTCACCTTGACTATTAAAATACCCTTCCCCAATTCATTCATGAATCTGTTCAATATTTCCATAGATATGACATCTTACTGTGCAGATGGGTACTTCTTTCAATAGAAATCACTACTCACCCATATTTTTATCCTGTTTGATTCTTATCCCAAATCTTTCATTGGTTCCCTAAAGAACTGTGGGGTTCCCTAAAGAATCCCTAAAGAATATGCTGAGAGCCTTCCTCTAAGTTGGTTAACATTTTACAGATGCCAGTGGAGAACTCTGTCCATTTCCTATCCCTTGACCTTATCATATAATCATCATCTCCATTTTCCTGGTTAATTATTAATTGATCAATTAATGCATCTTTTGTCCACTTATATATCTTCTCTAACATAGGACACCAATGGAAATATTCTAGAACCTGACACCCAATAGAAATCTTTCCATTTACTTCAATCATCAATAAATTTTATTCCTTAATGGGTATAATGCTCCAAGATTTGAAACTAAATAGCATTAACCAAGAGAACATTGGCTTTTTAAAAAATGTCACTTTGATATAGAATAGAGGAAGTAGGTGAAGGAGTAATCAAAGATTAGTACTGCCTATTTTAAATATGGGTGACTGTGAGAACTATGATGCCATTTATAGAAATAGAATATAGAGCCAACAGAAATAGAAACAGAATTCAGAAGGAGGAAGTGACTTCGTGTGAGTGGATTTGGTTTAGGATTTCATTAGATTATATTTGCAGGACATCTAGTAGAAAATATTTAGTAGGCAATCAGGCATTTGAAATCCAAAGTTTGCTGGGGAGAGGTCAGGGTTGGCCATATACATGTGAAATTCATTTGCAAAGTTTTTAGAGTAAATGAGATCATGAAGGGAAAGGATATAGATAGAAAAAAGCCAAGAACAAGAGCAAAGTAAACACTTAATTTTAAGGAGTGGGAACAACAAGAAGAGTCAGGGGAAGGAGTGCTCAGAAAGAGAGGAGGAAAGCCAAGGGAAAGGAGAGTGTTAAGGTATAGAGGGGTAGTTTCACACATCATATGTTACAGAGAGATTAAGGAAAATGAAGAAGGAAGACAGGCCAATGAATTGGCAAAGAGGTCACTGGTGACTCTTGGGAAAGAAGGTTCATTTGTAGGGACAGCTAGATGATGCAAGGAATAGAGCATGAGCCTTGAAGTTAGAAAGACATAAATTCAAATCTGAATTTATCTCAGACACTTAACACTTCCTAGCTGTGTGACCCTGGGAGAGTCACTTAACCCTAATTGCCTTAGCAAAAAAAGAAGGTTCATTTGAGTGGTTTTGATGAAAGCCATATTGCAAAGATTTAAATTAGTGAATGGAAAGGATGTAGACATCTTTCAAATTCACTAATGATTGGGAGCAGAGATATGAGATAGTAGCTTGAGGGTGAAGAGAAGGAAGTACTTTTTAAGGATAGAGCAGAGACTTAAGTTTGTTTTTAATTATAAGGAAAAGAGTCTATATACAGAGTGATTTAAAATGTTAAAAAAAGAGATATAAGGATTTGGCCAAAGCAGGAGAGGATGGAATCTAAAGTGAAGTACTTTTTTTCTGTGGAATTCTGTGTATATTTACATTTTTTCCAATTATATGTAAAACAATTTTTATCTTTGTTTCTAAAACTTTGAGTTCTACTTCTTCCTACCCTCCTCCCTGAGAATGCACATGTGAAATTATGCAAAACATTTCCATAAAAGTCATGTTGCAAAAGAAAATATAGATATCCCCGTCAAAACCCCACCACAAATCTTTGTAAAGATTAAAGTTAAAAGTTAAAAATAAAATAAAAATAAAGAAACAAATGAAACAAATAAACAAACTAAAAATAAAAAGTTAAAAATAAAAAAATACAATAAAGTTTTAAAAAGTATACTTCAATCTTTTCAGACACAATCAACTCTTTCTCTGGGTATGAATAACATTTTTCATCATAAGTCCTTCAGAGTAATATTGAATCATTATATTGATGAGAATAACAAAGTCATTTGTAACATCATCCCACAACAGTGTTATTACTTTGTACATAGTACATTTCATTTTGCATGAGTTCATGGAGAACTTTCCAGGTTTTTCTAAAAGTATCCTACATATCATTTCTTATGGAGCAATAGTATTACATCATAATCACATACCACAATTCATTCATTCCCAATTTATGGGAGCCCCCTTAATTTCCATTTTTCCCTGAGAAAAGAGCTGCAATTTTGTACATACATGTTCTTTTCCTCTTTTTAAAAAAAAACAAAAAACAAAACTCTTTTAGGATTCATGGCTAGTAGTAGTATATCAAAGGATATACATAATTTTATAAACTTTTAGGTATGATTCATATCAATTATTAATTGAGGAATGACACATTTTATAATGTATAAATATATTATATAATGTAAATAGATAAACCTTATTATTAAGTCCCTTATGATTTCCCTTTCCTGATTACCTCCATATGTTTCTCTTGAGTCTGGTATTTGAAAATCAAAATTTCTATTCAGTTTTGGTCTTTTTATTATGAATGCTTGAAATTCCTCTATTTCACTGAATATCTACTTTTTTCTTTGAAGGAATTTACTCACTTTCGCTGGGTCAGTGATTCTTGGTTGTAATCCTAGATCCATTCTTCTCTAGAATATTATATTCACAGCCCTCTTATCCTTAAATGTAGGAATTGTTAAATCTTGTATCATCCTGCCTGTGATTCCACTGTACTTGAATTGTTTCTTTCTGGATGCCTGCAATATTTTCTCCGTGACCAGGGAGTTCTGAAATTTAGCTATATAATATTCCTAGGAGTTTTTTTTTTTATCATGGAATCTATTTGAGGAGGTAATTAGTGGTTTGATTTAATTTCTATTTTACCATCAGCTTTTAGAATGTCAGGAGAGTTTTTCTTGATAAATTCTTGAAAGATATTGTCTATGTTCTTTCTTTCTTTCTTTCTTTCTTTCTTTCTTTCTTTCTTTCTTTCTTTCTTTCTTTCTTTCTTTCTTTCTTTTTAATTGATCATGGCTTTCAGGTAGACCAATAATTTTAAAATTATCTCTCCTGAATCTATTTCAGGTCAGTTCTTTTTCCATGAGATATTTCACATTGTTTTTTATACTTTTTTCATTATTTGGGGTTTGTTTTTTGTTTCTTGTTTTTGCACAAAATAATTAGCTTCCATTTGTTCAATTTTAGTTTTTAATGAATTATGTTCCTCAGTGAGCTTTTGTACTTCCTTTCCCATCTGGCCAACTTTACTTTTTAAGTCATTCTTCTCAGTTTTTTGTATTTCCTTTTGCATCACTCTCATTTCTTTTCCAAATTTTTCCTTTACCTCTCTTACTTGATTTTCAAAATCCCTTTGAGCTCTTCCATGGCCTGAGACAAAATCTTATTTTTCTTGGAGACTTTGGATCTAGGAGTTTTGAATTTATCTTCTTCTATGTGTTTTGATCTTTTTTGTGATCATAGTAGCTTTCTATGTTCAGAATCTTTTTCTGTTGTTTGCTCAATTTCCTAGCCCATTACTTGGCTTTCAACTGTTCTATTTCTAGGATGGGGGGTATAAAGTCCTAAGCTTCAGAGGTTTTGTGCAGCTGTTTTCAAAGATCCTTTTAGGGTGCTGAACACAAATACTCTTTTCTGCCTGGAATTGTGAAGGGGGTTCCTGTTCAAACCACTGTGGCTGTAAGTTCTAGTATATTAAAGTAACAGAGTTTTTCCTCAGTGATAGTAAAGAGCTCGCCTGTGGGCTGAGGTCTCCAGATGGCACCATCACTACCATCTCTGCCTGATCCTAGTTTACTGGTTTCTCAAAATCCTCTCACCTTAGGGAAAGAAATCTTTCCTGTTGACCTTCCAACTCTTTGAGCTGAGAGGTCTTGAAATTTCTACTACGGCTGCTGATTTAGAGGCCACAAGGCAGACCTCCTGCTTTGGCTGGCGTCAGATTGGGCCAGGGTTGTGCTGGACTCATACTCTGGTGCAACAGACCTTTCTTGCCGACCTTACAAGTTGTCTTTGGCTAGATAATTATTCCACTCCATCTTTTTGTGGGTTCTGATGCTCTAAAATTTTAGAGTCATAATTTAAAGGAATTTGTAGGGATTTAGGGGAGAGCTCAGGTGAGTCCCTGTCTTCATTACCTGTCTCCCCAGAGGACTTTTTTTGATGACAAAGGGCTGGTAGGTAAATTTCTTTGCAAAATTTTTATTGGGAGACAAGATTCAAATATGCCAAATGATAACATCCCATGATAATTTTCTGGCAGTTATGAGTAAAGAAATAACATTTTATAGTTCCATTTGTGCCTCCAGGTAGATGAAATAATGGGAAAAGGAAGGAATGAAATAGAGGCAGCAGAGCACAATAGAAACCTTGGCTCTGGAATCTCGGACCTGAATTAAATAAAAAAAATCTTGCCTCTGATGTTGTCTGTCTAATTTTGAGGCAGTCTTTTACCTTTCTTGGATCTGAGTTTTTTCATCTACAAAAGTGAGACAATTGGACTGGATGGCTTTTTAGATTGCTTGGAGCTCCGAATCCATGATCTTAGCAGGATAAAGAAGTCAGTAAGTTGGTTTTTGTGAAATTGCTCTGAATCCATTTAGGATGTTATATAACTTAGTGGCTCCCTAACTGGAAACTGTTGGTAAGCTCATCTTCCCAATCTTTTGGCCAAATATCTTATGGTGATTGAAAAGGCTGGTTTCATATTCCAACTTAGGTTCCACTAGAATCCTTGTTGTTGCTTTGCTCACAGGTGTTGAGATATTTCATATCCAGTGATTCCAAAAAATTTGGAAAAGAAAAAAGCCAAAGGAGAGACTGATACCTCCATCCTTCCTTCTAGAGTTTCGTGATTGTATGAACCAGAGAGAGAAACCAGCATGACATGTTTAATAGGTACATGTTAGAAAATATTAAGAAAATTGCTAATGCCTAAGTTGCTTATAAGTTCATTAAGGTTTAACAGTTTCTTTTAACTATATTTAGGGACTGTTCCTCCTGGAAGACTAAAAAATAGAATTATATTTTAAATATTGCCTTTTTTAAAGTGTTTATATGCCAAAATATCTCAGGAGAGAATTAGAAATATGTGAAATCATTATATTTATATTTTACATTCCCAAAACTACTAATAAACTGCTGTGTGCTTGTCATTCACCTTCTTTCCCCTTTGCATTAAGGGTTTGGATGTAGAGCTGCAAGGGATTTTAGAAGTGATTTGATTCAATGGTGTCAAGCTCATAGAAATGAGGACCACTAAATTGTGTTTAAAGATACCTATGGGCCATAAGCTGACCTCATTTTAAAATGTAATATTATCTATATTTTATTGTATTTTTGATTTTGTCAAATATTTCTCAATTACATTTTGTCTGACAGAACTCAGGAGTGCCATTGAGGGCTGCATGTAGGTTGTGGGCCAAGTGCTTGACACCTTGATCAAAGATGTGAATCACCTGCAGAAATACTAACCCAGAGAGCACTTTGTAACCCTAATTAAAGACAGTTAACAATGGCAATAGCTTTTGGATATGACCAAGTTCTTTGAATCACAGACCATCCAGCTAAGCTTTTGCAAAATCAGAGTAAGTGAATGTCTTTGTAGCATCTCCCCACTTTTCCCCACTCTTACATATCCATTTAAATGAAAAGACAATGCCCCAAGTAAAGCCTGAAATTTTATCATTCCTTTGGCCTAAATTATATTCTTCAGCTATATTCTTTTTTTTTAAAAACGTATATATACATATTACTATGAGGAACACCACCTTAGATTATCAGTTTTTTTTCCTTGAGAAGAGGGTAAGGTAGTCTGAGAGAACTTGGTGCTTGGATGGTGGAAGTGGAATGGGGAAGGTAGGAGTCAATGGGCACTGAAAAGTAAACTAAAGAACACCTTTCTGATTTTCCCAATTTGAATTTGTGGAATTGAAATGGAAATCTCAAAAAGTGTCCCCAAAGATGATGGAAATTAAATATCAGGCAGGCAAAGTTCTCAGAAATTAAGGAAAGCTTCAAGTCAGCAAGCATTTATTATACACTTATTATAGACAAGGTTGTTGTTTGTCTTTGTTCTTGAAGATTACCTTGACATCAGGGAGGTGAATCCATGACATGCAAGTGAATTGGATTGAAATGAGGGAGGGCTGTGTAAGGCCACTTTCTCCTCCAAGTGGCAAGATACAGATCAGGAAGACTGAAGCCTGCCCTGTATGCAGTGGGAGAACTTGGCATTTCTAAGTTAAGGTCTTTAACAGATTTCAGTTTGACTAAGGAAACCAGATCTTTTTTCCTTCCTTTCTTCCCTCCCACAGGCTCCCACAGATTTCTTAAGGATCATGCTTTAAACCCAAATCATTCTGACTCTCATATATTGGCCAGCAAGAGACCCACTTGGTCTTTGTTGCTGTTTTGACCAAAACCTTTGAGCATCTTTCCTTCCCAGATTGATTCTTTCCCTTTTTTTGGACTAGGTAAAAAAGACCAATCTTCTTTACTTAATTTCTTTCTTACCTAACCTTAATAGTGAAGCTAGTGACCTTGCACAGTCTTCTCTCACATCAATGCAATTCATGTCATGGTATTACCTCCCTGATACTGTGGTCATCTTTAAGAAGGAAGAACAAACAACAAAAACAGCAACTAAAAGCAGTCATTATACTAAACTCCAAGGATGCTTTTGTTGTTGTTAAGTACTTTTAGATATATCTGACTCTTCATGACCCTATTTGGGATATTCTTGACAAAGATACTGGAATGGCTTGCTATTTCCTTCTCTAGCTCATTTTACAGATGAATTGAGGCAAACAGGGTCACTGAGGCTTGTCCAGGGTCATATATTTAGTAAGTGTCTGAGGCCAGATTTGAACTCAGGCAGATGAATTTTCCTGCCTCCAACCCTGGCTATTCATCCACTAGCTGCCCCACCAGGATACTAAGAGAGGCAAAAACAGTCCCAACTATTAAAGCTCTCACTATCTAATGGGGGAAATAACATGCAAATAATTATGTACAAGCCATATATATAATTGGAGATAATTTCAGAGGGAAGGCACTAGCACTAAAGGGGACTAGGAGGGTTTCCTGAAAAAGCTTAATTCTAAAGCCAGAAGGCAGAGAAGAAAAGGATGAAGTTCATTGGCTAAAAATATATTGTCTCACAAAGAAATGTTTACATTGTAAATTAAAAAGTTCAAGCTGACTTCCTTTAGAAAGCCGTGGAATTTAGACTTGAAAATGAGCTTTAGATTGTTTGTTCTCACCCCTTCATTTTGTCATATGAAGAAGCTGAGTCCCAATGTGGTCAGATGACTTGTCCTGGGTCATAGAGGAAACTTGGATTTAGTTTAGCTAGTCATGTCAAGTCCAGTGTTCTTTCTACCATGCTGTGTGGCTAAAATATGTGACTAATGAACTAGAAAGGAATGGTTGGATTCCCTGATGCTCACATTCAGTTTTCCTAGCTAGCTGTGTCATTTAAGGCAAGTAACATGACCTTTCTGAACTTATTTTCCATATTTATAAAGTGAAGACACTTGGATTATCTGGAGTTCTTAATTTGAGAGCTATGAACTTGTTTATTTTAAAGCATCTATACATATGTATATGTATACATACATATTTATATTAATACATAAATATATGCATATGTCATATATACATATAAATGATGTATGTATTGCATTTCAATATAACTGGTTTTCTTTATAATCTTTTGTATTTTATACATTTAAAACATTATTCTGAGAAAGTTATCTTTAGGTTTCCAAGCTGTCAAAGGGATCTATGAAATAAAAGCAAACAAAAAGATTAAGTGACTTTGGACTAGATGATCTTTGGGTTTTCCTTAGCTTGAACAGTCTATGATTATCTTTATATCCTGAACTCCTAGAGCTTAGATAATCCTATAGTACTAACAAGAATTTTTGAATTCTACTTCCCTCAGTTTCTCTTTTCACACTATCCCTGAAGCGTTTAGAATACCCCAGTCTTTTGCAGAGGACTCTGTAATGATTCTGGGATCCATCTATAAAAGAAATTGAAGGGAGACCAAGAAACTTGCAAATAAGAAAAGGAAATATCAACATAGGGTCATAAAATTTTGAGTTGGAAGGGAACATTTAATCTCATTTGTAAGCTTCAAAGAATTTCTACTACATCATCAATGTTAGGTAGCACAAGACGATTTTGTCCTTATTTTTGGAAGTTATGCCTCTCTTTACTACTTAAAAGTCCTTAACAATCTGACTTCACTATATATTTTTCATCTTATTACCTTATAGATATTTATAGTCTAGTCAAGCTGGTCTGTTTGCTTTTGTAGGACATTGTACTCTATTTCCTATCTCCAGCTCTTTGCACAGGCATCACCCCATGCTTGAAATGATTTTCCTCATTTCTATTTCTATTTCTTACAATCCTGAGCTTTCTTCAAGGCTCAACTAATGTAGCTCCTGGAAGTCCTGTCTGGTTCCCCTTCAGTTCCTTCCCTCTATCTCTCTAGGATCCAATTATGTTGCATTTATAGGACTTTTTATATATCTTGTTTTTATTCTTCTCTGTTCATGGTCTAGAATGTAGATGCCTTGAGGGTAGGGACTTTTCAGTTATTTTTTTGTGTGTACTATGGGTCTAGTATAGTACTTTGCAAACAATAGGCACTTAACAAATGTCTGTTGAATTGAGTCTTTTCTCCCATAGCTTTCAAACACAGAAAATGATCACATCCTGCCACTTGACCTTGGGTTGTATGAAATCACCCATTTCTTTTCCCAATTAGACATTAAAAGTCACACTCTGTCCTTCTTAGCTTGGAAAGACTTGAGGAGACTGAGCTCAGTGAAAATGGTGGCCATCAGTGGGGTGGCTAACGTGAGTTGTAATGGGTAAGAAATCAGTTCAGACCATTAGATTTGTCATAAATGTATGATGAATGATAATTCCCTGAACTAATATCAAACCTTTGGGAGCAATATGTTTGAATGATGTCACTGCATAATGTTTGAAGTTGCTAATATGATTACTTGAATCATTGGTAAAACATGAGACTGGAGCAGATTTCATAACTTCTCTGTGCTGGGTCCTGTATTTCCATCTCTTTATTCTGCTCTTGTAAAATGGAAACCTTCAATTCCTTCTCTTTGGTTATTGCAATATTAATGCCAGTAAGATTTGTTTGTGCAATGCTTGGGCACCTGACAAATGTGTTTTTTTCTTGTGCAAAGAATAATAAGGAAAATATTCTACCTTTAGAGCACTATGCAAGAACATCTATTTAAGGCAATTTGGCTGGCAAGTTTAGATGGAAATGCATTTTCTTCATGTAGGGCAATCTGATTTTCAAATCCTTGTTTGGCTTTTATTTCCAAAGATTTAACAAGATGCAGTACTTTGTTCCTGACCACTACTCACATTTCTGAACTTCATTTAAAGAAGTGAAATGAAATGTCATCATTTTTAAATTTCTGAATTCTAAGTTATGGGTTTGGATGGTGATGTTTGGTTTAGTGCACAGACAGAGCTAGTCATAACAACAGATAACATTTATATAGCACTTTAAGATTTGCTAAGCACTTTGCACCTATTATTGTACTTGACTCCCCCCTCAACTTGATGCTATTATTATTTCCATTTTGCAGATGAAGAAACAGGCTCAGAGAGGTAAAGTTATTTGCCCAGAGTCACATAACCATTAAGTATTGGAGGCAGGATTCAAACTCAGGTTTTCCTGAATCCGGGTCTGCTAAAGTCCATCTTGATATCTGTGTTAGGATGGAGGAGCAATTTTAGAGGGTTCCTCAGTGAGCTCTGAGGAATTAATGATAAAAAAGCAAGATGATATCTCCTTTCACTAACTCATTAATCCTAGTCCTGTCTAATTGGACCCTCTAGACAATAATTTGTATGAAGTTTACAGACAGGATTATCCCAAATCTAGCTCATATGGGAGAAGGTGTATCCTTTCCCCCAAATCCCCAAGGAAGGAAGTGTCTTCAGACTGATGAAAAATTTAGAATTGAAATAGTTCTTAGAGGGCATCTAATCCCATGTCTAATTTATATATGGTGAAACTGAGACCCAGAGAAGTCAAATAATTAGCCCAATAGGTATTATAGAAGATAGATATCTGGAGTCAAGATTCTGAATTCAAATGAGGCCTTAGATACTGACTACCACTTTTCCAGTTACTACATTATGACTCTGGGAAAGCCACTTAGCCTTTCTCTGCCTCAGTTTCCTCACCTGTAAAATAAGGATAATAGTTATTGTTATATTATTTATATTATAGGTGTTATGGGGGCAAGTGACATATTATAGGTCTATCTCAAGGTCGTTAGGAGAATCACATGGGATAATACTTGTCAGACACATCACAAATTTTGAATAGATAAATGCTAGTTATTATTAGTCCATGATCAAGCAGAGACGAATGGATTCAAACCCAAATTCTCTGATTCCAAATATAAGATTCATTGCATTTCTCCACAATCTCTTTTTTGTCAAAGCATTTCAGCTCTGAATATTTTTTGTGTCTAATCTCAAGCCTTGCTACTGTACTTTCAACTATAGAATCGTGGGGTTTAGAGCTGGAAGGACTTCCCTACCTCCTTAAAACCAGGTGTCTCATTTAAAGATGAGGAAAATGAAGTGAATTGTGCAAGGTCTTATGATGCAGAACCCAGGTTCTATAACTACATATTTAAAACTTTTTTTTTGCAAGATATGAATCCATCCTATCTTTTTATATGATTTTTGTTTGGTTTTAACATAACAAATTTTGGAAAAGGAGAGATGTAATGGGTTTTAAAGACAGTATATAGGACACTTAGATGGCATAGTGGATAGGGGACCAACTTTTGAGTCAGGAAGAACTGAGTTAAAATTCAGCCCTCAGATACTTAACACAACACTTTCTAGCTGTATGACTCTGGGGTAAGTCACTTAATATCAATTGCCTCTCAAAAAAAGAAACTAAAGATGGATGTAGATAACATTTGTTATCTAGCCTCACACTTTCTTCATTTCTTGATTTTCTGATTTTTCTGATGGTTGTAATTATGCCCCATTTTTGATTACTCTGTGGCATCTTGGTATTGCTATTTGAGTAAACAGGCTCAGAGATATTAAGTGACTTTCTTAAGATCATATATGTAATAAATGGCATATCTAGATTTTGAATCCCAGTCTTTTCACTGAAAATCCGCTATTCTTTTCACATGGGGAAGTAGAATTCAAGGCAAGTGTAGGAAAATGACTGTTCTCCTTAAATAGGCTCTTTACAAAGTTTACACATTAATATTGTTCTCTTTTGGAATTATTGGGTCAATTCAAAGAGATCACCTTTGCTAAAGAATGAAAAATGTTGCCATTCATTCCTTAAAAGGCATCATGGAAAATGCATGGTTCCTTAGAAGAAAGGCTTTTTCAGAATCCTCTGACAACATTGTCAGCTGGGGCCATTTTCATTTTTCTGGGCTTAGGCTTTTTGTCCTTGAAGTGATGAGAGATTAGTCTGACTCACTCACAGAGACTAGGAATTCTGTCTCCAAAGAGCCTCTGAGGTCATCTTGTTCAGGGGCTGCCGGCATGCACAGCCTACTTGTTCTCTTGGGTCTGGTAAACTAAAGTCACTGGAGTAAGCAAAAGATATATTGGGAACACAGAATGTGAACTGGACTTCATACTGTTTAATGACTCTGAGTAAGAACTCTAGACAGCATCTCCATAACTCTGCTTTCTTTTCTTACTTACCAATGAATGTAGAATACTAATTATAGGATGTAGGATACTAATTCTGGAGCTGGAAGGTTCCATAGAGGTAATCTATTTTTTTACACTTGAAGAAACAGACCCAGAGAAATGAAGTGATTAGCCCAGCACTCAGGCAGTAAATAGCAGAGTTGAAAATTGAACCCAGGTCAAAATGATGCCAAATGATGCCATAACTTTCCACCATCTTGAATTGCAAATTTGTGGACCACAAGAAAAAGCTCTCCTTCCACTTTAAATTAATCCCACTGCAAAGAGCCCACCTCTAGCAGGATGGGTAAAAGAGAAGAATTTTTTTTTCTATAAAGATGTTTTTCCTTCCACCCTTAAATACATTGCCTGGCACTCCTCAAATCATTTTTTTTTCTTTTTTTCCTCCCAGGATCAGAGAAGTGCTCTGAGGAAAAAGCATCTAATAAGACCTAAATGTATATTAAGAACAAAGGGAAAGCATCAAAATGTCCTGGCCACAGATGCTTTCACTAAATCACCCAACATTTAATGAGTGCTTTCTATGAGCTTTCTATGTCTTAGGAGTTGCAATAGAGATATAGAATCAGACGGGGGTGGGGAGAAACTTCAGAGGACCATCTAGTCCAGTTCCACCTTAGTTGACAAATGAAGAAACAGAGCCAGAGAAGTTAAGACTAAGATAAGTGGCAGGCCTAAGATTTGAACCTATATTCTTTGACTCCAAATCCAGCATGCTGTGACTAAGTTTCCTGTTACCCAAGTCCTGAATTTCCTTAGTACTGAAGTCTTTTCTGAATTCCGGTCCATTTCCAAGTATCTGATGGACAGCTCCATCTATCTATCCCATGGTAAATGGCACTTCCACATGAACGTCTATGAAAATCCTTTAAAGTCCTTCTCCTTTTTTTCCATTTTCAAAATTTCCAAAATTCAATTCTTTATCTCTCTTTTCCCCATTCAACTTCCCTATTTCTTTAAAAAAATTTATGTCTTTTGTGTTTGCATCATTTCCAAATATATCAACCTTCTCCCCTACCCAGTAAGCCATTTCTCTTAACAAAGAATGAAAATGAAAGAGGGGAAAAAAAGCAGTTCAGTGAGATTAACCAACACATCAACTGAGTCTGACAGTTTAAACAGTATTCCACCTCAAAAATCCCCCATCTTTAAACAAAAGACGGAAGGAACATACATTTTCTTACCTTCTCTTCATAAGTAGACTTGATTATTTTAACTGCATAACATTCACTAACTTTCCTGTTTCTTTTGACAGTACCATCTGATTTACCTGGGGCTCAAAACCTCAGTTTCTTGGAGTAATTTGGATATATATATTTCTTTCCCTACATCAGTGAGGTAGCTGGTGATACAGTAGATAGAATTCTGTACCTGAAGTCAAAAAGACCTGAGTTAACATCCAGCCTCACACTCTTACAAGTTGAATGACTTTTGACAAGTCCCTTAGCTGCTCTCTACCTCAGTTTTTTCATCTATAAAATGGGGGTGATAACATCTACTCTTCAGGCTGTTGTGAGGATCAAATCAAATAACATTTATAAAACAGTTTATAATCTATAAAATACTGTATGAACAAGAGGTATAATGATGGTGATTTTAATGCTTCCCTGTTCTTCACCCTATGCATCTAATCAAATGCTGAGTCATGAAGATTCTATCTCCCCAAATTCTTTTAATCTGTTTCCTTCTATGTTCTCTACTATAGTCTCTCCTTTATTAATTCAACCTTCATTATCCTTTTCTGAACCAAAGTGCAGTTTCAAGTGATCTCCCAATTTCTGGCTTCTTCTCCTTTCCATTTTTCATCATTCTCACAATTACCTGATTCATCTTGTTAAATCTCAGATCTGATCACCTAACTTTTCTGTTCAAAAATCTTTAGTGGCTCCCTAATTCTCCAGGAAAAGTGATTAACTTAGTGTGCCTTTTAAGATTATCCAAACTGACTCCAGCATAATATTTCAGGGTAAAAAGTGCTGGATTGGTCTTCAGAAGATTTAGATTTGAATTTTAGCGGTGCCACTTTTTATCTGTGTGACCTTAGACAAATAACTCAAGTTCAAAGTTCCTAAGGGTCTCTTTCTCCCTTTCTCTTTGTCTTTCTCTATCTCTCCTTTTCTCCTTCTTCCTTTCCCTCTTGTGTTCTAACTTTCTCTTTTCCCCTTCTTCCCCTCTCTTGTTCTCTACTCCTTCTTTGCCTCCTTTCCTCTCTCTCTCTCTCTTCCTATTTTGCCTTTATTCTTTTCTCTTTTTCTCCCTTTCTCTTCTTTCCTTCTTCCTCTGTTTCCAATTCAATGACTTCATTTTTAATTAATAGAAATTAATTTTGCTGATTTTTAATATTGCTTAAATTATGCCCTCTACTCTTTTGCTTTCCCTGAAGGCTATCCAATATGACAAAAATATTTTAAAAGAAAATAAAGAAAAAGAGAAAAAAGAATTACCAAATTCAATCAATCAATAAACAGAATCTAGGAAAAATATATGTATATACAATGTACAAGTATATGTGTGCGTGTGTACTCATATGTATGTATAAATGTATATATGTAGTAGACTTCCACAAATACTTCTATAAATGAGTGGGGAGAGACGTCTTCTCATAGTCCTTCTTTGAGTCTATACTTGTTTCTTGTAATTTTTACTTTCTAATTTTTTGTCTTGGGTGTTCTTTCCATTTACATTATTTTAGTCATTGAATATATTGTTTTCATGGCTCTGCTTACTTAACTCTGAATCAGTTCATGTAAGTGTTACCTTGTCTTACTTCTCTTTATAATATAAAATTATTGTTGTTTCTTTAAGCGTTGAAATATTTTGTTATATTTATGTTCCTCTAGCCACTCCTTAATCTATGGTTATCTGCTGGTTGCTCATTATTTGCTATCTTTCTAGTTTCCCTTCAATGTTCTTTCCTCCAGCCATATCAAGAACACTAGACTCCATGTCTTAACTCTGTGTCTTTGTATTAGTCTTCTATGTTTGAAATGTTCTCTTTCCTCATTTCTGCTTATTGAAATAATTCTCTCAATTCAAAGACCAGTTTTGGTACCAATTTGGTGAAGCTTTAGCTGATTCTCATCCTTTCCCTACCTTAGCTGAATATAATCTCTTCTGCCTTAAGTTTTCTTGTGGTACTTTATCTAGACTTCTCTTTTGCTTCTGTCATGTTCTATATTTTACCAGTTTTATTTTGGTCCATATTATATTCTCTGTCATTTCATATCTGATTTGAAGATCTCTGAAATTTAGTTTTTTTGTATATAAAATTGGAGATAGTAATACTTATTGGATCTATTTCACAGGATTCTCAAAGGAGCTGACTTCTGAAAACATTTGAAAAAAAGTATGATACCTATAATATAAATATGAGGCATTTAGGCAGTCCAACGGATAAAATATTGCATTGGGAGTCAGGGAGACCTAATTTTGAATCCTGATTCAGACATTTACTAGTTTTGTGACCCTCAGCATATCACATATCTCTCAGCCTCAAATTCCTCATCTGTAAAATGGGGATAATTATAGCACTTTCCCCTTCCCTTGGGTTTACTTAGAGGATCAAGCAAAATAGGTAGAACATTTCATAACTCTTAAAGTACTAGATAAATGCTAGATATTGCCACTGTAACTGCTATTTCAAACTTTTCCTGGCATTGTATTTTAATCATTTTCCCTAACTAGATCAAGAAGTTCCTCTTGGTGTGTATGTTCTTTCCCCTCAATCTTTGTTTTTTTTTTATTTTAGTCTCTCCTTTCTGGCTTTTTCCTTTTGTAGATGCTGTTTGGAACAATTTTAAGAGAATTATCATGTATGGTAGGGGTTGGTTTATTTAACTGAAACCAGCAAAATTTGACTGGGGTGGAGAGGGACAGAGTGAACAGGAATTTGGGGTAGAGCTAAAAAAAGCAAGACAGGTCTAGTCCTGACTGGGATGCCAGAATGGAGGACCCTGAGCAGCTTGGTATAGCACAAAATACTGGTTCCTGTTATGGGGGTCATGGAAAGGAAGAGGTGGAAGATCATCAAAATAAACTTTCCAACCTCTTGATTTTGTCCAACATTGACCCTATGTCAGCTCAATCCAGGAGAAGTTTCTAGGATTAGTTTCCATTTTTCTGTCTTTGCCTCCTCCCTTCTTTGAAACACTGAGAGACAATATGATTTAAGAGAAAATATTCTGGTCTTAGTGAAAGGAGATTACGGTTTGAATACTATCTTATACGTGAGCTGTGTGATCATGAATGAGGGTCTCTTTGCCTTTCAAGGATTCATAATATATAAAATTGGGATTGCAAATACCACCCATCCCACTATGTGATTATAAGAACAATGCTTTGCAAAAAAATGAGAGGATCTTTTTCTCCCCAAATCTGAGTTAGGTCCTATGGAATAAGAAACGATGGGCTTGGGCAAAATGAATCAGAGTGAAGTAACCAGAACCAGTACCAGTAAGATAATATGCACAATGATTGCAAAGAAAGATGAAAAACAATAAAATTTCAACATTGTAATTATAATGATCACGTCTAGTCCTACAGAAGAAATGAGAAAATGTGCCTTCTTCTCTACTGTGCAGAAGCAGGGTGATGGATATAGAACACTGAACATTACATATACTATCATACTTGATTGATATGTTTGTTTTTCTGACTGCTTTATTTTTTCTTTCTTTTAAATTCTTTGTCACAAAGACTAGTTCATTGAACAGGGAAGAGGAGAGGACTGTGTCTGGAAATGAAGGGAATGTGAAAACAAAAGATGTCACTATTTAAAAAAAAATTGGGTCCTTCAAGGCTGAGAACATAGGTAGGTAGAATTGCTTCTTGCCTATCTGCAAATTTGAGAGATACTAGAAAGCAGAATTCTCCCCTCTTATGTTTTATTATGAACTGGATATGATACTCAAAATTCAAAAACCCCTAGAATATTAGAACTGAAAAGGATCTTAAGGGACCTGCAAAGATCATGAGATTCCCATTCTCATATAACATCCATCCAAATGAGGGGGAACTATTAATAACATCAGTGTGACACCCTGAATCCTCTGCAAGAGGGAAAAAGCCAAGCAAATTACTTTATTTTGTTTTTTAATATCTTTAAACATTAAAAGATGAAACTCTGACAATTAAACTAGGCTTTAAAAAGCAATTAAACAAGGTCAATCCAATTTATTAGAAATTATGCAGGTAAAATTATCTACTAGTATGTCTGTTAAAAAAAAATAAAAATGTGTTAGAAACTTGAATTTGACACTAAATATATATGAGAGTACACATAAGCTATGGTCAGGTAGGTAGTAGCAGTAAATAGGCTACTGGACCTATAGTAAAAAAAGATCCAAATTCAAATTCCATCTTAGACACTTTTTAATTATTTGGCCCAACGAAAGTAATTCAGTTTTTGTCAGTCTCAGTTTTCTCATCTGTACAATGTGGATCATAATGGCATTTTTCTGTCATGTTGTTGTGATTATCAAATGAGATAATTAGTAAAATGTCATGCAAACCTTATAGTTCTTATATAAATGCTTTCTATTGTTATCATAATTATATACTCATCTGCCTTATACTCATAATGCTACAAACACCATATTCTCCTCTCCTTGCCAAGAGTACAAAACATAAATTAAACTGTGTTTCATATATATTCCATAAGGTAAGTGCAGCTTCTCTGAAGATGGTTTTGACAAAAATCTCTGAAAAGCTTAAGGATATCATTTCATAGCCCTGGAGTTGAACTAACATTACATGGGATTTATGAATCAAAATTTCTTGCATAGAGAAGCCAAATGAAAACCAATCAACCATAATTTTAAAATGAGATGTGATACTTCCTAAGACTTTGTTAGAAAGATTCTTCTCAAATGTTGCACTAAGATGAATAGATGGTAGAGTTGGACTAATCCAAAGAGAAGACATGTTTTGGGATTATCTGCAAGGAATCACTGTCCCCAGTTGCTTGAGATATTTGAAACATGAGACTTGGTATATTCTGGTTCACAGTTTTAGCCTGAGTTTGGTCTACCTCAGGCAGAAGGTAGGACTTTAGATAGGACTTGAAGAAAGCCAGGGAAGATAAAAAACAGACATTAGGAGGGAGAGATTACAGAAATGGGGAACAGCCAGTAAAAATGCCAATATCAAGGAGATAGTGCTTTTTGTTCAAAGAATAGCAAGGAAATTAGTGGCACTGGATCATGGGGTACATGGCAGCAAGCAAAGCATGAGAAGAGGAAGAGCTCCCCAATATACTAAGTGATCTTTCCAATGTGAAAGTAAAGAGAGTGGGGCTCTTTCTTTTCCTGGTATGAATGATCACAAGTAGTCATGTCTACTTTTCCTTATGCTTTCCCCTACTATGCTAGCCATAGAGCAATGTTACTTTTTCTGTTCCTATACCCCCAACTCTACCTTTTGCCCTGTCTCATGGCAAAGGAATAAGCCTCTACCTTATTTTCAGGACCTAGATTGACTCCTCAATCTCATTTTTTGCTTTGTTACTTTCATATGTGTGTGTCTATACCATCTATACCATTTACATATATATGTGTATATATATATACATATATGTATGTGTATATGCATATGTTTGTGTATGTTTGCCTATATATAAGTATATACATGTGTGTATGTTTATGTAGATGGATAGAGAGAGAGATTACATTTGGAATACTCTTGGCTGATGGAGGAAAACCTTCCACCAACTGATATCTTCTTACCATATCTTGTAATACTAATGAAAGCTTCTGTACTGTACTCCAACTTTATGAATGATCTCAGGCCCTACAGGGAGCAGTATATAGCAGCTAGTGGTAAGTAGCAAGTTTCAAATCCAGTTCATCTGAATCCAGATCCAGCCTTATTTTCACTGTGCTATCCTTCCTTTCTCTGATTCCAAATTCAATACAATGTTTTTTTTTCTTAAATACTCTCCTACTTCCCCTTCCATGCCATCATTTTTGTGGATATCTTTGCCTAACCCAGGTGCCCAGAGCTATAATGTGCCCTTTCAGTCTGTTCTCCCTAGACCATCCCAATAAATATGTCTATCCCTCATATCTAATTGTCATATAATGAAAATGATCCAAGAATCATTTTGTCCTTCTCCCCTCATTTTAGCAATGAGGAAACACAGCTTCAGTAAGTTTAAGTAGTTTGTTTGAGGATGTGCTACTAATTAATGCTAGCTTTGGGAGAATTTAGCTATTCTGATTACTCTTTCACTCTTTTCTTTACTATACTAGGACATTTGAAATTTTTTTACAGTTTCTGGCCTATTTTTCCAAATATTATTTTTATTGGGCATTGCTCCCTTTCATGTACTTTATGCTCTTGTCAACCTGACCTTCTTATGGTCAATAATGAATGATGCTCTATCTTCCTATATCTTGGCACTAGCTTTCTCCAGTACCTGGCACATTTTCCCTCCTCATCTTATCTCCTTTGTAGCCTAGTTACAGTACCCTTTCCTATATGAGACCTTTCCTCATGCCTTCGCTAATGCTGCCCAATTACCAACTTACCTTATATTTATTTTTCCTAATGCTTCCAGTTGCTATTGATGCTCATCTCACCAACTTATTTTTGTATATTTTGTATCTCTTGATTACATATTCTTGTTGTTTTCTCCTTAGAATATAATCTCCTTAGCATATAAGGGCAGAGTTATTTTCATGTTTTATCCTTGTATCCTCAGCATCTTGAACAGCCCCTGGAATATAAAAGGATCATAGGATTATAAATTAAGAGCTAGAAAAGATTTTAGAGGCCAGTCACTTGACTGGCGAAAATAATTGGTGAAGTAATTGGCTCAAAGGTTTTAATGACCTAGAGATATTTGTTGTATCAGTTGTAAATCAAATTAGTCATATAGCTTTAAGCATTGTGGGAGGTAGGTAAGGGAGGTGGTAGATTTCCTTTGTAGGAGAGAGGAGGAACTGTCCCAGTCAATTCATATAAACTGGATTCCCCACATGCCAATAAACTTCTCATTAGAAAATGCTACTAGACAATTTCATCTTCATCATTGTTCTCCCACCTCAATCACTGTATTAATTGTATAATTCTGTATTTTTCTTTTAAAGTTTTCATTCCATAAATGTTCAGTGTACCCCAGTGAAGTATTGAGTTTCCTGTTGTCCTGATCTTACAGTGGAAAACTATAGAAAAATTTTTAAAAAGGTCATTATGCATCATAATGAGTCTTTAAAATGAAAATTACCTGAATGAGTTACTATTAACTGAAAGGGAAAAAAAAAGTTCCAAATGGAGAAACCATTCTCTAGAGGTGGCATGCTGACCCTGTTATTGTATTTAAAACTATGTTTAAAATGTTTTTAATAGATTTCAAAATTCTCTTATGCATATTTATTTTTTCTTTTCTCTGCTTAGAAAAGAATTGGAGTACTTGTTGATAACTGGGTAGAAAGAGTCTGTTTTATTTTTTCACTGATATGCTGAAGAATAATTTCTCTGTACAGTCTATTTAACCCTACCTTATTATTGAATTAATCCTCAGCTGGTTTCCAGATGCCCTGAAGCAATAGAAACTCCTGGTTCTAACCCTTTTTCTTCATTCTTAGGAAGATAGACAAGAACTTTACAGGTTTTTAGATGGGGGAGACACATCATCATCAGGATGAACTTCTGTTTATCTGTTTAGAGATAGTGTTTTATCTCTTCAGTTAGCAAACATTCCCATAGGATCAGTTTCCCTCACCTTCAAGTTCTCTCCCCTGTTCCATTTGATCCCATTTTCCTTAGTTTACAGGCTAATTATTACTCTTTCTTTCTTCCTTACTTTTTTCTTGGGATTTTAATTACCCACAAGATTACTGTGAATCAGCAGTGTGAGAGAAAGGCTAAGAAAGCAAATGCCATCTAAGGTTCATTGAAAGACAAAGCATTTAGGAATAAGGAGGCAATTTGTTTTATTCTTCTGTGTCCCAGTCAGACTACATCTGGAATACTATGTACAATTCTGCGTACCACATTAAAGGTAAGGCATCAAGAAGCAGGAAGTATTCAGAGAAGGGCAAACAGGATGGTGAAGGAAAGAACTGGATATATGGATCAAAAGGTAAATTTAAGAGGGACATGGGTAGAAGTCTTCAGATATTTGAAAGACTGACATGTGGAAGAAAGAATAGACTGATTCTTGTTGGTCCTGAAGGTTAAAACTAGGAGTATTGGGTAGAAGTTTGAGAGATGCATATAGAAGCTTGATGTAAGAGAATACTACAATAATTAAAGTTATCTATTAGTGACATGAGCTGCTTCTGAATGTATCCGATTCCTCCTCAATGGAAGTCTTGAAGTCAAGTCTGGATCTACCTATTTTCATATTTATGACAATAGAATTTCTTTTTCAGTTAGACTAGATGGCCACCCCTGATATCTTCTACAACTTGGAAATTCTGTGATCAGTGTTCTCATCAAAAATGACTACTTCTTCTAATAATACAGATTACAATCCACCCATGTCTTCATATCCTGGGTATCTCTGAACTATGTCCCTCCTATAAATTGTACACAGAGATTATATCCAATATATTGGAATCTTTATCTAGTTTCTGAATTAGGATTCTTTTTTCATTCTTCTTTAGAAATAGTATTTTATCTCTTCAGTTATTTTTGCTTAGTCTACTTTAAGCAAAATTCACACAGGATTAGTTTCCCTCACCTTCACGTTCTCATCCATTTGATCCCACTTTCCCTAGTTTACAGGTTAATTATTATTTTTCTTTCTTCCTTACTTTTGTCTAATTACCCAGTTCTTTCCCCTTTTCCTCCTCCCAGTCAATTTGCTAATTAACATCTCCTTTCCTTTATTTCCCTTCAACTTTTTTTTGTGAGTTTTTTCCTTTTCTCTGCCCTTTTCTAAAAAAATTTTTTTACTTTGTTCTTTTCATTAATTCTTTTATTTTTCTGACAGTTCTCAGCTTTTATTGTTTGATTCATGATCCTACTTACTTTTGTAGTTTCTGTCTTTATCATAGAATTAATGCTTCTAAAATATCTACTTTGAATTCTTTCTTTTAAATAAATTTTATATTATTGTCTTGTAGAATTTGTCTCTCCACCCCCTTCAGTGTCTTACACTTAGAAACATCAATATACATAGGAGATAGAATATATAAAAGAATTGCTTCTTGATAGAAATTTTTTTCTGCGTCCCTAATCATTCAATCCATTTCTACCTTCTGCCCTACCAATGGTCAGTTTCTTTTTCATCTGCCATTAAATCTCCTCAATGATTTCAAGGTTTCTTATTCTTCTATATATTGATTCTCCCTGGAAGCACTGATTCCCTCTCTCCTGAGGTAGGAAACTGTCCATGGATTTATAATACTCTTTTTGAGGTAGAGTTCTCTTTGAGTACTAAATCCCTTCAGATGATGCCAAATTCAAGGTCCTCCATATTCTACCTCATGCCTGCCATAGTAATGCTCTTCAATGTGATACTTCACATCATCGATTTAAGATTTCTTCTTACCTCCCTTGCTTCAATCCTTCCCTTCATCACCTCCCATATTCTTTTATAGCCCCTGTTCTTCTGGAAGGTTCACACAATTGTTTATGATTAACTTAATTTGAATGCATAACATATTTTCCTCTATCTTCTCATTTAACTCTCCCAAGTCTTCAGTTTAGTCTCCCCAACCAAAAAAAAACCAGAAACAAAAATCTTAAACTAAACAATAAAAACACTGATTCACCCATGGAGGGGAATGTTGTCATGGGGTTTAGTCAATGAAGTTTAAGGATTGTTTCTCTACCATTACTCATTCTATTCAAGTTTCCTTTCATCTTTATTTCCTTATGTATGTGTAGAAAGAAATCTCTTAATGGTCGTTTTGTTATTTTGTTGTTTTTGTAGATATTTTTCACTTATTAGTTTCTTTCCCCTTTAATCGTCTCTGGGAATGGGACAATTTGCTTTGTCAGTTGTTTTTAGTAGCTTTAATTCTTTTAACCTTTCTTGTATTTCTGTTGTGTGGATGCTTGCAAACTAAATAACTTGCTCATCTCTTTTTTTTGTAGGAATTCTTTAAATGCCTCATTGAATTTTGATATATTTTTTTCATTGTTAAGCACAAGTTTGCAGAGTTTACCATTTTTTGTTTCATTTTGAGCTCTTTTGCTTTTTAAAATATATTATTCCCATTATTTTTCTGTAAGAAATAACCAGCAGGATGATTTCTGAAAGGCCTGGAGAGACTCACATGAACTGATGCTGAGTGCAAGGAGCAGAACCAGAAGATTATTATATACTTCAACAACAATACTATATGATGATCAATTCTGATGGACGTGGCCCTCTTCAACAATGAGATGAACCAAATCAGTTCCAATAGAACAGTAGCGAACTGAAACAGCTACACCCAGGGAAAGAACTCTAGGGAGATGACTATGAACCACTGCAAAGAGTTCCCAATCCCTCTATTTTTATCTGCGTGAATTTTGATTTCCTTCACAGGCTAATTGTACATTATTTCAAAGTCTGACTCTTTTTATACAGCAAAGTAGCTGTTTGAACACGTATACATATGTTGTATTTAACATATTGTATTTAACTTATACTTTAACATATTTAACATGTATTGGTCAAACTGCCATTTGGGGGAAGAGGTGGGAGGAAGGAGGGAAAAAATTGGAACAAAAGGATTTGCAACTGTCAATGCTAAAAAAAATTACCTCTGCATATATCTTGTAAATAAAAAGCTATAATAATAATAAAAACATTTATTATTCCTTTTCTTTCTACAATTTCTAGGGGATATAGAGTAATATTGTTTATTTATTTTATTATTTGAAGGTTTTTTCTTCTTGTTTGTAGAATTTATTGTTTGTCATTGGAATTATTAAATTTTGTCAATCTATATCTTGGAGTTGACTACATATTTGTTTTTTTCTTTTGGAACTAATTTGTGGATTTCATTTGTATTTTGTTATATTCAGAAGTACTAGACAAATTTCCTTTATATTATATTATTTCCTGAATTTTATTGTTCAGGGTTTTTGATTTTTCACATTTTCTGAGAATTCTATGATCCTTAAGTTGTCTCTATATATCCTGTCTTTGAGGTTAATATATTTTGCTTATACTGAGATTGTATGCTTTTTGAAAATTATTGCCTTTTTTTTCTTCTCTTCTTCCTTTACTTTGGTATATTTTTATTTCCAATCTCTTTTCTCTCATTTGTTTCTTTGAAGATTCACTTCCATGGAGTCAAGTTTTTTCCCCTTTCACCAATTATTTCTGCTGCATGGGCTATAAATTCTGCTTTCCTTATTCTTATGTCTCTTTTGAACCATTTGGGGATATCTTGGAGTCATTCCATGCCAAATTGGGAATCCACAGGGTTCTCTGCCTCATATGGTATTGACATTTCCTTTATCAATACAATATTTATCTGTAGATATGTGGACTAATTTAGATATATTGTGGCAATCTTCCCTTATGTTTATTCTTTCTTGTTGATTTGTTTATTTGTGCTTAAGGTTATTAACTGAGTTTTTTTTTCTCTTCTGAGATATTTGATAAATTGAGAACTTTTTTTTGGTTCATCTTCCCCCAACATTCATTTTCTGACTCTTTCTACCTTGGTGGTAGATCCTCTGAGGGCTTAACCTCAAAGCTATCTCAGCCTCCTACCATGCTGAAGAATTTAGTTTTCATCAGCCTTAGTCAATGACTGAGTAACATTTAGGGGGACAGGACTGGCTCCAAGTGGTTACCATTCTCCTTTTAATCTGGCATGGTACAACTTCCCTCACATTTTGGTGCCTTGCTCAAGTTCCATTTGTTCTTTATTTCTCTGAATAATCACTGGCGCACTATACCCCACACCTAGGCAGAGCATGCTTATGTTCTCCTATACCTTTCTTTTTTACACAGAGAGATGGCTAAGATTGAGGTTTGTGGTTTGTTGCCAAAGAATGTTGGGATGCAGGCAACTCCAGAACTTCCCAATAAACATTTCAGCTGCAACAAGAGAATTGATAAGTAGATTCTGGAGCATATGCCATGGGTTGTGTTATGCTATAATGCCCGCTCGATTCTGGGGACTTGTGAGAAAGGGGGTACTGAGTAAGCATATTAGGGATTAGGAATGAGCATTCTCTACTTTTAATTCATCAGGTGTTATCTTGTTCGAATTCTTGGTGTCTTGGGCAGTGCAGCTACATTTCTTCTTATGGTAATTCTTATTTGAGAGAATTTGGAGAGTTTGTGACAGCTAGAAGATATTTCTGTTTGTCTATCTTGTTGGTTATATTGGCCATCTCTAGTTTTCTTGATGTTTCATGTATATCAGTGGAGCATGGGACATAATCATTATTTATCCCTTGTTTTTTCCATATCAATCAATAAATCAGCAAGCATTTATTAAACACCTTAAGGCTGCCTGGCAGTGCACTTATAAATACAAATGTGAGATGGTCTTTTATCTCAAGAGACTTATATTCTATTTCAGAAATGGAGTTCAGTATAGTCATAGACAATTAAATATGCATATACTTATACACATATGGATTTATATATGCTAAATATATGTATACATACAAGCACAGTGCCTGCACATAGATGTTTAGTAAATATTTATTGAATTTACAGATATTATCTAGTTGATCCTCACAATAACCTTGTGAAATAGATGCTATTATTATTCCCATTTTAAAGTGGTGGAAACTGAAGCAGACAAGACCCAAGTGAATTATTCAGGGACAAAGAGCTAGTGACTTAGGCAAATTTTGAACTTAAGTCTTCCTGACTCCAAGCCCAATATTTTGTCCACTGTGTAATCCTGCTGCCTTTTTACATCCAAGAATTATAGAAATGTTAGAGTCAAAAGGAATGGTAGATATAACCCTAACCCCCACTCTCCTTCTAGAGATATCCAACCTTTTTACTTACAGATGAGAAAAGTAAGCCCTAGGTAAACCTCTAGGTAAAAGAATCTGCTCATGGTTACATAATTAGTGAGTAGCTAGGACTAGAAACCATGTCATCTGCCTTGCAGTTTGATGTTCTTTACATTATACTACCAGGTATCTGCCCTGACAGAGTAAAAGGGATACAGAATAATTCAGGCATCAGTCTTCACTGCCTTACCTGATATCCTAATTCCAACCCCAAAGAAACTTCTTACTTCTCCCCTATTATTATTTGGATTTCTGTTCTGTGTTGATTATAGAGAAAGGAGATATATAGATAATAAGAATGGGACAGTGATTCACCTCTTTCGTTATACTTGTGCACCTTCTTTGACACTCTAGGTAAGGCACTTAAGCTGACTATATTGCGGCATCTCTGCCTTTAAGACTGAAGAAAGAGCAGTCATTTGTAATGGGCTATTTGTTACGACAATCCTTGACTTAGCACTTTATTAGTGACATTTTCTGTTTTCTGTGATGCCTATAATCAGCACTGCTATTGAAATGTACATGAGGCAAAAACCATATTGATAGAATGCTTGATTGATTGGCCTCATCTTCTGCTGGAAAAGAAAAGAACATATCTTAGTTAGAGCAAAAACGCTGAACTATATTTTTGCACATCTAAGCCACAGATGCAAAGAGTGAAGAAAATGAATGCTTCCTTTTAAGCTTCTGCCAACAGTTCACATTGCCTAGGGAAGAGACTGTATTTGCCAAGATAGAATAATTTATAGATTCAATTTTGGAAGTAGTTGGAAACTCTGAAAGTCAAGTTAAGCCTCTACAACTTTCTCTTTCTAGTTCAGTGTATCTTATGTTATTAATGACCATTAATTAAAAGGTGAAGACCTAAAAAGACCAATGTTCCAGGAAAATTAACTAGGAACTAAAATTAGAGACAAGGCAGTATGCTTAGGAAACAGAAAGCTGAATCCCCATTCAGTTATTCTCCTTTCTCTGTAAGTGGACACTTTACCAGGGATAAACTGAGACTAAAGACTGAGCAGGGAATGTGAAGTTTTCTCATTTGAAAGCATGGACATTAGACCACATTAAATTAGAATTCTATAATAAGTGTTGAAACAAAATATAGAGATTAACAGGGTGATGTCATGACTTGAAAGTGAATTAGATTTAAGGTAGGACAGTGAAAAGTTACCAGCTTCATTCTCTTCTCTGGAACCATGTAGGTTCAGTTGCCAGGATGACTAGAGATGTTCTCCCTCATCCTCACCCAAGGTCACATAAAGAGCAAATGCCAGAGTTGGGATTAGAACTCAAGACTCCAAATGTAGCACTGCTTCCATTGTGCTTTCACATATTGGCTTTATTTTTGGAGACTCCTTAAAGATGGAGAGAAATTTAATGAAAATAGAGGCACCCCTTTTACTTCTTGGTTTTTTTCTGTCTTTGATTCCACCCATCATCAAACTGCAGGCCTCATTCCCAGAAACAAAAACAAACAAAACTTTGTAGTCAGACGATTTTGGTTCAATTCATGATCTGTTTTTTGATACTTCTATGACCTTGGGTAATTCATTTAATCTCTCTGTGCCTCAGTTTCCTCATCTTTTCAATGAGGGGGTTGAACGTAAGTCTTCCTGACTGCTTGTCCTTGATGTCTCCTTTTGGCTTGAAATCCACGTTCCTAAAAGCTTTTCTTTACTTGGTAGGAATAGTTTAGGAAGAATTTGTTTTTTAATGAAATTTGCTGTTGTTCAGTTATTTCAATTGTTTCCAACTCTTCATAATCCTATTTGGGGTTTTCTTAGCTAAGATACTACAGTGTTTTGCCATTTTGTTCTCCAGCTTATTTTACATATGAGGAAATTGAGGCAAATGGCATTAATTTGCCAAGGATCACTCGACTAGTAAGTGTTTGAGGCCACATTTGAACTTAAGTCTATGTCAGTCCAGATCTAGTACTCTATCCACTTCACCACCAAGCCTACTTTCTAGGGAAAGTAGTTCCCTAGTTGAATCTTTCCTGCCACCTAAAGGGATGGTCACAACAAACCGTCTCAGTCATTTCAGCTATCTATGACTGTATGAGTGTATGAGATAAAGTGAGTGAAGGCATGTCATAAGGATGTGACTTTGACCTCTGCCCTAATTGTGACTTGAGATTTTGCAGTAACAAGTTGAACTATTGCTAAAAGCTGCAGGTGTTGGATTATCTTAGATAAACATATTCATCCTATTTCTTCATCCTCCCCCTTTATTAGTATTTAAGTACCTAATACAGTAAAGTGTGTTCTGGAGCCCATATTTAGTCTCTGGGCAAATTAGAACTGTCCAGTCAATGAGAGAAAAGGTCAGGGCAGGATAGGGCCTTCTGATTAGGGTCTATATAATCCTGTGTTTCCAGTTCGTGTTTTGCACTCCTCTACTGACACATTGTTTGTTGGGAGTTTCCCTTTCTCACAAGATAGTACTAAATCCCTTTTTGCTTTTCTTTCTCTAAGAATCTCTGATTTTAATTTGGATTCACTGTCCCACACAACAGATTCCAGCCACTTGAACCAAGCCTCACTGTTTGTATTCCCAGGGTTTAACAGTGCCTAGCACATGGTAGGTGCTTGATAAATGTTTATTGATTGATTGATTGACACCTTCTGAACTTACATTGGAAAACTGTAATGGCATCATCTCTTTTATTCTCTGTGATTGCCATTGCACATGGCTCCCTGCCACTGCCAAATGCCCTGAAACTTGCACTCTGGTCTACTCCACAGTTTCTTCCAGTTCATCTCTTCTACTCCCAGTCATCTTTGCATAAGCCTTGCATTAGAACTTTCTCAAAGCTGGAGGAAAAATCAGCTTATCCCTTTAAGGCACAACCCCTCTTTTGTTCACAGCAGGCTTTATTCTCTTCCTGTCTTTTTGCTTGGCAGGAGGGTGGCAACAGAGGGAATACCCAGGCTATAAGGAACTCTCCCCTGCCTTTAGACACAGCAGGTTTCTGGAAAGAAAACCTCGACCTCTGGAACGGGTCATAGGACCAGACATTGCTGACATTTCTGGAATCTTTTAACCTTTTTGAAGGAGTTAAAGTTTTGCCAGCCCTGTTCTGTCCTCAGGCTATGTGTAGGAGCCCTGGAGGCAGATAACCAGAGACAGAATAGCTATTAAGAACTAGGAAGACAAGCTGTATTACCTGCACGTTGCCCTCCTATCCCCCAATAACATGGGGAAAGAAATTAACCCTTCACATACTCTATGTTCCTGTCTACTAGCTGTTTATGACCTTGTCGTGGCTTTTTCTTCATGTCTTTGCACAGGCAAAGATTCTTATGCCTGGAATATATTCTTTTTTTTTTTTTTTTTTTTTTACTTCTGCCTAAGAGAATCCTTAACTGACTTCAAGGCTCCAATTAATATGGGAAGCCTCTTCTGCTGTCCCCAGCAGTAGTTTTTTCTTCCTAAAGCTATCTTGTATTTACTTAACTGCATATACATTGTATCTCCTAGAAGAAGAATAACAATAGTAAAAAGTATTTATATAGTATCTTAATGTCTTACAAAGTGTTTTATGCTTTATATGTTACCTCATTTGATCCTCGCAATAACCCTGTGAAATCGATGTTATTATCCCCATTTTACAGATAAGGAAACTGAAACTTGGCAAGGTTAAGTGGCTTACTCAGAATCACACAACTGGAAAGTATCTTGGACAAGATTCACACGGGTCTTCCTGGTTTCTCCCTCTCTCTGTTTCTTAGTTGTCATGCATGAGTGCTCCCTAAGGATAAGCATCTTTTCTTCCCCTTGATCTTCTCTGCTCCCTTTCCTTTCAGCCTTTCTTTTGCCTGTCCAGTCTCTCCTTTGTATTCTTTTCTTTTCTTTTTTGAGGCAAATGGGGTTAGGTGGCTTCTTCAGGGTCACACAGTTAATAAGTGTCTAAGTTAATAAGTGAACTCAGGTCTTCCTGATCCTAGGGCCAGTGCCATCTAGCTCTCTGACATTGTATCGTTGTATCCTTCCCCCTACAACATTGCCTTTAGAATATGTCCTTATCATTTTTTTGATGAGTTGAATTCAAAAGATTCTAGCTGTAGAACTCAGAAACAATGTATACTTGATATGGTATGGCTTCTAGGGGAGACAGCAATGATTTTGAAGCCCTCTGACCCGGAGTGTTCTTGTTCTAACACTCCTGTATGTCAATAATTATAGAGGAATATAATGATATTTATCCCCTTGGATTTTAGGGAAGATGTATTAGTAATCTTAAATCCCTCTGACCTAAGAGGGCTATTGTTCTGACAATTTGTCTGTCAATGATTGTAAAAGTTCTCTGGCCAAGGAATGAAATAATATTTCTTCCCTTAGATTTTAGGGATGATATATTAGTGATCCTGAAGCCCTCTGACCTAAGAATGCTCTTGTTCTAATAGTCTGTCTATGAATGATTTCAAAATCTTCTGGCCTTAGAATAATCCTACAAACATTACTGATTATCATATAGATAATTTGTTGGCCAGGGATAACCAAATTCCTGAGACAATGGTGAATAAGATTATCCCTCAAAGCTACCTGAAAGCCACAAAACTAGCAAATAAGTAACATGAAGTCCTGATCAATTTTGCTCTATAAATCTACCTCATGATCTTAGATCCTTTGCTAACATCTTTTGGAACTTAACCCACTGTAATTGGCATTACAATTACAATAAATTTTGCCCTTTGACTTGGTATGGGTTCAATCTATAAAGTCTTTTGAGATATCTCACAACACTGGATCTGTGACTCCAAACTCTTGGGATCCCCCTTTTTCCAACCTCAATCTACTTATAGTCTTCTTTCATAGAATATAAGCTTCCAGAAAGCAAAGACTCTTTTGCTAAGCACCTAGAATAATCCCTGGAACACAGTAGGAAATTAATAAATATTTGATTCATTAATAAATGAATAAATTAATAAATGAACTGATGCTAAGTGAAGTACGGAGAACCAAGATAACACTGTATATAGCAAAAAAATAATGTGATGATGGGATGAATTTGGCTCTTTTTAACACTGAAATGATTCAAAGCAATTCCAAAAGACTTGGGCTGAAAGAAAGAGAGAGAGAGAGAGAGAGAGAGAGAGAGAGAGAGAGAGAATCTATCCAGAGAGAGAACTATGGAAACTGAATGAGGATTAAAGCATATTTTTTCACCTTTTTGTTGTTGTTTACTTGCTTGTTTTTTTTCTCATTTTTCTACCTTTTGATCTGATTTTTCTTGTGCAGCATGATAAATGTGGAAATATATTCAGCAGAACTGCACATGTTTGTTTAACTTAGATTACTTGCTGTCTAGGGGACTAGGGAGGGAGAGAGGGAATAAAAATTGGAACACAAGGTTTTGCTAGGGTGAATGTTGAAAACTATCTTTTTGCATGCTTTGGAAAAATAGAAAACTTATTATAAAGCAAAAAACCCACAAATGTTAATAAATGTTTGAATCTGGGCAGCTAGATGGCATAGTGGATAGAACATCAGTCCTCAAGTCAGGAGGACCTGAGTTCAATTTTGTTTTAGACTCTTAATCCTTATTAGTTGTGTGATCCTGAGCAAGTCACTTAACTCCACTTGCCTTGCCTTCTCCCCAATGGTTGAATAATTAATTGCCTTCATGCTATAGAATCTGGAGAGCTAAAAAGTCTCCAAGCTCTTAGATAGTCCCCATAGGCCACCCCTTAACCTCTCTCAGGAATAGACTTGAGTCTTGCTCTTTTCTTTAGACAACCATAGAGTCCCAAGTGGAAAGAAAGGGAGGGAGGGAAGGGGATTGTTCTCAAGAAGACTGGTTCTTTTTGAGAAAGTAATTTTATTTAAAGCTACAAGAAACAGCCTGTGCTTAGGTCAGATTGCCCCAAAAACCCTGAGCTTCCCATCATTATGTTTGTTGCTCATTTCATCAAGCATTTCTGTCTTTGTATCTACAGTGCCTAACACAATGCCTGCCTTTGACCATGTACATAATAAATGTTTGTTAGTTGTTTATTAACAATTATAGGTAGTTCCTCTCTGAATATCTCTTCTAAGTTTCAGTGGCACTTGTGAATTGGATTCCCAGAAGTTGGTTACCACTGGTGAGTTGATACGTGTATGTATGAGAGGATTAGGGGTAGTGGGGGAACCAAGTAGTCTGGGGCAGGCAACCTTTATTTATTATATTGCTTTTTCTCTTGGGCATGTTGGCTATGCAAGCTGGAGTAGCCACTCCCTTTCCAGCTAATGTTCATTCCTGCCCCTGAAGTCATTAAGCAAATGAATCATGATTCTGAGTTTGACAAAGTTCTGAGATAGTGGGCAGGGAGCTGGTGGCCGGAGAAATCCATTAAGCTGTCGCTTTTGATAAATGACTGTTTATATGTAGTATTACCTCAGGTGTTCCATCCTGCTAATGTGGCTGCACCCAGAGAGGGAATGGTCCAAGGAGTTGCTAGTGTTTAGGATATGCTCAATATTAATATTGCAACTCATGCCTCCCCTGCTCCTAATTCCTTCCCTCTCCACCCCAGCCCCCAAGGAAACATTTTCTTTAAGGTTTTCAAATGCCCTTTAGGAAATTCCCCAAGTGTCCATGTTGTTCTTTTCTCTACCTGGCTCAGATTACCACCTCTTCATGCTCCACTTCCTCATTGAGCATTAGTCTCAAAGCCTTTTTCTCTGGGCCTTCATAGCTATGTAGTCTGAGTCCTAGTCTTCATCACAACCCTGTGAACTATTTTCCTTCCCCCTCTCCCTTCTCGCCACCACCTTCCCCTCAAGGCATAGCTGCAAAATCCTCCCTTCTCTTAGAATCTGGCTGCCTATATCTAATAGCAAACATTGTTTATTAAAAGGTAGCATGCTGTAGTGGATAGGACACTGGACTTAAAGTTGGAAGTCCTGAGTTCAAATCTTGCTTCAGATACTTACTAGCTGTGTGATGTAAGTAATTCAATTTCTCTATGTCATTTTCCTCATTTTCAAAATGAGGTGATTAGGTTTGATGGCCTCTAAGATCCCTTAAGACCCCAAATCTATTATCTCATGATTAAATGCCTGGTATTATTAGATGCCAGAGATACAAAGACAAAAAGGAACAAAGAAAAAGAGCACCAACAACCAAAACAATTTTGCTCTCAAACAATTTACCTCCTACTGAGGATACTCCCTGAAAATAAACATAGAATAGTGTGGAGATAGAGTGAATGAACACCAACTTCTGGGGACATCCAGAAAAGCTCTGGAATAGGTCACATAGTGCCTGAGCTAGGCCTTGTCATAAGCTAAGGATTCTAAGAGTCCAGATTGAGGAGAGGAGGCTATAAGTCTTATTCCCAACTCCAGCAATCACTTCTAGGTCTAGAGGCAGCTCTGATTAAATTTGTCTCTGGGAGTTTGTAAACTTCGGGCATCAGTTTCCATTTATTTGTTGTAACTCTATAAAAGTAGATTTTATGCAGATGTTTCTGTATTTTTCTGTGAAGATCATAAGGTTGAATGAAGTTATAATGCAATATGTTTGATTTATGTTGGGGAATCTAGTAGCTAGGTTGTTGATCTGAAAACATAGGTGTCTGGCTACACAGGCAAGATACCATTACTAATCCCTTTGCCTGACTCCTTTGGATGATATCAAAGGCCCTGAGAATTCTAGAGAAGAACCCATCTTGTTCCAGTAGTTTGCTGACTGTCTTGAGAACACATCATTTTTCATTTGAGTGATTCAAAAGATTTCTAAGATAGAAGAGGAGACAGTGATTTCAAGAAGATACTTTCTGAGAAAATGGTTCTCTTTAAGGTGATAAGACACAGTCTTTATTCCCTAGGTGAGGCTTCTCAGAAAGCCTTGTTGCTCATTTCATCAAACATATTTTGTTTTTGTACCTCTAGAACTGAGACTAGTACCTGTCATATAGTAGTAGTATGTAATAATGTTTGTTAATTGTTGATTTATTAAATGGTTGCTAGGTACCTCTCTTCTCACCTATTCCCTTAAATTTTAATGAGTTCAATCTTTTAAATGAGTTGAGTTGATTACATCCTAGTTTCTAAGGTACATTAGAAATCTATATTCCTCCTGATACAGCTCATGGACTCCAACCAGTAATTGTCACCAAAAATACAATGAGTTCACAGCAAAGGTATTTACTAAGATGTTCATGTTTAAAACATTCTACCCACAAATTTGGAATGCAGTGTTCCTCTTTCTCACAGAGTTTGTAGCAAGAATAGGTACAAGCTTAGATCACAGTTAATAGTAAAGCATAAGCAGGGTATCCCAAAAGTCTTAGTGAAGTTTTAAGTGCACATACTTTTTTACATACATATACTTATATGTATGTGTGTATATGTATATGATGGAGTATAGCTTCTAGGGGAGACAGCAATGATTTTGAGGTCTCCTAACCTTGGGGGGGGCAATTGTTCTGGCAATCTGCCTATCAATGATTGTTAGGTTCTTCTGGCTTTAGAATAGTCCTACAAACATTACTGACTGACAGATAATCTGTTGGTCAGTGTTAGCCAAGTTCCTGAGACAATAGAGAATAGAACACCCCTCAACTAAAATTTGCTATAAAATTAGCAAATAAGTAATGTGAAGCTCTGATCTAACTCTGCCTATAAATCTATCTTCTTTTCTTTCAGTTCTTTGCTAACCTCTTCTGGAGCTCAGCCTGCTTCACTTTGTTTTACAATTCCAATAAACTTTGTCCCTTGGCTAGGAAATGGGTTCAAGCTTGCAAATTCTTTTGAGATACCTTGAGACACCCATCTGGGACCCAAACTTTTGAAGTCCCCTTTCCCAGTCTCAAAACACACACACATACACACACACACACACAGCATATATAAATATAATATTATACATGCTGTGTGTGTATATATATATTTATCTAAATCTATATATATCATGAATGATCAAGATGATTCATACCTTAGGTACTTCAGAGACTCTGATACCTCAGAAACTGATACAAGGAGAATCTTCCAGCAGCAAGCATGGAGTCCTCATGCTATACTTTCCTGCTCACACTATCTCTGCCAGATAAGTTACTCATTAAGGCATCTGTTCTTTTCTATAGCTTGACTCTCAGTTGCCAGAGTTAGCTCTTTATTGAGTCCATAGCTGGCTTTCTGCTGTCATAGGTGCCATTCCTTGAACCTATTTGAACTCTACCTCTGTATTTGCATTTGTTTGATAGTATATCTTTACCCTCCATTAGATGTGGTATCTCCTCCATACAAGCAGGAGACACTATAAAAAACATTTCTATCTGTAAAACATTATGGCCAGTGACAGTGGTGGTGGGGACAGGGAGAAAATCCTGTTGCCATCTGGTATAGGCATATTCCACAAAGATACTCAGCACATAGTCTGGCTCCAGAGTTGGTAAGTTTAACAATTTAAAGCCCTTCAGGAGTAGAACTGATTTTTTTAGGCAGTTGATCTCAATATGCCCACTAGTTCTTTCCAAAAAAAGTTTATATTTTATAAAGAGAGATTAGGGTGTCAATATTATTGTTGGGTACATTAATACCTTTCTTTTTTTTATTCTTACTACTTTCAAAGTACCCCAAGGTTCAGAGATAAAGGGATAGAATTGGGATATTTCCTTCTAGAACAGTTTCTAGAGCAGCTAGGAAGAAAGATGGATTGGGTGGCCTTCGGCAGTTAGCCTGTGTGGATTAAGTCACTGCTGAGGGAAGGTGGGTCCAGGAAAGAAGTCTGGCATAGGATCCAGGGCAGAATCTGAGGCTTTTTTTAATTGTAAAGAAATGTTTATTAACACTCTACAGAAGGATGTTGTACCCCAGCACTGGTCTCTAATCCTTAACTCCATCACTGAATTTCTCAGTTACCTGAAAGAAATTAGATGATAGCTTTGGATAGGGACTGTATCAGTGATTTCACTGGTAATAGGAATGTCTGGATAAGGAAAATTCTTCTACCAACTAAAGCTGACACCATCTCTTATACTTTTTATTTATAGTATTACAAGGGTAAATGCATAGTCCAGGATTATATAGTCTTTATGTGTCAGGGAGACTGCTAGATAGAGCCATAGTACATGGAGTTCTAGGTCTGGAGTCAAGAAGACTTACCTTCATGAGTTTAAATCTGGTTTCTGATAATTAATTGCTATGTGACCCTTGGAAAGTCTCTTAATCCTGTTTGCCTAAATTTCCTAATCTATAAAATGAGATGAAGAAAGAAATGGTGAACGACTCCAGTATCTTTGCCAAGAAAACCCCAAATGGGGTTGCAGAGAGTCAGACATGACTCAAATAAATGAACAGCAACCACAGAGCAACAACATGTGTCAATTATGGAACTTGAACCTTAAAGCTGACATAGTTGCCCCACTGCATCTCCAAATATCGCAGTATATTATAAGTATGATATAGTAATATAAAAGGTTGGATAGGATAGCATAGCATAACATGGGATAGGGTAGGTTAGGATGGCATAGCATAGCATGGGACAGGAGGGGTTGGGATAGGAAGGAGATAGGAGGGGACAGTATAACATAGTGTAGCATAAATAGCATTATATAGCATAACTAGCTGGGACACTAAACTTAGAATCCAGAAGTCCTTAATTTAAATACTGCCTCTGAGGCTTCTTTTTACTTGGAAACACATTTATACCACCAGGAATCCCTGTAGACATTGGACTTGACTGGTCTTGGAAAGCAATCTGTATGTAAAATGAGCTATGCTGTAAATGTCAATGTCGTAAGTCCCATAGCTTTACACAGCTGGTTTGGTAACCTAGTCTTTCTCCATCAGTTTCATATATCCCTAAAGGAGAGAGGTTATTAGCCTTGGAATTTGGCTCAAACCAATTTTTCCTGAGTAATCTTATATTACTCCTCCTCATTCTTGCTATGTACAGCTAGCCTACTTAATGTTCACTGTGCACAAAATTTCATTTAGCTCCTTCGTGACACTGAACAGTCTGTCCTCCATGCTTAGAATACTATCTCTTCTTAGAATTATCAGCTTCTTTAAAGGCTCAGATCAGGAGTTATATATTACAAGAGACCATACTCATTTCTTTCAGTTCTTAATACCATCTTAATCCTCTAAATCATCTTTTATTTAGTTTCTATATCATGTATATATGTCTATATATAAATTATATATACATATTTATTCATAAAATCTCTTTATGTATTGTCATCCGTCAGTAGAATGCAAACTCCTTGAGGACAGGCACTGTTTCTTTTCTCTTTCTTTCTTTTTTCTTTCTTCCTCTCTCTCTCTCTCTCTTTCTCTCTCTCTCTTTTTCTCTTTCTTTAAATCCCTAGTTACATAACCCAATCTCTGGCACTTTATAGGTGTTTAATAATTTTGTGGTGAATTGAATTACAATTGAAAGAGATAACCAGTTTCAACCAATTATCACGTTTGTTGATTAATTTCTCTGTAATAGGAACTATTGGGGAGAAAGACATAAGGAAGTATAATATAAAATCTTTTTTTTCAGTCTCTTCAGAGTAAATTATACATACATAAAAAGATAAAATAATTTATAGAAAGAATATATAGACATCCTGAATGAGATGTAGCTATGGCAAGTAGGAAGTCTAAGTGATTTAGTAGAAGGTTGGGCTTATATTCTATAGGGATTGAGTTAGAATCTGGTCATATATTGTGAGATTCTGGACTAGCCTGGTGATATCTGTGAGTCTCAGTCTTCCTCTGTAAAATCTATGTGTCTAACCTCATTAAACATAATTGCCTTCCATGAACACTACTATCCAGTCAAATCGGCTTTCTTACTGTTCTTTACACATGATATTCCATATCCTATCTGATCTTTGTACCAGTTGTTTCTCATACTTGGAAGGTTGTCCCTTGTCCTTTTTTATCTTGATCTCTCAGAATTTTTAGTTTCCTTCAGTATTCAGTTCAAGTGCCACATTTTATGTGAGTCCATTCTTGGTTTTTCCAACTTTGAATATCTTTCTTTCCAAATTGCCTTATCTCTTTCTTTTTCTATATATGCTTATTTATATGTAGTTAGAGTGATGGGCTTGTATAATATAGTGGTTAGAATTATGAACTTGGAGTCAGGAAGATTTTAGTTTCACTCTGAGCAAATCATCTGACCTCAGTCTCCTCATCTGAAATATGAGACAAATAATAGCACTTAGGTTACAGGGTTGTTGTGAGAAGTTAAATATAAGTGCTACCTAAATGTTAGTTATTATTATGAAAGATACATGTCTTCCATGCTTCGTAAATGCTGAAATGTAATAAAATGTCAATTATTATTAAATGCTATAGGACTGGGGAAGAAAGAAAGACCATAAAAATAAGCAGCAAAGGCTTTCCAGAGATTGTGTGACAGAAATGGATCTTGAAGAAGGATTAAGAATTAGTACAGAAAGGAACAAGCATTGTTGATAGTGTATATTGGGCAGTTTTACTAGGGTTGAAGGCATAGGATACATTTTACATTTTGGTCCGCTGATTTGGAAAAATCTTACATAATAAGCATGCATTATTCCATAATTGTGCTCTCTCCTTTATACTCAACACTTTCTCTACTAAGTCCAGCTTTCTTTCTTTTTCTTCTTCTTTTTTTATTATAGCTTTTTATTTACAAGATATATTCATGGGTAATTTTTCAGAATTGACAATTGCAAGACCCTTTGTTCCAACTTTTCCCCTCCTTCCCCCCACCCCTTCCCCCAGATATCAGGTTGACCAATACATGTTAAATATGTTAGAGTATAAGTTAAATACAATACATGTATACATGTCCAAATACTTATTTTGCTGCACAAAAAGAATCGTACTTTGAAATAGTGTACAATTAGTCTGTGAAGGAAATCAAAAATGCAGGCGGACAAAAATAGAGGGATTGGGAATTCTATGTAGTGGTTCACAGTCATCTCCCAGAGTTCTTTCACTGGGTGTAGCTGGTTCAATTCATTACTGCTCTATTGCAACTGATTTGGTTCATCTCATTGTTGAAGAGGGCCACGTCCATCAGAATTGATCATCATATAGTATTGTTGTTGAAGTATATAATCTCCTGATTCTGCTCATTTCACTCAGCATCAGTTCATGTAAGTCTCTCCAGGCCTTTCAGAAATCATCCTGCTGGTCATTTCTTACAGAACAATAATATTCCATAATATTCATATACCACAATTTATTCAGCCATTCTCCGTTTGATGGGCAATCACTCAGTTTCCAGTTTCTGGCCACTACAAAGATCTGGCCAGATCTCTTTCTTAAAAAAGGACAGATTGTCTTCACAAATCCATATCTTCCTGATGAATGGATAGCAGAAACAGGGAAGGAATCTGGATACATGGACATATCTCCTTTTTCTCTCTTCCTTTTCTCCCCAACCTTAAATCGATATGGGCATCAGGAAGGTATAAGTGTAGAGTCTGAAGGGAGAGAATGAAAATCTTCAGTCTTGTCCAGCAACAGTTTGGGAGATTCTTAAGTTAATTTCACTGTGTCATATGTAATAGGTAGTTTTTTTCTTCCTTGGAAACTGATGGCCAAAATTTTAGGTATGTTTGTTTCATAACTGCTTTGCTTCAAACAGCAGGTATTTGGGCGAGTACAGTGGGATTCAAAATGAATTGTATGAGCACTGACATAGAGAACACAATTGGAATTGAATAGGAGTAAAAAAATTATGCAAAAATAATAACCATCCTAAAAGCAAGACTGGGCACACAAACCCCACAGTATGTTTCCACACTTGAGCTCTGTATGCTAATGTTTTCAACTTAGTTGCTTATTTAAATGCAGTGAATTATGCTTAATTTGGCACAAATTCCTGATTCTCTTCTTTATTCACTTCCATGGATTCCATTTGAAGTAAGAAGTGGAATATTTTAGACCACTATCAATCGTATTCTCAGTGTTTTGAAAAGCATTCTGAAAGTAAAATTGATCTTGGGCAGAGTATGTGGAGGCCACAGATATGGAAGGATTCCCAAAGTTAAGGGGTCATAGTAATTCCTTGGAGTCGGGTGTTATCTCTCACAGTTTTAAGACTGTGGTTCCTGCCCCTGTATTTCTAGCCTCATTACAATGAAGCCTTGTTTAGAGGGGCACTTGGTGATGAACGAGATGGACTTATCTACTATGTGCAACTTGTAGATTTCTGTGAAGCACTGAGTCGATCAGTTGACACTTTTTAAGTTCCTACTATGTGCCAGGTAGTGGACTAAGCATTGAGCATAGAAAGAAAGGCGATGTAGTATATTGGATAGAGATTTGATCTATTCTCAGATACTCTTAGTTATGTGACCCTGGTCAATTTATTTAATCTCTTAACACCCCACTTAAATTCTAAAATTGTAAATTGCTGAACAGGTGCTAATTTGCATTGGCAGAGAGGGTCTCCTTACTGAGAGTTCTCAAAGTAATGCAATCACAGTTCTATTCCAAAACCAGTTTCAATAGAGTAAATTAAAAACTCTAACAGTGTTCAGTGCCCTTTATCTATCTGACACTAATTTGCTTTTTTTTTTTTTTTTGGTCTTCTTCAGCTCTCTTGTACAAATACCAAACTGCTCTACTTATTGTACTTTAAAATGGCTCTTCTCTTTTCCTGCTTTCATAACTTTGCTAGGCCATTCCAACCACTTAATCTCAATGCCTTATTTTTACATATTGCTTTAAGGTTGACAGTATCCTTTTCACATATCCCTGAGAAATAGATGGTACAAATTATTATCATTCCTATTTTACAAATGAGAGAATGAAATTTCATAGAGATTCAGTGTTCTGCCAATGGGTACACACTTAGGACCAAAGCCAGGATATGATTTAGGTCCTGTGACTCCAAGCATAGTGTTCTTTGTACCTCTACAGGCTGTATTCCTCCCTGTCTCAGCGTTGTTATGTCTTCTGCATAGTCCAGCTACATCCTATCAACTTTTGAAAGATTCCATCTGGGCTGATGGATACTGCTTCTGAATTCCCAGAGCACTTATCTGAACCAGTCATTTGGTTCTGAGCATATGCTATGTATGCTTTATATGCAGAAATATTTTTATATATGTAGGTATATACATATATGTGTATCTATATACATGCATATACATATACGTATGGAATTGGCCTGAATCATCTCATTGTTGAAAAGAACCCCATCCGGATTTGCATGTGAATTCTATCAAACATTTAAAGAACAATTAGCCCCAATGCTATATAAACTATTTGAAAAAATAGGGAATGAAGGAGTCCTACCAAATTCCTTTTATGACACAGACATGGTACTGATACCTAAACCAGGTAGTTGAAAACAAAGAAAGAAAATTACAGACCAGTCTCTCTAATAAATATTGATGCTAAAATCTTAAATACGATATTAGCAAAAAGACTACAGAAAATCATCCCCAGAATAATATACCATGATCAAGTAGGATTTATACCAATAATGCAGGACTGGTTCAATTATACTAATTGGCCATATTAATAACCAATTTAACAAAAACTATATGATCATCTCAATAGATGCAGAAAAAGCATTTGATAAAATCCAACATCCATTCCTATTAAAAACATTTGAAAGTATAGGAATAAATGGACTTTTCCTTAAAATAATCAGTAGCATCTATTTAAAACTAACAGTAAGCATCATATGCAATGGGGACAAACTGCAACTATTCCCAATAAGATCAGGAGTAAAACAAGGTTGCCCACTATCCCTTACTATTCAATATTGTACTAGAAATGCTAGCTTTGGCAATAAGAGTTGAGAAAGAGATTAAAGGAATTAGAGTAGGCATTGAGGAAACCAAATTACCACTCTTTGCTGATGATATGATGGTATACTTAGAGAACCCAGAGATTCTACTAAAAGTTATTAGAAATAATCCATATCTTAAGCAAAGTTGCAGGATACAAAATAAACCCACATAAGTCATCAGCATTCCTAACACTAACAAAGTCCAACAGTTAGCATTACAAAAAGAAATTCCATTTAAAGTACTGATAGGATAAAAGACTTGGGAATCTATCTGCCAAGGGAAAATCAGAAACTTTATGAACAAAACTATAAAACACTTTCTACACAAATTAAGTCTGATCTAACCGATTGGAAAAATATTAAATGCTCTTGCATAGCTCTTGCATAGGGTGAGCAAATATAATAAAGATGACAATACTACCTAAACTAATCTATTTATTTAGCACTATACCAATCAGACTCCCAAAAAACTATTTTAATGACCTAAAAAAAAATAACAACAAAGTTCATATGGAAAAACAAAAGGTCAAGAATTTCAAGGGAATTAATGAAAAAAAATCAAATGAAGGTGGCCTAGCTGTACTAGATCTAAAATTATATTATAAGGCAGCAGTTACCAAAACCATTTGGTATTGGCTAAGAAATAGACTAGTTGATCGGTGGAATAGATTAGGTTCAAAGGACAAAACAGTCAATAACTTTAATATTCTAGTGTTTGACAAACCCAAAGACCCCAGCTTTTGGAATAAGAACTCACTGTTTGACAAAAATTGCTGGGAAAATTGGAAACTAGTATGGCAGAAACTAGGCACTGACTCACACTTAACACCGTACTCCAAGATAAGGTCAAAATGGGTTTGTGACCTAGGCATAAAGAATGAGATTATAAATAAATTGGAGGAACACAGGACAGTTTACCTCTCAGACCTGTGGAAGAGGAAGGAATTTATGACCAAAGAAGAACTAGAGATCATTACTGATCACAAAATAGAAAATTTTGATTACATCAAATTGAAAAGTTTTTGTACAAACAAAACTAATGCAGACAAGATTAGAAGGGAAGCAATAAAATGGGAAAATATTTTTACAGTCAAAGGTTTTGATAAAGGCCTCATTTCCAAAATATATAGAGAATTGACTCTAATTTATAAGAAATCAAGCCATTCTCCGATTGACAAATGGTCAAAGAATATGAACAGACAGTTCTCAGGTAAAGAAATTGAAACTATTTCTAGCCATATGAAAAGATGCTCCAAGTCATTATTAATCCAAGAAATGCAAATTAAGACAACTTTGAGATACCACTACACACCTGTCAGATTGGCTAGAATGACAGGGAAAGATAATGCAGAATGTTGGAGGGAATGTGGGAAAACAGGGACACTAATACATTTCTGGTGCCATTGTGAATACATCCAGCCATTCTGGAGAACAATTTGGAACTATGCTCAAAAAGTTATCAAACTGTGGGCTTAGGTCTCAAAGAGATTTTAAAAGAAGGGAAAGTTGGTCATATATTGCAAGAATATTTGTGGCAGCCCTCTTTGTAGTGGCCAGAAACTGGAAACTGAGTGTATGCTCATCAATTGGAGAATGGCTAAATAAATTGTGGTATGTGAATATTATGAAATCTTATTGTTTGGTAAAAATGACCAACAGGATGATTTCAGAAAGGCCTGGAGAGACTTACATGAACTGATGCTGAGTGAAATGAGCAGGACCAAGAGATCATTATACACTTTAACAACAATACTATATGATGACCAATTCTGATGGACCTGGCCATCTTCAGCAATGAGAGGAACTAAATCAGTTCCAATGGAGCAGGAATGAATTGGACCAGCTACACCCAACAAAAGAACTCTGGGAGATGACTAAGAACCATTACATAGAATTCCCAATCCCTCTATTTTTGTTTGCTTGCATTTTGATTTTCTTCACAGGCTAATTGTACACTATTTCAGAGTCCAATTCTTTTTGTACAGCAAAATAACTATTTGGACATGTATACTTATTTTGTATTTAATTTATACTTTAACATAGTTAACATGTATTGGTCAACCTGCCATCGGGGGGAGGCGATGGGGGAAAGGAGGGGAAAATTTGGAACAAAAGGTTTGGCATTTTTCAATGCTATAAAATTACCCATGCATATAACTTCTAAATAAAAAGCTATAATAAAAAAAGAAAAGAACCCTATCCATCAGAGTTGATCCTCACATAATCTTGTTGTTGTTGATCTCCTGGTTCTACTCACTTCACTTAACATTAGTTCATGTAAGTCCCTCTAGGCTTCTCTGAAATAATCCTGCTGATCATTTCTTATAGAACAATAATATTCCATAACATTCATATACCATAACTTATTCAGCCATTCTCCAACTAATGAACATTTACTCAGTTTCCAGTTTCTTGCCACTACAAAACGGGTTGCCACAAACATTTTTGGACATGTGGGTCCCTTTTCCTCCTTTAAGATCTCTTTGGGATACAGGCTTAGAAGAGACACTCCTGGATCAAAGGGAATACACAATTTGATAGCCCTTTGGACACAGTTACAAATTGCTCTCCAGAATGGTTGAATCAGTTCACAACTCCATCAACAATGTATGTGTCCCAGTTTTCCCACATCCCCTTCAACATTTGTCATTATCTTTCCCTTTTATCTTAGCCAATCTAAGAGATGTGTAGTAGTACCTCAGAGTTGTTTTCATTTGTATTTCTCTGATCAATAGTGATTTAGAGAACCTTTTCATATGAATAGAAATGGTTTCAATTTCTTCATCTGAAAATTGTCTGTTCATATACTTTGACCATTTATCAATTGGAGAATGGCTTTAATTCTTATTAATTTGAGTCAATTCTCTATATATTTTAGAAGTAAAGCCTTTATCAGAACCCTTGAATGTAATTTTTTTTTCTGTTTATTGCTTCCCCTTCTAATCTTGTCTGCATTGGTTTTATTTGTAAAAAAACCTTTTTTTTTTTTTTTTAACAATATAATCAAAATTATCCATTTTTGCATTCATTAATGTACTCCAGTTCTTCTTTGTCCACAAATTCCTTCCTTTTCTACATATCTGAGGGGTAAACTATCCCTTGTTCTTCTAATTTGCTTATCATATCACTCTTTATGTTTAAATCATGAACCCATTTCAACCTTATCTTGGTATAGGGTGTTAGGTGTGAGTCAATATCTAGTTTCTGCCATACTAATTTCTAATTTTCCTAGCAATTTTTATCAAATAGTGAGTGAGTTATTATCACCAAATCTGGGGGTTTGGGGTTTGTCAAACACTAGATTACTATAGTCATAGACTATTTTGTCTTGTGTACCTAACCTATTCCACTGATCCACTACTCTATTTCTTAGCCAGTACCAAATGGTTTTGATGATCACTGCTTTATAATATACTTTTGGGTCTGATACAGCCAAGCCATCTTCATTTGCATTATTTTTCATTAATTCCCTTGAAATGCTTGACATTTTGTTCTTCTAGATAAACTATTATTTTTTCTCCCTCTGTAAAATAATTTCTTGGGAGTTTGATCAGTATGACACTGAATAAGTAGATTAATTTAGGCAGCATTGTAATTTTTATTATATTAGCTCGGCCTACCCATGAGCATTTACTATTTTTCCAATTGATTAGATCTGACTTTATTTGTGTGGAAAGTATTTTGTAATTGTGTTCATATTGTTCCTGAATTTGTCTTGGCAGATAGACTCCCAAATATTTTATATTATCTATAATTAGTTTAAATGGAATTTCTCTTTGTACCTCTTGTTGGTGAACTTTGTTTGCAATATATAAAAATGCTACAATATCACTATCTTATCTTATCTTGTCTATTGGTCACCTATCTGTCACCTGTCTATCATCTATCTAAAACCCTTTTTTTCATCAGACAGGTTAAGATTTCCTGGAGATCAAGGACTCTGTCTTCCTATTACCCCAAAATACTTATATTGTGTTTGACTTTGTAGAAGGTACTCAATAAATTGTTTTCATAGGATTTAATGCCTAATTGCTGGAGGACCTACTGATGGTAGGTTCTATCCTATACAGAACTTAGAAGTATGTAGTCTTTGACTCCAGTGTTCATATCTCTCTTTCTTTCTGTATGTACCCTCTTCTTTTCTTTCCATTAACACATACAGCCAGCTTTTATGCTATTGATTTATTGCCTCTTAAATTATGAAGATCTCCTGACTTTTGTCCCATACCTAGAGTGGGGAGTATTTGAAAAATTTGCCCTTTGTTCCACTAGAAGTTTTCAACTTTCACAGTGTTACAATGTATTTGATCACAAAATATATATTCTGGAGAGTAGAATTTGGGGGAGTTAAAATTCATGATTATATTAAAATGTAAAAGTACAAAGTTATATATGGCATCCTGACCCCTCTGACTTTTCTATCATACCCAGATACCTTTGTTTCCTCCACTCTTCCCATCTCTTTTAGCTTTCTTTCTGCATTCTTAGATTAGATTATAAACTCATTAAGGACCTTGAGGACAAAGATATTTTTATGCATGTGTGTATGTGTGTATTTGCATTTACTTCCTCAGTCTTAACACTGTGCCTGGCATATAATAAATACTTAATAAATGTGTATTGACCATGAGTATGCCTATTCCCCCAAGAATACTAACTTTCTTCCCTAGTCCTCATTTCAACTCTACCTGTACAACAGACTTTTCCATCTTCTCTTTCATGGAAACAATTTATCTTGTGTTCCATTCTTTTCAGCCCCTGATCTTTGCTAAGATATTCATGACAAATGATGGCTTCATTTGCTCCCTATGTGAACCCCAACATCCCCAAATTCCTCATTTTAATAGGAGTCTTGAATATTTGGACTCAAAGAAATAATTGGAAATTTTAAGGTCAGAAGGCAAAATACTTTTGAAGGTTTTTTCCTAAGTTCCACTCAAATTACATAGATGGAGGTAGATACCAATTTCATCTATAGAAAATACCAACTCTGTGCTAGAGTTCTCTTTGTTATCTGATCTGATCCTCACAGAAAGACTTCAAAAACAAACTTCATCCTGTTTTCTATCAGAGTCAAGGTCTCTGAGGCAGTGGTGCCCTCATGAAGAAAGAAATCAGTTTCCCCCATTGTTCAAATTCTACAGCTAGGTTATAATTCTAAAGATTAGTTATTTTACTAATTTGGTCTGGTCTCAGACATATCCATTAATCAGCAACCAAACATTTGTTAAGCCCTTACTATATGCTAGGCACTGTGTTGTTAAGTATTATGGATGGAAAGAAAAAAATATGGCACTTATGGCACAAGTAGTAACCCTCCAAGAAACATGAACATGTATCCAGTGTATGCATTCTATAAGTTTTCTAGAGCTGAGGGAAGCCATTCAGTTCTAATCAACTTATTCAGAAGGAAGGAAACAAAAACTACCAAGGACTCCTGTAACCTTCTCATCATCTCACTTCTGTGAGATGTGAGTCCTTCCAATTCTTTTACAATTACCCTACTCTTAATTCTGCCACTGTAAAAGGATGCTAGCTATTCCAGATAACACCAGAAATTTAGCTGGTAATTTCCCCTTCCCGCACCATCACCACAAAAGCATAATGTCTCTAGGTCTTGGTACTCTCATTTAACCACTAATCATTTCCATGGTTCTGGACTCTTCTTGCCTTGTCCCTTATGGACAACTTCTATTTTCCTTTTCTTCTTTAAGTTGAAAAATGATAAAGTCAGTATTGGGGAAAACTTTCTGCTTGAGAAAGTCAGATTACATTTGGTTTCCAGGATTTATTGCTTTTCATATACAACAGAAGAGAAAGCTATTAAAATATAATCCTTGGAATTAGTGTGTGGTATGGTCATATCCAATGTAAGCCACTTGCTCATCTCTTCTACTGTTTTCTGTTATTTATGATGGACCATCCAAAGACATAGAAGAAGAAACTAAATGAGCATCTGATCTATCTATTATAGCCCAAGGAATACTTTTTCTTCATATTCAATACAACATAGAATTGCAATATAGGGTTATATTCCTTGGCTGCAGTTTCTTGCTCTCATCGTTGTTATGCCTTTCCTTATGTGTTCATTGCACTCAACAAATTCTTTATCTCATTATTTTCTAATCAATATTTTTGAAGACACAGGAACAAAAGCCATTTGCATATCTTCCTTTTTTGACAGAAAAGAAGATTCTTATTCAATATTTGTAGTCATTCTAGTCCTAGAGTTAAAAGTCCTTATGCATTGCATTGAGTTGTCTTTTGACATGGTAACACAGGGGGACTTCTAATTCTCTTTGATTTCCAACTCATTCTAAGGTCCTGGTAGCTCATGCAACTGTGGGTTTGATTTTTGTCAGATAATGTTGGGCTTCTATGAACTGTTTGAATCTAGCCATAGATTCATAGATTTAGAGCTTGCAGAGATATGTAAGGTGAAATAGTTTAGTCCTCTACTTATACAGATGAAGAATCTAAGAGAGGGATTAAGTGACTTCTCCAACATCAAAGAGATGGTATGTAGCAGAGCTGAGCTTTGAACCCAGATCCCCTGAATTAAAATCCAATACATTTTCCATTACACTGGATATCTCAGTCCTATGAAATTAAGCATCACTGTTTAAACTTTCATTTTCCACATAACATATACATCAAGGCTCCATCTTAGAGAATTAAGAAATGAGGAGAAGGGATGGGACAAGATGATTTCTTTATAACTTTGTAGTTCCCTAATATGATTGCAGCTGAAGTCAATAAGAAAGAACGCATACCATGGAGATGTGTTAGTTTTGGAGTAAAATATTGGCTGGGTGACTTCTTGGCATTCAGAATATGACTAGTGTATGACATAATCATTTAAAAAACATATGAACAAAGACATAATCTTTTCTGAGGAGTGTGACAGTATAAGCTTAAATTTTGAAATTCATCAAGGATATACATTTATCTTTACCTTTACTTGATTAATCTGAATGAGCTTTTCTGTTTACACAACACTGCTTACTTCATGGAGACGAAAGTGCCATGGAGTTGATAAGGACTTTAGAGCAACGATTCTGGTTGAAGCTGCTCTGGCGTGTTTTGAAGAGAAACTGCTCCAGGGGGTACAAGGAAGAAAAACTGCTCAGCTGATGTTTCCATCACAACTCTTACAATTCCTTCTTTTATGGTCTCTAAGCTTCAGGAGGTCCATGATGCAATAGCCAAATTACTTTATGCTCTAGAAAGTGGGGTGTTTTTAATGGAAGAGGAAAAATTAGTTGTGGAATTTTTTTTAATAGTGGCCCAAACTGTAATAGCTTTTTAAAATGTCCATTATATATGTGTATGTTTGCATATATGATTGCATGTGTCTATGCATATATATTTACATGTAAAGGCATATATATATATATAAATATGTATATGCTCAGAGAATACTGTGGTTCTTCCCTTCTCTTTCCTCCTCTTATTATGATCCAATTCCCAATACCAAATAAGGGCTCTATTCTTCTTATCAAAGAAAATGCTTGGTTTCATAGAAGGAACACTAAATAGTATTCAGAAGACTGGGATTTTTATGCGAGAGTCCCAGGACTCTCTTCACCTCTCTAGACTTCAGGTTCTTCATCTATAAATTGAGATGATTATATTGGGAAATCTCTAAGATTCCTTGCAGTTGTAATATTTTGTGATTCTGCCTCTTGTAGGAACTTTGGCTTTTTTGCCCTTTGGCTAGTGTCTGAATCTATAAATACTTCGAGTGCATTAACACTTTCTGTTAAGATCTTCCTCTTCCTCTTATTAAGCAGCCTATAGTCTTGTACTTTAGACCCAAGGGATTTTCTGCTGTTACATTTTCTATCTCTGAAGTGCTGGTTGCTAAAATTCAGAGGATTATATAGCTGCTTGGTTTGGAAAGATTGTTTATAAACTAAGATTGTTTAGCTGTTTCTTCTCTCTCTGTGGAGGTGGTTTGTGGAAATCTCGAATGCCTAATTGCATGGTCAAAATGATTTGTGTCACAGTTTCCATATATCTCCCCATCCCATATAGAAATACAACTACACCAAACTTCCTCTATGATGCTTAGGGAAAAACACAAAATCTCAAACATTAGTTGGCTTCCTCTAGGAAAGCTAGTGCAGGAAGGGTTAAAGTGAGCCATTATCTTAGAGAGAGCAGATGTTTTCATATCTCAGAAAATAGAGAGCATATTCCTGACAAAAGATAGAGAAGGATTTCCACAATCACCCTTGGCCATATCTGAGTTCCACTTTCACATGGAAACTACAAGTACAGTTTCAAAAGGAAGCACCCAATTGGAAAGCTTGTTCTCAGCTACCTGTCTTGCCTTGCACATATTAAGCTCTCAACTACAGTTCATTGAATGAATGAATGAATGATGTGAAATGCTGATCAGAAGATTGTGAAAAACCAAAGAGAAATCTCACAGTCACCCCTTTGCCCTGCAAACAGCAGTAGAACAGTCAGATAATTAAGATGCATATGCCACATGACATTAAGCAGCCTTTTGTGAACTGTTAATTAAGATTTAATCAGTCACATATTTTATTCTTGCTGAATTAGAAGATTAGTGTTAATTTCTGGCAGTGTTCCCCTATTCCCGTTGAAGGAAATCAATGTATCTTAACATAATTTAATGAGCATAGCCTGGTACCGTAATAAAAACAGGCTGGGGAGACATTATCTTGACATTTCAGGTAATTCAGTAAGTCCAGCAAAAGAGAAATGACTGACAAAGTCATTGTTTCCTCCACCTAGGAACACAAAGCACATTTCTAAAAATGAATTAAGATTCTCATGTTTAAAGAGCATGGTGATCATTAAGAATCAAGTTGACAAAATACCACCCTGCCATCATATCTGGATCCATCACTTAAACACATGGTGTGGAATGTGGAGTGGTTGGTTCCCTTGAAGTTGGAAAGGGAGAAAACATTGGATCATACAATTGTGAGCTGCTGAACTTGGGTATCTTAACTCTCTCTGCAGGTTAAATGCTATAAGGGAGGACAAATAATCTGAAGACCCTTCAGGAAGTCTGTCTGAGGGTGCAGAGCTGGACTCTTCATGGGGGAACATGAGGTTTCTGATATTAAAATCTGAGTTGTTCTTCAGAAATATCTTTTAGAAATACAAAGCAGACACACTAAATCAAGGGGTGTCCTTCACCAAAAGGGGTTGAAAGAGCTTCATGGTGAGATGGTTCTGCATTCCTAAACATAAAACAGTATAACCTGTTTATGACATTGGAATTGGGAAATAAGCTCAACACCTGTTCACTAGGATTTTAGGGGTCTCTCCGGCATTTATTATGGTTAGATAGTGTACATCATTTGAAAGTGATGAAATTTTAAGGCTACTAGATGTTGATTCCATGATATGTTTCATGAAATGATATCTCTTACTGCTGTGGATACGTGATAAAACTATATTTAACCATTCCTTTTTTTGTTTCTTTGAGAACTTGGGGTCTTACTTTCTATTTGTAAAACAAAGGAATCAGACGATGGCTTCTGAGGTCCTTTCCAACTCTATACCTATGATCCTTTTGCCTTACGATTTAATTTTCAGCCAGAATATCAAGATTTGATTTGATCCTGTTTTTCTAGTCATATATGCAACTCTTTGTTCATTACATAAGGATTTCATATTTAGATAATCAAAAGTGAAATTAAGGTTTATGGATCATCCAAATATAGAGTGATTTTTTTTAGTACCCTTTGATCTCTTTTCTGTATAAATAAAATAGATCACATAGGACTAAGAGATGTTTTCATTTTCTGTTTCATAGATTAGTATGATAAAAATTTCATCACTTAATGGCCATCTTATTGAAGATGAGACTCCCTGAATTTGCTTATGCAACCCCCTTAGAAGAGCAATAAAATTTATGACAGAGCCATTTTCAAAACATCTCCCAAATGGCAGAACCTGCCAGAGTTTTATCCTGACTGGAAAAACCTTCCAGACTAGCATCAGCTGGTATAGTGGACATGAATAATCAATAATTTGATTATTAATCAAATAAAATAAACATTTGACCTTGTGTTCATTTTATTTGACTAATAATCATATATTTCCCTCTGTTACCACTTCCTCACATTGAAAAAAAGATAGGAAAATCAAACATTTGAGATAAATACACATAGTTAACCAAAACCACCAGGTTAAAAATGTATGTATCTTTTTACATATTGAATTCATTACTTAGCTGTCAGTTAGGAAGTGGGAAGCATTCTTCATCATCAGTCCTCTGAAATTATGATTGGCCATTGATCAAAGTTCTTAAGTCTTTCAGAATTATCAAAGTAGTTTATCTTTACAATGTTGTAGCTATTGAATAAATTGTGCTCACACAAATTCAAATATAATGGAATGTCACTATGCTATAAGAAATGGTGAACATGAAAAATACAGAGAAATATAGGATGATTTCAATAAATTGACACAAAGTGAAATAAGTAAAACTAGGAAAACAATATACAAAATATCTACAATGATGCTGATAGAAAAACAATAGCAACATAAAATTGAATACCATGTGGTGATAAGATTGGCTTCAAATAATAAATGAAGAAGTGTACTTCTCTCCCTTTGCAGATATGAGTTTCAATGATGTGTACATCAGATGTAGATGATAAAATGTATAGTGTTGAATTGTGTTTTTTTCCTTTCTGTTTATTCTTTGTTAACAGGGATAGCTCTCCAGGAAGAACAGAGATATATTTGTTCAGTCACTTTTTTAGTCACCAAGACTCCATTTGGGGCAAAATTTATTTGCCTTTTGCTTCTCCAGTTCATTTTACAGATGAGGAAACTGAGAGAAAGAGGGTAAATGTTTTGTCCAGAGTCACACAGATAGAGTAAGTATCTGAGGTCAGATTTGAACTTAGTTTTCTTGACTTTAGACCCAGTGCTCTTTTTATTGTACCACTTAATTGTTTATTTAATACTGTGACTTTTCTTGGAACAATCTCATATTAATATCAAGTGAGGCATAAAACATGTTTAGTAGTTGTTCATTACTGGCAATTAGGACTTCTACTACAGAATCCAGATTTAAGAGGGATTCCTTATTGGGAGTAAAAGCGTTTATCTATTCCTTGGTATAGTTGACATTGTGGTCAGGCACCTCCTAAATACGATCTATGATTAGATAAGAGTTTTATCTAAAGATATAAGATTTTATTTTAAAGATAAATATTTTATTTAGTTTTGTCTAAAGAAAACATTAGTGAATGAAGAACTTTTTATTGTCCATGTTCTGTTATGCAGTTGCATTAATCAATGTGTATTATTAAGAGCCTATTATGTGCTAGACATTAGCTACTCAGTGGAAATATAAGTACAAAGAATGAAACAAACTCTCAGTAAGCTTACATTTTAAAGGAGGAGACAAATACAGAAAAAAATAGGAATAACATAAAGTTAATATATACATACTTATAACACAGAGAAAAAGTAGGTAAATACAAAGCAGTTTGAGAAGGGATGGCACTAGTGGTTGAGATGGGGATTCAGGAAAGGCTTCAGGTAGAAGATCAGCTAGCTATTAAGCTGATCCAACAGTTTGCATACCTTGGAAAGATGTGGTAAATAAAAATAATAAAGGCATCTAGGTGGTTCAGTTGACAGAGTGCTAGACTTGGAGTCAGATTCCTCTTCTTCAGTTTGAATTGGGCCTCAGACATTTAATAGCTGTATGACCCTAGGCTAGTCACTTAAGCCTATTTGCTTCAGTTTCTTCATCTGTAAAATGAGCTAGAGAAGGAAATAAGAAAACCCAAACAATGGTCAGAAAGAGTTGTTGCTGTCTTTTGCTCTTGAAGAGAACCAAAATGATGCCATTTATGTGAAGCCGAATTACAGTTTGTCTGATTGTGGCTTATCAGACTGATACCAGCTTGGATTGCTTCTACTCTAGATCACACACAAACAGTCCATATGAACCATTGGGATGGATTTTTTAACTTTTTTTGTATCTTGCATTTCTTCTGAGCTATTTTAATTCTGCTTTGCTCCTAGAGCACAGTACCTTCTCTGATGAGGGCGTGCCATACTGGGCAATCCTATGCCAGTGTCTTCCATGTCATGCAATCAATTTTAAAGTTCTTAAGAGAGATCTTGAGAGTGTCTTTGCATAGCTTTTTCTGACCACCACATGAGTGCTTGTGGCAAAGGAGAGGTATTAGATTGACTACCAAACTGACAGTCTATAGAGCCATTGTGTTGACTTTACTGTTTGTATGCCTGTAGCTTCCACTTGAATTATCTTAGCAAGATTCTGAAGATCTCTTGGCAGGATGAGATACCAGACAGTGAGGTCCTTTATAATTGTCAAGGATTCAAGCTCTACTGCAGAGAGGGCAACTCCATTGGGCTAGCCACATTGTTAGAATGCCAAATGTATGCTTGCTCACACAAAGAGTTAAACACAACTGAAAACTGACTTAACAAAAACAACAAAACTCTGAATTGAATGGGAGGAAGACAGTGGAATTATATTTAGGAAGTTGTAAAATGGTATTCTTTTCTTATTTATCTATCAATATTTCTCTGGGTATCTATACATTTATCTATATATTTGTTTGTTTATATCTATTTATTTTAGAGTGAAGTAGCTAGGCAGTACAATGAATAGAACTCTGCAATCAGGAAAAGCTGAGTTTAAATGTTCTCTCAGACATTTACTCTCTGTGTGATCCTGGGTAAGTCACTTAATCTGTGCCTCAAGGTCCTTACAATGTACAATGAGGATAATAGCAGTGTCAAATTCACAGAGTTCTTGTGAGGATCAAATGAGATAACATTTGTAGAGTGCTTGCTTAGCACAATGTCTGGCACATAATAGGCACTATATAAAAAAATACTTATTTCCTTCATTTTTCCTTCTCTTCTCCTCTCACCTAGGCTCAAATCACAGGCACAATCCTACCACTGACAGGGAGGCTGTTCCATTTCCATCTGCGTTTACCTGTTTTAGGCAAAGCTTAGTCAGATGCCTGATTTGCTAAGTCTACTGTTGCTCAGAGTGCCTAAACTGAAGAGATTTGCCAGCCTCAGTCTTTCTTATAGATGAGAGTATAGGGGTGTGCCACAAAATTTATACAGTGCCCCAAGTTTCTTCTGAAAGGGAGACATGAATTCTCTTTCTGTCTCTCTATCTCTCTTCTCTCCTTTCTCTCTCTTTCTTTCCTTCCTTCCTTTTACTTTCTTTCTTTCTCTTTCCTTTCCTTCCTTCCTCCCTTCCTCCCTCCTCCCTCCCTCTCTCCCTCCCTCCCTTCCTTCCTTCCTTCCTTCCTTCCTGCCTTCCTGCCTTCCTGCCTTCCTGCCTTCCTGCCTTCCTGCCTTCCTGCCTTCCTTCCTTCCTTCTTCTCTTCCTCTCTTCCTCCCTTTCATCTTTCCTTCCTCCCTCTCTCCCTCCCTCCTCCTTCCTTCCTCTCTTCCTCTCAAACTGTCAGGTGGATCTTTGTGGAGGCTATACAAGAGAACATAGACACATAGAGAAGAAGATTCCTGGTTCCACTTAATTCATTTTGCATCAATAGAAATTGCATTACAGTGGACTTTCTTGATTTAGGCAAATCTAGATATGTTTAATGATGCTCTTTTGAATTCTACTGTATATTCAAAGCCAGCATTATAATTTAGACTAATAGCCATTTCTAGGTGGCTTATGGTAGTGAAACAACTTTGAAATTGCTGCTGTAGGTAACCATAATGAATGTTAACAAAAACAGCAATTCTATATATGCACATTTTCATCCTATTGGAAGACATTTAAATATAGCAATGGGGATTCATAGTTTTTTTTTGTTATATAATGCATATACAGTTCAGGCTTGACACCCATCAAAGATATTTTTTTCCTGTGAAGTCAAGAAATGGGATTAATTTTTTGTAGGATTCTGATAAGGTCTGTAGATAATGAGAAAAATCAATTAAAATTGTAAAAAATGTGTATTAAAAAATCCTTGATACCACGCATTTTAATTACCCTGTCCCTTTAATGTACTTTAAGTTGCTACAGAGCTGAGCAGTGGAATTGTTCTAATCCATCTGAAACACTCCAAAGTCTTTTTCATCCTATTAACATAGTTAAATTGTCCTTGTTCATGAATGAGAGCCATTGAGAGTACACTCAAACTGATATGGAGTACTTTTATCTGTGTGAGTAGCTTTCAAATGCTCTTTCCTCCATCTTAACAGGATAGCTTTGAACATGTCAGATCCATAAAACTGGTTTCTAGATCTTGCAGACTTCTTTGGCCAGTCATTCTGTTATATGTTATATAATACCTGTTTATCTGGGATTCATTAATCTCTATATTGTGCCACTATCTTACTGATATAATTTTATACTTTACAAATCTGTTTGCTTGCTCTATTCTCCTTTTCCTTAGCTATTGTGCTTTTGAGATGTCTCTGAAATTACCTCTTTTCATAACCTAGTTCTCACCTTGTTTCATGTTGCCTCCAGCCTAATTTTGGCAGAAAGGTAGCTTGTTACTACTTCTAGTTGAGGATGCATAATAGCTGAGATTATTCATGCTGTCTATAGGCTTATCTGAGCATCCTAAATAGCCTTTTAGAAAATCAAATGCATCTTTCTGACACCCCAGGGATATATTTTTCTGATATTACTAATCAAAACTTAGGTCTTCATAGATGCCATTTTCAAGGTCATTTAAGTGAAACAAAAGAAAACAAAACTCTTCATAATAGAATGACCCATAGCTTTCTCAATAAAATTACTTATTTTAGCTGGAATATTCCACTCTTAGTTACTACAAGTTTTATTATCTAATTTTTACATTGCCTAGCATTGCCACAAAATGTCATACTCTTATAAGAAGAGGTGGAGGGGATATTCTTCATCATCATGATCATGATCATCACTATCACCATCATCCATATAGCTATTTAAGGTAAAATAACTTATATATGTTATCTCATTTAATCCTCATAACAACCTGCTAGATGCTATTATTATCCCCATTTTCAGATGAAGAAACCAATATTGAGAGTGGTTAAGTGACTTGCCCAGGGTTATACATCCAGTGAGCATCTGCTCCATAGGAACATAGGATTCCAAGTCCTATCTATTATGCTATATACCAGCCTATTTATGACTTATTAGTCCACTAGTAATCTTATCATCAGATCATAAATTTTCATCATAAATTTAAAATTGGGAGGCACCTTGGAGAGTCTCTGAAACTAAGACTTTTTATTTTATAGGTGAGAAAACTGAGAAATTTTAAGGTATTTGTCTAAGTAACATAGATAATAAATGTTAGAATCAGACTTTGAACTCATGTCTTCCTGACTCTTAAATCTAGTGTTCTATGCACTGAACCACCTTGCTGTAGTTTGATAGAGACAAAACTATCAGCAACAAAACTAAATTTTTGCATTATTTATGTTTTTTAATTATCCAGTAACTCCATGACTCCCCCAGTCATAAGCCTTGATGAGTTAGGTCCTATGGATTTAAATCCCAAAAGAAGAAATTAAGGGAATAATCTTAGCTCTATCAGAGGTTTTTCCCTCCCTCCTTCCTTCTGCTTCTATAGTTCCCTCCATGGCCTAAATGTCAGCAAGTACCCTATCATTTGATCATTTGAAAGGACTGGGGTAGTCCTTTCAGGCTCTGTGCTAGGCTTCTTTCCTCCCTAACATATATAATATTGCTCAACTTTTATAGGCTTAACTGTAATAGCTCCTGTGAAATGTCATCATCTTCATCAAATTTTGTTGAGTAGTACCTAAAGCCTGAGGCTTGTGCTCAAGGACTGGTAAAGTTTTATTGTCACATTTTTCCTTTCAAATGTTTTAGAGAAATTCCCAGAATTTCTGAATAAGGTACCAGAGAGAAGGGGAGGGAGGAAAAGAGGGGAGAGAGGGGAGAGAGAGAAAGAGAGAGAGAGACATAGAGAGAAACATAGAGAGAGAGAGACATAGAGACACACACACAAACATAGAGAGAGAAACAGAGAGAGACATACAGAGGGAGAGAGGGAGGGAGGGAGGGAGAGAGAGAGAGAGAGAGAGAGAGAGAGAGAGAGAGAGAGAGAGAATGAAAGAGAGAGAGACAGAGAGAGAGAGAGACAGAGAAAGACAGAGACAGAGAGACAGACTGGGGAGAAGGAAAGAGAGGGAAGAAGGGAGGGAGGAAGGGAAGGAGAGGGAGGAAGGGAGGAAGATAGAGACAGAGAGATAGAGACAGAGAAACAAAAAGAGGGAAAGTGGGAGAGGGAGAGAGAGAGAGAGAGTATGGATTCTCAAGTCACCCAAGCATTCTGTCTTATTTTTTCCCCAGCTCTTTTTTAATTATCCTTCAAATTCTTATCTCATTTTAGGAAATATTCACTTCAGCTTTGAAGTGACTCTCAGGAATTCATGATCATTACCACTAATAAATTAGCATTGTATTGATCACAATAAGCCATAGAGTCTTACAAAGCTTCTTCGTGAAATCCACACTAAGATGAAAGATTTTGGTCTAACCATCTACAATGGAAAAACAAAAATGAATGAAAAAATATAAATCACTTGAGATCAGCTGAAAGGGTAGATCATTGATTCAGTTCATCAGTGCTGATGTTTTGAACAGGTACAGCTGAGGGACAATGAATCATGTCCAAAACTGATTAAGAAGAGGTCACTCTGGATTACATTTGGAAAACTACACTATTTTCAATGGTCTTACTCTTTGGGATTTTGCCTTAAAATCCTGTCTCTTTAGTGCTAATATACTCTCAGTGGTGTGTATACTACACATATGGCTATGAGTCATGGAACACTAGGTCTCTGAAGAATCAAAATTACAAGTAACTCAAAGGGCAATGGAGAAATGAATATTGTCAGAGATGACGTGAATAAGAAGTGGCATAAGAGACGCCATCGAGGTCATGTAGTGAGGAGGAGAGATGACAGATGGACAGCCCACGTGCTATGTTGGCAGTTCAGTGATATTAAAAGAACTAGACAAAGCCCTCCCTCCAGCATGTTGCGTGGATATTCTATGAAGGGTTATTGGAAAGACAAGGGCAAGAATCATAAAACATGAGACAGCATTGATGGGTCAAAATGTGTATTTGCTGAGGGGCTCCTCATACTAATGAAACTATGAATCAAGTCAAGAATCAAAAGAAAGTAATGATATTAATGTCTTACTTTATCTGTATAAGATTTTAAAATTTATAGTATACCTTCATATAATTTTCAGTCAGTCCTCATTAATAATTCTGAAAATAAGGAGAGTATATATATCTTTGTCCCCGTGTTAGAGTTGAAAAATTGAGATTTAAGAAATGATAACCATAGGCAGTTTGCATGTAACATTGGTACTTATGCCATGTCAACAAGAGCTAGAGAAAGGCTTCTAAGAATTAGGTGGAGTCACAGAAAATGAAAAGTCATGGATAGGTGGTGATCTGCATCACTGGAGGGAGTATGTTCATGAATCTCTCACATGGAAATATGTGAGTTCTCAATATAACGTCCACCAAAAGGCTTTGTAAACTCTTGCCCAGAGAAATGAGGAGCATGTATAAAAAGGCAAGTATTGATCATACTATATATAGGTGGCCTGAAGAGGTGGGGCAAAGATTAAAAGGGACTCTACTATTCCCTTGAAGAAAAGGGCTTTTAATGGAGAAGTGCTAGTGTAAGTAATGAGATGATTGTGTTAGCACTTTGTGATGGCAACTAGGTGGAATAAGGATAGAGTGAATTTGGAATCAGGAAGACTGGAATTTGAACCCTGCTTCTCTGACCCTTAAAACCTATAGGACTCTGGGTAAAATATGTAACTTCTCACAATCTCAGTTTTCTGTAAAAATGGGGATGAAAATGATGTTTACTTCACAGGGTAGTTGTGAAGATGAATTGACTTAAAAGGGAAAGTGCTTTGAAAAAATTTAAGTACCATATAAATGTTAGTATTATTATGATGATGAGGTGAGCAGAGGAAAGACAAAGGTGGTAACAAGAAGAGTCCAAAATTCTAACTTGCGTGAGGCAGGTTGATCCAGTGATCCAGGGGGTGAGTCAAACCTTCATGAAATGGAATTTTGAACAGTTGATATTTTTAGTATTTTCTCATCTCTTTCACAATCCTGATTTAGCATGTAGAAATGCATACTTCTCATTCTATTGTTCTGCATATAGGGAGTCAACAGTTTAGTGGGACTTTATGTCCTAAAGTATGGGCATTGGACTCATGGAAGAGAAGAGAAGCCCTATCTAAGGACGTTTGTTTTCTTTCCACAAGAAGGTTACAACCAAGGGAAATGAGGCAGTTTATTTCATTAGATTCAGCTGATTACAGGCAATAACACAGATGTTAGACTCAAGTTTTTTAAGCTCTTAATATTGTTAGTGGTATGACATAGGGTATGTTATTTACCTTCTATGAAACTCATTTATCTTATCTGCAATATGTGAATTTAGGTATTTTAAATTATAATTATTTTATTCACAGTTCTTTATAAGAGTTCAAGAACTGTACAAAAATTGATTCTTATTCTTGAAATCTCAGGCTTCTCATCTGCAAATGGGGATAATAGGACCATAACTTTAAAATTAGAAAAAATACCATAGAGGCCAGCTAGTATAGTTCTCTCATGAAGGAATTGATATCCAGAAAAATTAAATGACATATCCAAGATCACTTAGGTAGTATGGTTTTGCAATAATGCTTATGCAAATTATCCCCATTTTGCTCTCTCACAATTCTTCTCTAAGGTGTTTTCCCAACATTCTAGGTTTTGGTCTTTTGGCATTGTTTGTCGTATCAATGCAACACATAGATGATTCGTTGATTTTTCATTATTTTCACTCCATTACTGCCTTTCTTTTTCAAATCCAATTCTCCTTCCATTATATTATACTGCTAGATGGCATAAAAAATGCACCAATGGACCATCTCTATGCAAATTCTACTAAAATAAATTTGTAATCAATCAAGAGTCTGGACTAACTATTGATAAGGAAAAATCAAATACATGAAGAATGTCTGCTATAGTTTACATTTTCTCTTAAAGTTACCTTCTCTCTTATTGCTGCTTTGAGATTGCAAGTGTGGAGCACATGTGTGAGCTTAATCTTCACTCTTAGTAATCCCTCAGTTTCCTACTTATGCTTATCCTACTTTTCCTACCTTATGTATTTGCCAACTGCCTCTTTGGAGACTTTCTTAAGAACAGATGAGGTTCAGGAAATCCTGAGGTACAGACTAGTGAACATTGTATCCTTTTATGGTTTTGCTGTCAAAGATGGGGAAGCATTCTTTTCTAGAGGGTAGTGGATTCCTTTAGGTAAAGTGCCATCTGGAGAGACTGGGAAGAAGAAAGCAGCAATGATACATAGAGCTAGACGCTGGGGACATAGAAGAAGTGTTAAAAGAGAGATGACATGTTTAGGATGAAGAACTTGAAATCAGGATCAGAGATGAAGAGTCAGAGGGATCATATGCTATAGATCTGAGAGGAACATGAGAGGCCATATAGTCCAAATTCTTCGTGTTTCAGATGAGGCCCTGGAGGTTAAATGATTTATCCAAGGTTACACAAGGAGCAAGTGGCAGAACAAGGAAATGAGTCTCATTCCTCTAACTCCATATGACAACTTTTTCCAATAACCCACCTGTGTTCAAATTTTGCCTCTAACTGTGAGAATATGGGCAAGTCACATCTTCTCTGAACCTCAATCTCCTCATTTGTCAGAGAGAGGACAATAAATATCAGTAGTATTTAATTTCAAAGGTCTGTTGGTAAGATTCAAATGAAATTTTGTATATATGTACACATATCTTTACAAACTTTAAAACACTATAAATGTCAGTAGTTATTATTAAACCATCTCAAGATATATATCTTTCTATATATATCTTAAGATTTATTTAGCAAAGATAATTCTAACTATGTTGAGGATAGATAAAACTCTAGGTGTAAAACAGCTAGACTTCATGTCTGCCTAATAATAATAGTTAACATTTATATATTTTTTATTTTGTGCTGGGTATTGTGATAAGTGTTTTATAATTATTATCTCATTTGGTCTTCACAATAACTCTGGAAGTTAGGTGCTCTGCTGTTATTTTCATTTTACACATGAGGAAACTGAGGCAAATAGGGATTATGCAACTTTCTTAGTGCCACATAACTAGAAAATGTCTGAAGCTAGATTTGAATTCAATTCTTTCTGACTCCATATCTGGGACTCTAGCTTTTGTGTCACTTAGCTATTATCTGGTTCTGTTGTCTTTAACAAATGCACTATGACTGTGAGTGCTAGCCTGCAATCAAGGCTAATGATCTGGGATGACACCACTGTACCTAGGGATCTTAATTTTACCTTTTCAAAGATGAGGATTGTTCCTTGGTTGAGGTTGGCAATGTCTAAGAGGAGACACTCTCCTCTATGACAGTTACTCTTTTAATGATGGCTTCAGGAATAAACTAAAATCAGGGCTGATGGGCTGGGGTTGTGGACCCTGATATTGTTGAAGCATTTGGGCTCTCTGAGAAGGGATGACTTTAATGTGTCATGAATAAAATGGGAAGATCACAATTTTACTATTGACCACCACGAGGGGGCACTGCGGGTCTTAATCAGGCTATCTGAGTGCTCCATTTATAGATCTTAAGCAATTCATCCATTAGCTCTTCCTTTGACACGGGCTAACCTGGGTTCATTGTAGGTCTAGTGATATTGTATGTCTATCCTCCAAAATTTCTTGACTCCACCTTAGTTTGTTTAACCATTCTCTCCACTTCATAGCTCTCAATCAAAAAATTTAGCTAACTGGATGAAATGAATAATAAAAATTAAGTAATAGGAATAGGCATTTTAGAAATGTCAGGCATCTCAGGGGTGAATTTAAACCACTCATGCACTTTGTAATATTTATTGCTGCCTAACAGGCAAAAACCTTTATCCCAGTTTGGACTATCTCTCCATGCTTCCCATTCACTTGGCTGCTTGACACTGCTAAGTCTATTGCTGCTTATACCAGCTGACTTCTTACTTAATGGAATGGGAATTTCTTCCCTGAGACCAGAGAACATATACTTGTCTTTAATTTTTACCTTTTAAAAGTCTTATGTCCGTAGAGACCTGTGATTTCAGTTCCCAAAGCCTTCTATGTGTATTTCTGAGGTGGGGGAACCCACATGTTCCAGGCAATACAAGTCTGTTATGTGGCCTTTGGGGGAAGTCAGTTATTCACATATTTGATGGACAAATCAAATGAAGACACCAGGATTCCTTACTGAAGGAAAGCTTTATAAAAGCAGAAATTGGGAAACACCTTCTGAGTGACTACTCCTCCTGTTGAGAATCCTGAGGTACAACTTTCCAACATTTTACTTGGATTAGATGCAGCAAGTCGTTGGAGAAGATAAGAGTTATGGGGACCAACTTTATAATCATAAACTAGAGCCGCTGTGTTTTCTTTTGGGAAAGATATGTATAGAATGTTGAATTCTTCAAGGAAAAGGGAATCAAGAGGATTTGCTTACTTTCTGATGGTAAGGTGACCCCTTAAAGCCAGTATGTTACTCTTTTCAATCCCAGTGACAGGGAAGTGAGAATGAGGTTCAATCAGGCTAAGCAATCTTCTCTTGAGCCTCAGTGAGGGGATAATTCGACATTTAAAATAAAAATCTAAAATGCAACCTTCTGAGCGTGATTGCTTATTTAAGGCCAATTGAGCATTTGAATGAAATTCAAACTCAAGAAATAGTTTTCCCTAAAGTTAATCTGCTTTTAATGGATGAAGAAATAATGAATCCAAATTCAACCATTGAGTCCCCAGGCACATTTGTAGTTTATGATTCTGTCCAAATCAAGTCCCACTGAATTTGTGGGAGCTCCTAACAAGCCAAACCTTGTTGGGAATTTAAATCATCCTAAATTCTTGATTTGATTAGGCACATTACTGGGCAGAATAGCTGCTGAGTTGTTTGAAAGGAACAAATAATTTTAGATGATCAGATAGACACAATTTGCCTTGGAGCTACAGAAATTAATCATAACTTACCATGTGAAAGTTTTAACATAAGGTAAGCAGGAGGGGGAACACACCATATCTTTCACTCACCAGAAGGTATTCTTAAGTCCACAAAGGGGACTGTCCCTCAGGTTCTGGCAAAGTCTCAAAGTCCCTCTTTGGCAGAATTACAGATAGTGCTATGACTAGGACAGAATGACCAGGATTTTGTTTAAGGGTATGAAATTTATAAAAATAGCATCTAATTAGCAAAATTAGTTTTCAGGTGTTAGATTGAGGTAAGCTTTCCCTCCCCCCTTTCCACTTATACTCCATTCAGTTCTTTTCTCCCCCATTCAAATAAGGACATACTTTGTTGTTTGGTTTGTGATACTTGCCCCACTACTAAAAGCAAAATCCAAATCCAAATCAAAGTTAGTTTTGGTTATGACCATTTACTTTTAATTTCTTTTTACCAAACTGGTTGCTGAAGAAATTAAGCTCCTACTTGGATCATTATTTAATCCTTTTCAACCTGAGGATGGCTCTCTACTGACCTGTTTGCTACCCAAAATGGAACTTCACTAGAGGGTGAATAACTCTGTTGCCTTTTTCTGTTCCAGCCTCAGGGAAATGACAGGCAGAGTTATCCTGTCTGCCAACTAATTGGAGCCCCTACAGGAATTTTCCTTATTGCAGAAACAAACTCTAGATGGAAATATAGAAAAACCAAGATTTATAGAAAAGACAAAATAGGAATTTTAGACTGGGATGAACTAAAACCATCATTAAATCCAGCCGCCTCATTATGTAGAAGATGAAACTGAGGGTCAGAGAAGCAAAATAAGATTATATGGGTAGGAAGTGACTCATCTAAGACTGGAATTCGGGCCTCCTGGTCCTGAGTCTAGTGTTGAAGTCAGAGGCATTCTGCTTAGATCCCACCTCTGACCCTTACTATCTGACTGATTTTTGGGCTAAAAGTCTTTCTTCATCAATAAAATGAGTGATCTCTGAGGCCCCTTCTAAAACTAGATCAACAATTCAAAGGAAAGTTCTTTTCAAACAATTAAACCTCTATTTAAAGTTCACTAAGGACAGAATGCATTTGATTACAAAGCTTGAGTTTTTCCACTGCATCATTCTACTAACATCTAAGGGAAATAAATTAAAACAAACATACAGAGAAGAAAAATCATGAGTAAAAGAGAACAAGAGCTTTATTTTAAGATATCTTGAATCTAGCCATGAATGCCTGGCACAACTTCCTGAGCTAACTAGCCCCATTTCCATTTATGTAGCATCTGGGCCTCATATGCCATGTGGCCAGCCTTGGGAGAAAATTCCTTGTGTCTTCACCCAGACTTATTTAAACCCAGCTCCCTCCAAGTTCTGGTCCTTCTCATTATTTTCTTCAGGTCAATGTATTCAAGCAGTTAGTCTTCCACATTAACAAGCAAGCTCCATCCAGCAATAGTCAGGAAAGGGTCTGTTCTTTACACATGTTCTCTGACTGCTGAAGCCCTACTTTAATATCTTGTCACAATGTGGAGGTAAGCCCAGGTTGTCAAATGTTATGTCCCTAGAGCACAAGCTTAATAGGACAGTTTCCAGCAAAGTCCTCATACAATCACAATTTTCTTTGTGTCTTGAATATTCAGTTCAGGATCAAGACCATATCAATGGCATATTGTTATTGGTGCCCCCATTTAAGGTTTTCTTGGTAAAAAATACTGGAATGGTAAACCATTTCCTTCTCCAGCTCACTTTACAGATGAAAAACCTGAGGCAGACAGGTTAAGAAATTTGTCCAGGGTCACATAGCTAATAAGTGTCTAAAGCAGGATTTGAACTCAGGAAGCTAAATCTTCCTGACTCCAGGTTTTTCTTGCATTTTATCTACTGTGTTACCTTAATTAATAAATACTAATTGATTATTATTGAATGTATTGGGAAAGCCTTTCAATATAGAACGGATAACAGATTATATAATAGGTAACAGCTAATAATAACAGCTAACATTTATATGATGCTTTAAGTTTTGCAAAATACTTTACAAAGATTGTCCTATTTGAGCCTCATAACAATTCTTGGAGGTAGGTACTATTAATATCTTCATTTTAAAGATGAGGAAAACAGGCTGAGAGAGGTTAAATAACCCCTTGAGGGCAGAGACTACTGTATTTTTGTCTTTTTATCCTCAATGCCCAGTTCAGTGCCTAGAATATATCTTTAGGAAATTGTTGTTGTTGTTCGATTGTTTTTAATCATGTCCAACTCTTCCTGATCCCATTTGGGGTTTTCTTGGCAAAGGTATTGGAATGGTTTACATTTCCTTCTCCATTTCATTTTACAGATGAGGAAATTGAGGCAAACAAGGTTAAGTGATTGCCCAGGTCACACAGTTAACAAGTGTCTTAAGACTGGATTTGAACTCAGGTAATCCTGACTTCTGCTCCAGCTGTTCCATTCTGTGTACTACCTAGTTGCCTCGATATTTATGTAGCAATTTAAGGTTTCAAAGCCTTACATATATTTTATTCTTACAATAACTCTGTGAAGTAGGTGCCATGATTAATGTCCATTTCACAAATAAAGCAACCGAGCAGTTTGTCCTCACAGTAAATAAACATTTAAAACCCCAAGTTTTCCCAATACCAAATCTACCCAGCTAGTCACTACAACAAACTGACTCCTAGTGCATGTCACCTGAGGACCATTCTAGCTATTTATGTAAAGAGACATCACAAGGTTCATCAGAGGTTGAGCTCAAAATGGCCAGTGACAAGGATGAAGAAGGGTTATTTATTACCATATTGATGGAGGGAACTTTGCATTTGTCAGATTGCTGGGAGAAAATCCTTGCCCTGTGGTTGAAGTTTATCAGGGTTGCCTTTTTAACAACTTAACATTTTTCTTAGAGAAGACATTATGTGGATTACTCTCTTTCAGGTGTTCTTGAATCCCACTCCTTTGGGTACACTTTTTGTCCCTTTGTGTGCTCTGCTCCCACACTATTTGCTTTTCATTTTCTTTTCTTGGCTGTATAGCAGAATGATTTTCATAATGATTTACCCATAATAATCTCTATTTGCTTGAGTCAATGACTCGTGTGTGGGGGCTTTGGTATTGAGCTGTTTTCCCTGTTCTTAGTCCCTTATGGATCCAAGTCTTTGCTGTTTGTTGGGATTTTTATGCACTCAGTTAAATCCCCCCCTCTGAGTATTGGTGCAGTGCAAGTTTTAAGGCCTCAGGCTGGGCTCAGTGGAGACCAATTATCTGATTGATTTGGCATTTATATGGAGGACTGATGCTGGCACCACAATTTTTCGTCCTAAACTCACTGGCTTAACAAGGAGAGTGCTGAATGTTTCTCTAAGTGATGTGTGTATTCTGACGTGGTTATCTGTGCCAGGGAGAGAGAGAGAGAGAGAGAGAGAGAGAGAGAGAGAGAGAGAGAGAGATGGGATGGAAGGAAGGAGGAAGAGAGACGGGGGGGGGGGGGGGAGGGAGGGGAGAGAGGGAGGGAGGAAGGGAGAGGGAAAGGGAGAGAGGGAGGGAAGGTAGGAGGGAGAAAGGGAAGGAAGGAGAGAGGAAGGGAAGGAGGGAGGAAGGGAGACATACACAGAGACAGAGACATACAGAAAAACAGAGACATATAGAGAGAACATCACTACCTTTATGAATGCCAGTTTCCTCAAGCAGAAAATGAGGGAACAAGAAAAGGAGAATGAAAGTAAAAAGGAGAGGGAGAGGGTTGTTCTGGTTTGAATATACCTGGACCCAGGGAGCAGGGGCCTACTCAACTTCATGACTCAACAATTATCCCCTTTTCACAACCATCTTGAAGGTTAGATTAAAGGAACTGAGAATATTTAGTTTAGGGAAGAGAAGACTCAGGGACAAAATGGCTATCTTTAGGTCTCTGTATGCAGGTCATATGGAAAAAGAATTAGAAATATTCCTTTTGGCCTCAGAAAGTAGAACTTGAAATAATGGCTGGAAGTTTCAAAGAAGCCAATTTTGGCTCAGAAAATTCAAATTATCCAAAATATCCAGACATATGTCACAATGGAAAAAGCATAAGTTCTGGATTCAGGGGACTTCTGACATTTAATCTGAATTTAATTCTGAATTTAATCTGACATTCTATCCCTTTTTTCTTTCTTCATCTCCTCCTTCCCTCAGATGGTAAAATAATCCCATATAGGTTATGTATGTGCATTCATGTAAAGCATTTCAATATTGGTCATTTTGTATAAGAAGATTCAAACAGAATAAAGAAAGAAAGAAACAAGGAAGAAAGAGAAAAATTGGGTCTATATTCAAACAATATGCAAAGGTCACACACCAGAGACTTTCTTCAAGTCTTCATTAGTTTATTCTGCAAGAAGATTTCCTAATCCTTAGTCTTAATGCTTTCCATCTGAGACTAGCCCCCCCCCCATCCCCACTTCAACCCCTCAATTTATCTGGGCTATATATTGTCTCTATATAGCTGTTAGCATGTTTTCTCCTCTATTAGGCTGTGAACTCCTTGAGAGCAGGTCTGGATTTTCCCTCTCTTTGTATCCCCAGTGCTTAGCATACCTGACATACAGTAGAAACTTCTTGGAATGCTTATGGATTTGACTTAAGGTAGAATAAAATAAACTATGAAGTAGTTTGATGATGGGATCATCATTCCATATTTTGGGTGCAGCACTATCAATAGGAGACTGCTATTATCTCCAAGTTCATGTGCTGCTCAGAAGATATTCATTCTGAAGACTTGGATGGTTTTTCTCTTTATCATTTACAAAAGACTAAGGAGAAAGACATTGTTTCTCTTAGTGGGATGGCATGAATGATTTTCATGTCTGTAGAGGAAGAGTGATGTAATAAAAGAAGGCTGGGCTTAGAACTTTGAGAATTAGCTTTCTTGACTCTTGAATGCCAATTATCAGCTATTTTACTGTGGACAAGTCATGTCAGCTCTCTAAATCTCAATTTCCTCATTTGGAAAATGAAGACTATAGTGTTTATCTCACAGAGTAGTAGTGAGTAAAGAGCTTTATAAATATTCAGGTGCTAATAGGATCTTAGAATTAGAAGTGATCTTGAGACCTTTTCTCATTCAAGGTTCAAAGCAGCAAAGAGTTGTCAAGGGTCAAGGAAGGTAAAGAGTATTAAAATCCACATTTTCAGAGAAGACACATTTTAAAAAACCAGAAATCACAGCAGAGATTTTCTGGTGTGATTTTTTTATAACTGCATTCCCCAAGAGAAAAAAGTCATCTCTGAACCCATGGACACACAGGTCTATGGCTTTACTTGGTTGGGGTAAAGGAGAGAGACAATAAGAGGGTGGATGGGAAAAAAACATAACAGTGGCCAAAGGGAATACCTTAGAATCCTGGCATCTTTGGATGAGGATATGGAGGCTGAAAGCTCTGAGTTTGTAAAACATAGAAATACTCCACTCCTCAATGAATTGCCCCTTAGTTTTGAAAGCATGTAGCAACATCAAAACAGACCTTCAAAAATAAAAACATATAATAAGATGAATTGAAATATAAAAACAATATGGAGTCCATCATGGCTCATAACCAAATAAGTCACCTTAACAGCTCTGTCATTGTGGTGCTCAGGTCAATGTAACATGTACATATGGTCACTGTAATTTAACTAGAAGAAGCACCAGTTTTTATTGGTACTGAATCATTCTCTCTCTCTCTCCCTCTCCTTCCCTGTCTGTCTCTGTGTATGTATCTGTGTTTCTCTCATATTAAAAGCTCAGGCTTTATAAAATTTCACAATTTATTGTTTCATCTTACAACTGGGGAGGACCCCCCTCCCCAAACAAAATAAACTAAGAAAAAGACAATTCGATTCTTCTGTCACCAGAGAGAGTCGTGGTTCAAAGGATGATTATTATTAATACCACAGGACTCCCTGTTTATAGGAGTGTCTCCCTGTTGGCTGGCAGTTATCATTTTCTTGTCATTCTCCAGGACTAATGAGATCAATATTTTTCATTACCTCTTTGATCCTCTTGGATAGTTATTATAGGAGAGAGACATAGAGGGGAGAGTTGAAGGTAAGCACCATTTTCTGTTCTCTGCTTTCTTGTTCCCAACTTCATCTGCTCCCAAATATATTTTGCTTATGGACTTGATGGGGGGGGGGAGGCATGTTAAGGATGCTCACTTGGGCTCATAGCCCTTAGTCTCCTACTTGTCTTTCCTTCTCCTCAGGATCATCACACACACTATGTCTCCAAAAATTTGCCTCAAGAGTAGAAAGAGTGAGAGATTTAGTATGGAGTTACTTGAATGTTTTAGTTCTTGTTTGAGGATAAAACAAGAGTCTACTAATACCTTTTCAATATAGTGATAGAGATCCAACAGCAAGGCCTGGGGACAGAGGTATAACAAGTTAAAAACATAGGAAAGGACTGAAAAAGCTTCAGCCCCAAGAAGAAAAAAAAAGTGAATCCAGACCTTTTTTTCCCTAAGTGAGAAGGGAGAAATCATTTATAAGGAAAAGATAAGCCTGGCTCCAGGAAGCTTCATATTTTGCTTCATGAATGATAGAAAATGGGGTGGGGGTACTAATTGCCTCACTACTGCTCCCTTGGGGAAGGCTGTGTAGTACTGTGATTTCTGCAGAAGGGTGGAAAAGATCAGACTCAAGTCCAGTATTTTGAGAATTATGTCACTGTCTATTTCTTTCTCTGTAGTGATGTCAAGGGCAAATGATCCACTCTCTAGACTTGGGCAGGAGGGACAAACATTGTGTATGCTGACCTCTGCTGGGAGCTGCAGTTAGTTTACCATTTCTAGAGCACAATGCCTATATATCACATTTCATGTTTTTTTTTTTTTTTTAAAACCCACCTACCCCAATTTATGTGATTTGTGACTTGTATAAAATTAAGACAATGATTTCTCAAGCTATTGTATTTGAACCACATTTATTCATCATCAAAAATAGCTCTTTAGAAGACACATTGTAGGTATTAAAAGTCTTTAATCTATTCATCTTGCATATTAAGCCCAGATACTAGGAATGAAATGGAAAAAATGAAATAGTTCCTGCTCTCAGGTAGCTTACATTTTACTGATATGTATGTGTTTGAGTGTGTAAAATACAATTTCACAATAAAATCAATGTTAGATGTATATAAAAATAAATATTCATTTTATGTGATTTCTGCTAAAATGATTTCTGCTTTGGGAATATATTTGCAGAAATATTTTTTTGAAAAAAAGATAACACTTGATCTAAGCTTTGAAGAAATCTATGGGTTTCAAATAAAGAAGAGCTTTCCATGAATGGGATACAGCCAAGCAAAGCTATGGAGATAGGGGAAGGGTTGTTAGATGTGAGGAGTGGAGGGTATGGACAGGAAGTAATTGGACCAGCTGGATATGAAGACAGACTATATAAGGTGGAGTAAAGAATTACCTGTTTTTTTTAAAGCTACAAATAGGCTGGATCCTTGAGAAAAGCTTTAAATGATAGAGGAGCTTATATTTTATCTTAAAGGCAATGATGAGTTACTGGAGTTTTTTGAAAAGGGGAGAACCATGGTCAGACTTGTATTTTAAGAATAGAGTTATTTGTTATGGGATTCTTGTCCTTGTTTTAGAAGGAAGTGAATCATTAGTAAATTTGGCATACCATTTCCTGAAAATGGTATCATTAGATATTTTCAACAAAGCATAATTGTCTTTCAAGCTTATACACCATTCATACCTAGCTTACCCTGAAATACTGTGAAAGGCTTCTACCTCACCCTGCCTCCAGTAAATAGACAAAGATGAGAATAGTCAGTGTGGGGGAGGTTATGGGAAGAGAGGCACCTTAGTATATTATTGGTGGAGCTGTGACTCAATACAAGCATTTATAAATGATTTTGAATTATCCAGATATAGTATCTCAAAGGTTTATTCTCTTTGTTCCAAAGATTTTATCATTAAGTATATATATCCCAAGGAGGTGGTTTTTAATAAGATGTAAACTCCCATATGCATCACAATATTTATAGCAGTATTCTTTGCAGTAGCAAAGAACTGATTGGGTAATGGTTAAACAAATTGTGGCATAAAAATATTATGAAAAATGTTAAGATGTAGGTGTCATATTCACCTCTCATGGGCTGCAAGTCCCCATGAACTCCCCAGTGGGTCTTGAGTCAGATAAAAGTATAATTGGGAAATGTTTAACAAATAAATAAAATATGATACAAAATAGATACTGTTAATCAGTGGTTTTCTAAATCATTATTAAGTCTACAGGGATCCAATTATATTTGAATTTCATACTATTGTTATAAGAAAGGAAAATATGATGAATATAGAGAATCATGGAAAGATGTATGAAAGAAAGCAGAGTGAAGTGAACAGAACCAAGAAAACAAGGAAGGAGAAGTAATGGAAGAAATGTTAGCAATATAAAAACAAAAGATATCAACAGAATTTATTAAAAAATAAATGCCTGACTCATAAACTTATCTAACTTTTTCTTGACACTTTGATACTATTTGATCTATTAATAGGTATGGTCTAATTAGGGCAGTTCTTTCCCCATAAAATGATCTTCATTTCTCTGCATGTTGGATTTCTATCCACAGGAATCAAATTGGCAGTATTGTGGAGGATAAATTTGAAAATGGAATGGTTAGATGAATATATACATTTTAGGAGGCTATTGAGATAGTCTGAGTGATGTTTAGAGGTGATTTATCCTCGAACCAGGGTAGTTATGGTATGAGTGGCAATAAGGAAGCTCAGGTGAGAGATGTGGAAGCGGAATGATAAAACTTAACAAGTGATTAAATATGGGAAGCATAAGTGAGAGTCGAGTTAGGAACAGTTCTTCTTTAACTTTGTCAAATGTGCCTTTGGCAAAAATAGAAAATTTTGGAGGAATAAGTTTAGAGGGAAAGATAATGAGTTCTTATTTGGACATGTTTAGTAGAAGGTATCTGTAATGTTCTTCTCTAAAATATAATATTCTCTGGGAGCAGATTTCTTGGGGTCTTCTGGAGGCAGCCTTAGTTTCAGTTCAGAATAATCATCCCAAATGCAGCCAGGAGTTAAAATCCAAATCCTTCATTTTCTCCTTCAAAGTCTTGTCTCTTTTCCTGGGGCTTGGTTAGCTTTAATAGAGGCCTCTCTCTCTCCTTGTTTCCAAGAGAGAGAACTGCCTTCTCTGCCTTGGGAATCTCCTCGACTGAATCCTGGCTTGTGAATCTCTCGAAGTGCATCCTGGTTGAGGCTCCTAGCTTGTATATGCTCTCTTAAAGGTGTGAACTGTAGTAAGTACTAAGTACATCTAGAGAACTGTTAAGCACCCTGGTAAACAACCATTGTCTCTATCAATTCCACTGACTTAGTACCTTGTAAGAATTCTAACATGTATCTATGACACACAAATGAAAATGTTCAATAAGCATTGAAAATGTGGAACTGGAGCTTAGGACACTACTTTTGTTGCTGTCGAATTGTTTCAATATGTGTCTCTATGTGATGTGATTTGGGGTTTTCTTGACAAAGGTACTGGAGTGGTCTACCATTTCCTTCTCCAGTTTATTTTAGCTCTTCCTGACTTCAAGGTCAGTGCTTTATCTACTATGTCACTTAGCTGTCTGGGATACTACTTAAAATATCACAAAAGATTTTTTTTCAGAGAATTAAAATTTTTTGGAATCCCTTTCTTCTACTTATTCTTCCTTCTAAATGAGTTCAATGTGGGTTGGCTTTTTTTTTTGTTGCTCTTGCTCTTTATTTCCTGTCATCATTAGTGGAGAAAAGAATAGCATTTTTTGAAAAACTGATAGATGTGGCAAAGACATGGCTATATGATTAAACATGGCATTATCCAAAGTTACAGTGAATTATTAAATTATTATAGGATAATACTTTGAACTTCTGCAACTATATAATAAGCATATGTATCAACCTAAATTTTCTTAATGGCCATACATTGTAGTTCCAATTGCCTTCTTTCAGGAGTTGAATTTTCTAAGAAAATCAATATAAGGACTGTGGCATTGAGATTCTATCTTGAAGCATGGCTGGAAATCTTTAGCCCTACCATTTTTCATTGCAGCCAGAATCATTGTCACCATGTTGAGAAACTAAACATTTTAATATGTAGTTGATACTCTGGCAAAGACATCTCAGTGATAATTGGCTATTAAAAATTGCATTAGGAAATGCTTTTCTTTCGTAGTGCAAGTGGTGGAGTAATGGTCCCAATGACCCAGCACTGGCTTGATGCTGCCCTTTGGTAACAAAGGAGTCACCCTTAGTCTGAGATGAATCATTAAGATGAAAAATATATGAAAAAGTGGTACAGCGGTCTCTGTAGAAGACTCATTGCTCATCCATAATATTTGTACATTTGTACTTTTTTATAACATTACATCGATTTTTTTTTCTTTGAGAACATTACAGTTCCAATCCACAGGGGCTACTAAAGAAATAAGATAAAAGAGAACATTGGAGCCTATTAGATTATGAAACTGGAGAAGGAATAGTTCTGGGCAAAGCAAAGAACACTCTTCCTCACTCATTCACTCACCAAAAGTGACCTTTAGGCTTAAGAAAGCTGGCTGCTGCTACTGTCAACATAGCCAAATGACAGGTATGAATTAGCAAGTAGTGCTTGTTGAATGTTTCATGTGAGTACAATAATAATAATAATAACTCATTGATATAGTGCTTTAAGATTTATAAAATATTTTACAGAAATTGACATTTGATATTCACAACTCAATGAAATAATTATTATTATTTATTATGTAACTGAAATAAGATTTTGCATCTTCAACTTCCTGATGTCTAGTCTGTTGTTATATTTAGCAAACTTCCTATAAAGGAGGAATTCTTAGCCTTTTTGTGAAATGGACTCTTTTGCAGTCTAGTGAAACCTATGAACTCCTTTGCAGCACAGTGTTTTTAAAAAACACAAAATGAAATACACAGGAATACAAAGAAAGCAAATTGTATGGAAATATAATTATCAAAATATTTTCAAAACAATTAAGTTCATGGAACTATGGACTCTTAATGGATGAAATCACATGAGAATAAATTTGATCATAAACCTTAACACAGCCATAACATTTGATCCTTACATAATGATACCATCTCTGAATTCTTTGTCTTTACCTTATAAATGTGTTAAAATAAACCTCCCAATTGTTTAATCTCTCCCTGATCTTCCCACAGTGAATATCACTAAGTTGTATACTTTCTTAGTTTGCATAGATACTAGGAAACCTGAAAGCATGACATAGTAGAAAAAACACAAAATTTAGAATAAGAGGATATTGATTCAAATTCTCTATCTTCTACTTAATAATAGCTAACATTTATAAAACATTTATTTTATGCTAAGCACTTTACATTTATTTGTTTCTCACAACAACCCTGAGAGGTAGGTACTATTATTTTGCTCACTTAACAAATGAGGAAACTGAGACAAATGTAAGTTAAATGTAAGTAATTTAGTAATTTAATTACTTAATTAAAGTAAGTGTAAGCACTAAGTTACTTGTCCAGAGTCACATAGCCAGTAATTGTCTGAGGTCTGATTTCAATCTTACTGACTCTTACCTATGTGATCTTGAGTAAGTTAGTCCATTTCTTTAGATTTCAGTTTTCCCATTTATAAAATGAGAAGTTGAGTATGTTACTTGTGATTTAACTTTTACCTTTAAATATGCAGGTCTTCTGTAATCTATATAGATTTAGAAAACCTGGTTTAATCACACCAAAAGATTGATTTGGTACCCTATAGATCTGGAAATGCTTCTGTACTGTCCTTGGTACTGATACTTTCCAATCTGAGTTTCTGTGTGACTGTGTTGACCCTGGTATGGATTCCCATGCCAAGTGTAAACAAAGAAAAAAAGATATATAAGATGACCCAAAAGTCCTACTAAGACTTTCAGGATATCCTGTATAATTGAACACATACAGAGAGACAGAGGGACACACACACACACACACACACACACACACACACAGAAACAGAGACACAGAAAGACAGACACATGCAAGCTTTCTTAGAGTATATGATTTTCTATTTCTTATCTCTACACCTTCAGAAAGGTCCCCTTGCTTAGTGTGTACTTCTTTCCTACTCCAACCTCCCTTCAAAGCTCATTTCTTTTCTTTTCTTTCTTTTTTTTTTTTGCTGAGGTAATTGGGGTTAAGTGACTTGCCCAGAGTCACACAGCTAGGGCATGTTAAGTGTCTCAGACCAGATTTAAACTCAGGTCCTTCTGACTTCAGGGCTGGTGCACTGCACCACCTAGCTGCCCCTCAAAAGTCATTTCAAGCTGTTCCAGAGGATTATAGGATTTTAGATCTACAAGCAATCTAGTTCAGACTCTTTATTTTTATAGTTGAGGAAACTAAAGTTCAGAGATGTTAAGTAATATATCCATGGTCAATTTTATATTTATATCTCCAGCATATATAGAGAGTACCTATCATAGTAAGTAGTTAACAAGTACTTTTTAATTGATTGGATTTCTGATCCCTCTATTTACCAGTGTCAGACCACTCACAAAATTACTTTGTATTTTTTTTTTGGTATATTTTTGCATCTTCTCATATGTATTATTTCATTCCAACAGACTGTCAGTTCCCTGAAGAAAGGATGGTTTTGTTTCTCTTCATTGTTATTCTGTTAATTATATTCTTACATTATAATTATTGCATTTTGTGTATCATTTATCTTTTTTTTCAAATTGTAAGGGGATAGATCATGTATTAATTATGGTTGTAATCTTCCCAGTGTATAATATAGCATTTACACAGGTAGATTCTTAATATAGGATTATTAAATGAATTGATTCATTTAATAGGTTGATAGAAAAATTTTCTATAGCATATTTATTTATTTATATTATTATTACTAATTTTTTAGAGGCTGGGTTTCCCTATTTTTCCCAGGCTTTAAATTCTGTGACCATTAATGAGTCCAATCCCAATATTGATTGATATGGAAGCTTTATCTTGTTCCTCTTTTCTCACCTGGGTCTCCTTCAGCAACCTGGCAACTATTCTCTCACACTGATGCCTCATATTAGTGCCAGATTTAGTGTGGATGCCCATTTAGCTTTAGTTTCATTGTGGCTCAGAACTTTTGAATTAAAATGACCTTCATTAACAGAGATTAGAAGAATTCCTTGTCCTCCCTTTCCAGATTCTAGTTTCTTTTTAAATTTCAAGCACCTCAGTACATTTAAAATAGTTTTTAATTTACATACAACTTTACAGAACTACATTTAATGTATTGCTTTCCCAGTATTTTGCTTTGGTTTTCTTTGGTTTTCAGCTTTTCTGGGCCTAGAGTAACATTATTTGGGACTAATTTAGCCATAAAAATGCCCAGGTGCTCAGCACCACAGTATAATATGATTATTGGATCTTAACAAAAAATAACAAATACTTTCATATTTAATTTTCATGTTTACCAATGCTTATTATGGATACTGGTTTCTGAGGGGGAAAAGTATTTCTGAAGGAAGACAATATTCTTTTTTTTATTAAAGCTTTTTATTTTTCAAAACATATGTGTAGACAATTCTACATTAGCCCATGCAAAACCCTGTGTTCCAATCTCCCCTTTTCCTCATGCCCTCCCTATATGGCAAATAGTCCAATATATGTTAAAAGTGATAGAAATATGTTAAATCCAATATATGTATACATATTCCTACAATTATCATGTTGCACAAGAAAAAAAAGAAGCAAAATAAAGTGCAAGCAAACAACAACAAAAAGAGTGAGAATGCTATGCTGTGAACCACACTCAGGTCTCATAGTCCTCTTTCTGGGTGTAGGTGGCTCTCTTCACCACTGAACAATTGGAATAGGTTTGAAGGATCTCTTTGGTGAAGAGAGCCATGTCTATCAGAACTGATAATTGTATAATCTTGTTGTTGTCATGTATTATGATCTCCTGGAAGACAATACTCTTTCTTACGTAATGATAATTATTATTTTTTATAATAGTTATCATTTTATTTTTAGCCTGGCCAAATCTTAAAGAATGCTGCAGAAGAAAGAACATTGAATTTGACCTTGCCACTTATCAGCTGTGTGTTTTTGGCAAGCTATTTAAACATTTATGGTGCTCAATGTACTCATTCTAAAAGTTTGTAAAGCACTTTGCAAATATTATCTTATTTAATCCTCATAACCCTCATAACCACTCTATAAGGTTGATGCTATAATTACACCCATTTTATGGATGAGGAAATTGAGACTGAGTGATTAAATCACTTGCCCTAGGGCCCAATAGCAAGTATACAAGATAAAATTAATGTTCTAATCTTCCAAGCCCAAGTCCAATATTTTATCCACTTTGCTGTCTAATTGTCTCTCAAATGATTTGGAGGGCGGTAGATTATGGTGGGTATGTTTGGGAAGAAGGCTGTATATATTGGGAAATATGGATAAGTTCACTGCATATATTGAGGATTAGACAGAACTTTTGTGGGTCTAGAGTTATTTTAAACTTGATCTGTATAACAGAGCTCTGACCTCTTCTCACAGAGTAGGAATTCTCTATTTATAGTGAGAGAAATAGGGTGAGAGGAAGTATCAAACATGTCATCCAGGAATTCATCTAATATTTTATCTTGTAATAAATTAATAGAAAAAAACAACAAAAAAAGATTTCCTGCATTTCAATAAATTGGTTTCAGCATTAATGAAATGTTCTGTTTGAGTAGAGCAAAACAAAATGGTGATTCTAAAGCTCTATTAGAAATGAAAATCTTAAAAGCGCAGAAAGTTTTTGTGTCACAGTAATTAATGTGGGCTGTGTGATCAATGGCCTTAACTGATAGTGTTATGTGCTGTCACGGTACATGTGAAGTCTTGATAGCTACTTGTAGCTTCTGATGACCTCATGTTGACATTTATATTCTAGTTAGAAATATTAGCTCTCCAACAAGGTGACTGATTTTGTGAATTTCCTCCAATCTCTTTAACTAGAATGTGAAAGCAATCATTCTTACTGAAGAACAGGAAAAAAAATCTTGGAGTCAAACAGAAGTCAGCTCTTGGCAGATGGGATGACTTGCCTAGGGTCACACAACTAGTAAGAGTCTGATTCCAGGATTAGAATTTAGGAAGATGAGTCTTTCTGACTTCATTCTATCTACTTCTTGGAACATTTTCCCTCCAGAAAGTCCAGAGAAAAGTAGAAGCAATCACTTCCTAAACTGAGGCTATCAGAAATATGCATTAAAGATTAAACCTGTAAAAAGGGACACAGAGTCATGCAGTCTTGTGAGGGAGAAAATGACAAGGGATTGCATGCAGCTCTGCTCCTGTGCCAAGCATCTCCCTTTGCTTTTTCCATAATAACAGAAGAGGAAAGAAAAAAGAAGAACTGCTGCCAGACTTAGTAATATAACTACATTCCTAGCTTCTGACAGGGGAGTGATGGGGTCAGCTCAGGTGAATGGGGAAAAATGTGTGGAGGAGATGAAGGTTCAGGATTTCACTTCAATCTGGCTAATATCTAGGATGTGTGTGTGTGTGTGTGTGTAGAATAAAGATCTGGTATGATTTTTGCACACATTGAGTCTTATACTCCATGCAAAGGAAGGTGTTGAGGGCTTATATGGAGCAAAAATTTTGGCATGAATATTAAGGCCTTCCTTCTGTCAGTCCTAGTCAGTTGATAACCTTCTCTGTGCCAAGCACTATGCTATGCACAAATAGTCCCTGGGGCAGCTAGTTGATGCAGTAGATAGAGCATTGGCACTGGCCCTGGAGTAAGGAGGCTCTAAGTTCAAATATGTCCTCTAACACTTGATGTATACCAGCTATGTTAACTGGGCAAGTTACTTAACCCAGATTGCCACGGGACAAACAATCCCCATAACAATACAAAAAAATAGTCCTTCCTCTATAAAGGGGGAAACAAGCATAAATAACTTCAAAATTGCTTGCTTAATTTCTCTTTGGAATTAAAGAGAACTCTTTTTTTTTTAAAGTGGAACTTTTATGTATTTGCAGTAGCCAGTCTCTTCATGTCTTCGTTATGGATAAATGAAGAATGTTTAAATAGAAACATCTGTTCACATTATGGATACTCAGGACAAAGTATGGTTCCTAGAGATTATTGTAGCCTATTGATTAAACAATCAAAGAACATTTATTAAGCATTATATGTCCGGAACTATACTAAATGGTGGCAATCTAAATACAAAGAATCAGACTATTCCTACTTTCAAGTAGTTTACATTATGATGAGGATAGAAGAATATGTGTGTGAATATATGGGATATGAGAATATATAGAATTGTATATTATGGAATATACTGCATATCATATATATACTACATATTTATGATATAAAATTAATTTATATTTATATGTATAAACATATAAAAATATAACTAATGTAAAGAGAGATAAATATAAGGATTTCATTGATATCAGTCCTTATACATTCCTTATACAAATGTGGATGTGTAACTTCTATGTAACTTTAGGAGTTAAGAATGAGAAAATCTAGATAAACTTCAGGTAGAAGTTGGTTATCGAGTTTTATCTTAAAGGAAAAGAGAGGTTTTTTGAATAAAAGGTAAGGAAGGAGGCCATTCCAGTTACATGGAATGACCTCTGGAAATTGAAGTGCCATGGGCAAGGAATTAGAAAGAAGACCAGGGTGTGGGATAGCATCCAATGAGTCTGGAAAAATAAATTGGGACCAGATTGTATAGGTCCTCAAAAACCCTAAAGAGAGGAATTTATATTTGATCCTAGGAACAATAGGGAATCACTTGAGTTTATATCCAGCACAAAATAAAACAATCAACAAGCATTTTTGAGCATCTGGATGTTCAATGGATATGCATAAAATAACTTAGATGGAATAGTTTCTGGACTCAAGGAGTTTGCTTTTTATAGGGAAAAGAGCTGTGAGAGATGGAAGAAAGGGGTAAAATTATATTTCTATAAATATTTTTCAGGAAAAGAAATTCCATAGCTATGACACAACTAATACTAATGCTAATAAATATTTGTTGAGTGTATCCTGTATAGAAATGTGCTAGGCTTGAGGTCCAGTTCATTGCATTTAACTGGCTTGTACTCCTTCTGCAGTTCTGCCATCATGAAGATGGCAGAATCACAGATTACGCACACCAAAATATTTGAGAGAGAAGCACTGTGGTGGCAAAGAACTGGAAACAAAATTGGTACCCATTGACTGAAGAATGACTGGAAAAAAAAATCCCACCTCATATGTAAATGCAAAGGAAGATTATTTTGAGGTAAATAGGAGGAATTCAGAGAAAAATGGAAGGCTTATATGGACTAATGAGGAGCAAAATAAGCAATTTGCAGTGAACAATATATCCAGTGGATCCAATGTAAAAATAGATAGCTAAAATTTTACCAGACTGAAGAAATTGAAAAAAACAGTGAAGGTTCAAGAAAACAAATAATTAAACACAACTTTTCCCATCTCAACAAAGAGATCTGGAATAACCATAAGATAGTATTGTAAACATCATCAAATGTGACCACTCTATCAATGTTTTTACCTTGTTCTTTTTCTTTATCAGAAGGAAGAGTTCAATCTGGAAGAGGATGCTGAAATGACTGTGATATAAAGATAAAAGGCATCCATAAAATATATTTTAAATAGATCTGCTTTATGCCCTTTCCTTACTTTGTGTAATATAATGTTAATAATCATTGGTTAGACTTCCTTGGACTTGATAGTGTATTAGTTAGTGTTCATATTCACAGGCCAGAATGCCTATACTCATTTAACTTAGCTAATATGAAATATTTCCACTAAATTTCTCTAGAACATTTAATGAGGAACATTCTGGCCAGTACTGTATGCTAAATTGCTTTTAAACTCGGAAAATCCTGCCATTTGTAGAATAAAACATCTTTTGCCAGAGTCAGGATTTTTCAGTTTTTTTTCCAGTGAGGATGGGGATGTAAAAGGAGCATTTAGTACATTTACTTTGAAGGATCTTTATGGTTTTAACAAGTAAAAGACTTAAAAGAAATAATCAAATTGATTTTTGTTGATGGATGGAAAGACTTTTGAAAATTAAATCTTATCCCAGGCAGTGTGAAGTTCCATTTGAGAAGGACAAGAGTGTCCTGTGTCTCTATAAGAAATTAATGGGGAGTAAAGGAAGGCAAATTTTTGCCATGGATGTAACAATTCCAACTGATGAATGGCAGCAAGGGAACAATAGAAATCGAGTTACTGACACCTTAGTGGAGATATGTAGGAGGTAAAAGGGATGATGAGTGGATTCTTTGGGTTCTGGTAACAAGGCATCTGAGAATTTGACAGAGATCTCAGTCATACCCAAAGATCATGAAGAAGTGATCATTTGGCCTAATGCTCACTTTATAGATGCCAAAACATAGATATACAGAGATTTTAGTATACATTGATTAATAATAATAATAGGGATGATGTTGACAATGATGATGAAAATAGCTAATATTTAGAGGATTCTTTTGTGATCATGTTTTTTTTTTTTTTTAAATATCCAAAGATTTGGCATTGAAAGTGTCCAGAATGGCAGCTTTCAAACGTAAAACTTCATTCTTTTTCCTTTCCCTCTTACCTTCCTTCATCTGTCTCAGGTCCAAATTAAGAACTAATTAAAGCTCCATATTCCCCTTAATGATGTTTGCATAACTTGGAGACTTTCCTTGCCATTTTTTACATATGCTGTTTTTTCTTTCTGCAAAATGTCTTTTGGATTGGCCCCTTGCTCTTCATTCTCAAATCTTAATCCAGGCTTCTTCCCACTTATATCTAATTATTGCAACAATTGCTCAATGGATTTCTTTGCCTCTAGTCTCTCTCCTTCCTGTAATTCTTTCTATGCAAGATTATTTTTCCTAAAACACTTGAATGTTAGAGCTGGTATTTATTTAAAGTTTACACAACTTGCCTCAACCTATTTTTCTAGCCTTATATATACTACAATTCAGTCAAACTGGACTTCCTGCTGTTCTTCATACATGATCCTCCATCTCCTACCACTATACTTTTGCCTTGGCTGTTCCCTGTGCATGGATAAACATTCATTCCTCTTTTCTACTCTGAGAATCTCAAGGGCCATCTTCTACAAGAAGCTTTTTTCAATGTCCTAAGTGGCACAGAGCTCTGCTCTTTGAGTCAACTAGACCTGAGTTTGAATCTTGACTCATTCACTAACTAGCTCTGTGACTTTGGGGAAATCACTTAATATCTGTTAGCCTCAGTTTCTATATTTGTAAAATGGAGAAAATAATAGCATCTACCTTGTAGGGTTATGTGAGGATCAAATGAAATAATATGTATAGTGCATTGCAAATGTTTAGGAATCTATAAACGCAGTAAGTTCTTATCCCAAAAGCTGGGGTCTTTGGGTTTGTCAAAGACTAGGTTGCTATATTTGTTGACTGTTTTATCCCTTGAACCTAATCTATTCCACTGATCAACTAATCTATTCCTTGGCCAATACAAATAGTTTTGGTAACTGCTGCTCTATAATATAATTTTAGATCAGTCAGCAAGTATTTTGATTTTTTTCATTAATTCCTTGAAATTCTGACCTTTTTTTTCCATATGAATTTTGTTGTTATTTTTTCTAGGCCATTAAAAATAGTTTTTGGGACTCTGATTGGTATAGCGCTAAATAAATAGATTAGTTTAGGTAATATTGTCATCTTTATTAAATTTGTCGCCCTATCCAAGAGCATTTAATATTTCAATTGTTAGATCAGACTTAATTTGTAAAAAGTGGTCTGTAATTTGCTCATAAAGTTTCTGATTTTCCTTGGCGATAGTCCTAAACTATTTATATTATCAGTGAGATTTACTTTAAAGATTTCTCTTTGTAACTCTGACTGTTGGATTTGTTAGTAATTAAGAATGCTGATGACTAGTGGGTTTATTTTATAACCAGAACTTTGCTAAGTTTGGATTATTTCTAATACTTTTTTAGTAGAATCTCTGGGGTTCTCTGTATACCATCATGTCATCGAGCAAAGGTGATAATTGGTTTCATTGCCTATTCTTATCTTTAATCTCTTTCTCAGCTCTTATTGCTAAAGCTAGCGTTTCTAATACAATATTAAATAGTAATGGTGATATGGGCAACCTATTTCCTCGATCTTATTAAATGGTTGCAGTTTGTCTCCATTACATATGATCTTCTGATGGTTTTAAATAGATGCTGTATTATTTAAGGAAAGTCATTTTTCTACTCTCAAGTGTTTTAATGGAATGGATGTTGATTTTATCAAATGCTTTTTCTGCATCATGTGAGATGATCATATGGTTTTGTTAATTTGGTATTAACATGGCCAATTATATTGATAGTTTGACCAACCTGCATTCCTGGTATAAACCTCTGGATCATAGTGTATTATCTTGGAGATGATTTTTGAGTCTTTTTGCTAATTCTTATTTAAGATTTTAGCATCAAATTCATTAGGGAGATGGTCTATAATTTTCTTCTCTGTTTTCACCTACCTGTTAGGTATCAGTACCATGACTGTGTCATAGAAGGAATTTGGTAGGACTCCTTCATTCCTATTTTATCAAATAATTATATAGCATTGGGGCAATTGTTTTTAATGTTTGGTAGAATTCACATGTAAATCATCTGGTCTTGGGGATTTTTTCTTAGGGAGTTGTTTAATTGCCTGTTCTATTTCTTTTTCTGAAATGGGACTATTCAAGCAATTTACTTTCTCTGTTAGTCTGGGAAGTTATATTTTTGGAGGTAGTCATCCATTTCCTTAGGTTATCAAATTTATTATGTAAAGTTGAGCAAAATAACTCTTATTATTTCTCTAATTTCCTCTTCATTGGTGGAAAGTTCTCCTTTTCATTTTAAGATTACTTTCTTTTCCTCCCTCCTTTTTCTAATCAGATTTACCAAAGGTTTATCAATTTTATTGGTTTTTTCATAAAACCAACTCTTAGTTTTATTTATTAGTTCAATAGTTTTTTAGTTTCAATATTATAAATCTTTTCTTTCTCTGTTTTATTCAAGTAAGCCTCTAAGGATATAAAATTCCCTCTTATTACCACTTTGGCTGCATCCCACAAATTTTGGTTGATGTTCATCATTGTCATTATTTTGAGTGAAATATTAATTGTATCTATAATTTGCTCTTCACCAATCATTCTTTAAGATGAGATTGTTTAGTTTCATACTTTTTGGTCTATTTCCTAACTTTTTGTTGAATGTAGTTTTATTGATCATGATCTGAAAAGAAAGCATTTACTATTTCTGCTTTCTTGCATTATTTGAGGTCTTTATGTCTAATATATGGTCAATTTTTGAATAGGTTCCATGAACTGCGAGAAGAAAGTATATTTTCTATCTCATTCAATTTTCTCAAAGATCCAACATACCTAATTTTTCTAATATTCTATTTAGCTTCTTTAATTTCTTTCTTATTTGTTTTGTGTTTGAGTTTGTCTTAAATCTGAGATTAAGGTTGAGATCTCCTACTATTACAGTTTTGTTGTCTATTTCTTCTTGCAACTCTTTAACTTCTCCTTTAGGAAGTTGGATGCCATACTTGTGCATATATGTTTAATATTGATATTGCTTGTTATTTATGCACTTTGTAGGATTGTTTCTTCTTATCTCTTTTGATTAGACAATTTTACTTTTGTTGATCTGAGATAAGGATGGCTCCCTCTTTGACTTCACCTGAAGCATGTAGATTTTTGCTCCAGCCTTTTACCTTTACTCTATATATATTCCCTGCTTTAAATGTGTTTCTTGTAAACAACATATTGTAGGGTTCTGATTTTGATCCGTTGCTATTGCCTCCTCTTTATGGGGAGTTCATCCCATTCCATTTGGTTAGAATTACTAAATGTATTTCCTGCCATCTAATCCAGATTATGCTTTACTTATTCTTGCCTCCAACCCTCTTTCCCTTTTAAACTTATGTACCTCCTTTGTATCATGATTTATTCTTTATAATCCTCCCTCCTTTGAATCTTCCCTTCTTCCCTTATTACTTTTTTTCTTTTTCCTTTTCCCTCTCCCCCATTTTAATGAGGCGAGAGAATTTTCTAAAACAAATGTCAATTATTTTTACTTTGAGCCAACTCTGATGAGAGTAAGATTCACAATGTTCCTCCCATCTCTAATTCCTCAGATGATAGTTTCTTCTCTTTGTGGGATGTGGTTTCTTTTTATCCTCCTTCCCTTGTTCTGCCATCATCCCTTTTCCATATCTACTTCCTTTTTTGTTATATCAGTACAATCAAATTATACATGTATTCTTTTTGTATATCCAATAGAAATACAATTCTCAAGAGTTATTTTTCCTTTTCTGATCTCTTGGAGTTTATGGTTGGAGATCAAATTTTTGTTTAGTTCGTTTTCTTCAGAAACAAATGGAATTCTTTGTTTCATTAAATGTCCATCTTCTTCCCTGGAAGAAAATGCTCAGCTTAGTGGTAGTTTATTCTTGGCTGCATCCAAGTTCTTGTGCCTTGGAATCATATTCCGGCTCTTTTCTTTAATATAGAGCGAGATCTTGGGTGATCCTTGTTGTGGCACCTCTATTTAAATGGTTTTTGGCTGTTGTAAAATTTTTTCCTTAATCTGATGTTTCTGAAATTTGGCAATATTCCTTGGGTTTTATTTTAGGGTTTCTTTCAGAGGTGTTCATGAATTCTTTCAATGCTGTTTTATCTTCTGATTCTATTATATCTGGGTGTTCTCTTACGATTTCTTGTAAAATAGTATCTTAGGCTCTTTTTTTCATCATAGTTTTCGGAAAGTCCAATAATCCTCAGATTATTCTCTAGATCTTTTTAAGTCTTTGTTTTGAGTAGATAATTCTGGTTTTTTCAGTTTGTCATGTTTTGCTTGACTGATTCTTGCTGTCTCAATGAATCATTAGTTTTCTATTTGTTCAGTTCTAATTTTTTAAAGAATTATTTTCTTTCATTAGCTTTTTTACTTTTTCGTATATGTCAATTGAGTTTTTAAATGTATTGTTTTGGTCTGTGGAATTTTTTCCATTTCACTAAATTTTTTTTTAGTGAATTATTTTTTTTTCAATTCATAGATCCTACTTTCTTTGCGAGTTCTTTGTCTTTTCTAATTGCAAATCCTACTTTTCTTGCCAGTTTTTTTTTTCCAATCACACTTTGTTTCCTGCACTTCCTGGGAATTTTTAACTTTTTCACTGTATTTCAGGAAGTTGTTGCTCTCTTGTGAGGTTCTCTTCCTTTCCCCATTTATCTTCTAACTCTCTTTTGAGACTTTAATGGTCTCTTCTATGAGAGCATCATGTAAGGAGGACAGTCTGATGTATTTTTGCTGTTTGAGGTCTTCTTCAGGTTTGTTGACCTGCTCTTTTTCTGCATAGAAGCTGTCGATCGTTCTTTTCATCTTTTTATTCATGTTTTAAAGCTTTTAGGGTATGTCTCCTAGGCAAGGGGGTTACCAGCTTCCTCTGCAGAGCAGGGAGAGATGTAAACCGATTTCCGGTTCCGAGGTATGGGAGTGCTCTGAGTGAGAGTCTTCCCTTCCCCCAACAGGAAGTGGATTCAGCACTGGCCAAGCTATCGAAGTGCCCAGTAGGGCTGTGTTTAGCGATTGCCCTCGGCTAGAGACTAAGGGGTGAAAGTGTCACTGCCCAGGACACAGCCTCTTGTGGGACTGTGAGTATTAGCAGCTGACCGCAGACCGCATACACCGAACTCTGCCCCAATGTCTCTGCCTGATGCAAATCGGCCCTGGGAAAGCTCTATGGCCCCAAGCCGAGCCCCACACTGCACAGATTGGAGGCTAACCTGGGCTGCGTCCTCCTGCAGTGCAGGATCACAGCTGCCCCAAGGAAAAGCCCCTTACTGTGGGTTGGGGCTGCACACTTGTGCTGAGATCTGTGCTTTCACTTTCGGTTTGAGACTCTCCTCAGAACCTAATTTCTCTCCCAGTCTGCGCTGATCTCCCCCCTGGCCCCGGAACCAACCTTTTGGAGACTGCAGATTTTCTTCTTGTGGTGAGTTGTTCTACTTCTTATCTTTACGAATTGTAGCAGTCAAGACTATTTTTGAGGCTCGATATAATATTGATAAAGAGGGTAAGAGAAGAGCTTAGAAAGTCGCGTGTGTCTTCTCCGCCATCTTGGCTCCGCCCTCTGTGGATTATTTCTAATAACTTTTTAGTAGAATCTCTGGGGTTCTCTAAGTATACCATCATATCATCGGCAAAGAGTGATAATTTGGTTTCCTCATTGCCTATTCTTATTCCTTTAATCTCTTTCTCAGCTCTTATTGCCAAAGCTAGTGTTTCTAATACAATATTAAATAGTAACGGTGATATGGCAACCTTGTTTCACTCAGATCTTATTGGGAATGGTTGCAGTTTGTCTCCATTACATATGATGCTTACTGATGGTTTTAAATAGATGCTGCTGATTATTTTAAGGAAAAGTCCATTTATTCCTATACTCTCAAGTGTTTTTAATAGGAATGGATGTTGGATTTTATCAAATGCTTTTTCTGCATCTATTGAGATGATCATATGGTTTTTATTAATTTGGTTATTAACATGGAAAAAATTGCTGGGAAAATTGGAAACTAATATGGCAGAAACTAGGCATTGATCCATACTTAACACCATACACCAAGATAAGGTCAAAATGGGTTCATGACCTAGGCATAAAGAATGAAATTATTAATAAATTAGAGGAACACAGGATAATTTACCTCTCAGACCTGTGGAAGGGGAAGGTCTTTATGACCAAAGAAGAACTAGAGATCATTACTGATCACAAAATAGAAAATTTCGATTATACCAAACTGAAAAGTTTTTGTACAAACAAAACTAATGCAGACAAGATTAGAAGGGAAGCAATAAACTGGGAAAATATTTTTACAGTCAAAGGTTCTGATAAAGGCCTTATTTCCAAAATATATAGAGAATTAACTCTAATTTATAAAAAATCAAGCCATTCTCCAATTGAAAAATGGTCAAAGGATATGAACAGACAATTCTCAGATGAAGAAATTGAACCTATTTCTAGTCATATGAAAAGATGCTCCAAGTCATTACTAATCAGAGAAATGCAAATTAAGACATCTCTAAGATACCACTACACACCTGTCAGATTGGCTAAGATGACAGGAAAAAATAATGATGATTGTTGGAGGGGATGCGGGAAAACTGGGACATTGATGCATTGTTGGTGGAGTTGTGAATGAATCAACCATTTTGGAGAGTAGTTTGGAACTATGCTCAAAAAGTTATCAAACTTGTGATACCTTTGATCCAGCAGTTTACTACTGGGATTATATCCCAAAGAGATTATAAAGAAGGAAAGGGACCTGTATGTGTACGAATGTTTGTGGCAGCCCTTTTGTAGTGGCTGAAAACTGAAACTGAATGGATGTCCATCAGTTGAGAATGGCTGAATAAATTGTGGTATATGAATATTATGGAATATTACTGTTCTGTAAGAAATGACCAACAGGATGATTTCAGAAAGGCCTGGAGAGACTTACACGAACTGATGCTGAGTGAAATGAGCAGGCCCAGGAGATCATTATATACTTCAACAACAATACTATATGATGACCAGTTCTGATGGACCAGGCCATCCTCAGCAACGAGATCAACCAAATCATTTCTAATGGAGCAGTAATGAACTGAACCAGCTATGCCAGAAAAAGAACTCTGGGAGATGACTAAAAACCATTACATTGAATTCCTAACCCTATATTTATGCACACCTGCATTTTGATTTCCTTCACAAGCTAATTGTACAATATTTCAGAGTCTGGTTCTTTTTGTACAGCAAAATAACGTTTGTCATGTATACTTATTGTGTATCTAATTTATATTTTAATATATTTAACATCTACTGGTCATCCTGCCATCTAGGGAGGGGTGGGGTAAGAGGTGAAAATTGGAACAAGAGGTTTGGCAATTGTTAATGCTGTAAAGTTACCCATGCATATATCCTGTAAATAAAAGGCTATTAAATAAATAAAAAAAAGGAATCTATAAACGCTAGCAGTTATCATCTATTTACTGCTTAGCTACTAGTACTCTAAATTACTTTGCATTTAGATTTTCTCCCTCCCTCTCCCTTACTCTCTCTGTCAACCTCTCTCCCTCTTTCTCTGTTTCTCCCCCATCTCTTTCTCTCTCTTTCTCCTTCTTTCTCTCCCCCTGTCCCTCTCTCCCCCCTTTCTATTTCTCTGCCTCTCCCCTCCCTTTTTTTCTCTCTCTTCTCTCCCTCTCTTTTTCTCTATCCCTTTCTCTCTCCTCTTTCTCTTTCAATTTCTCTCTGTTTCTCTGTCCTTTTCTCTGTCTGTAGACAGAGACAGACAGAGAGATACAAAAACCGAGACACAGAGAGATAGAGAATCATAGAGGTAAAGAGAGACACTGAGAGAGACAGAGGCAGAGAAGGGAATTGGCTAGAGCACTCCCATGGGAAGTTCACCCCCCAGCCTCCCACCACATATACAAATGTTATTTACTTCAGCTAGACGCTAAGATCCTTGAGGACAGAAATTATTTTTATTTTATCTTTGTATCTCTGGTACTTAGAATTCATACAGGGCAAATCCTCACAAAGTGGTCAGAAAAAGCAATACAAGAATATTCTCAATATCTCTTTTAAGAACTTTAGAATCAATTGTATGACATGAGAGATACTGGCATAAGACTACACAGCATGCTGCACTCTTATCAGAGAAGATTCTGTGCTCTATGAGCAAAGTAGAATTGAATTATCTCAAAAAAAAAATGTGAGATGCATAAAATTAGAGAAGCCACCCAAAATATTCATGGGGACTATTTGTATTTGACCTGTGGCACAGCTCATATTGTTCTCATCGGCCACAGTCCAACTATAACTCTACTCTAATATAGTGATGTTATTTTGGTCCTCTTTGAGGGACACCAACCAACCAACCTAGTACATTGTGTGGTAGGCACTTAATAAAGTGTTTATGGATTTATTAATTGATTGAAGGGATCTCACAAGTCATCTGTCCTAATACTCATTTTAGAGATGCCAAAACATAGACATACAGGGATTTTAATATCTATTGATTAACAATAATAATAATAACAATGATGTTGACAATGATGATGAAAATAGCTAACATTTATAGGGCTTAAAAGTTTGAAAATGTTTTATATATATTATCTCATTTGATTCTTATACTGTCTTATGGGGTACATGCTATTATTTATTCTCATTTACAAATAAGGAAACTGAGATTGAAAGAGAGTACTGCTGGTGGGTATCTGTGGTGGGATTCAAATTTTGTTTTTCCTGATTCCAAGTTTGATATTTTTTTTCCATTTTGACAAGTTGCATCCATCTCCAACTTTTTAAAATTAAATTTTGGTTTATTTTCAGACCTATATTTTTTCTCTCCACTAGCTGAGAAAGCAACAAAAACAAAACCCTATTTGCAAACATATATAGGAAAGCAAAATGGATTCCTACATTTAGCTCCCAAACTCCTTCTAGTCCCCAAATATTCATTTTTCTTCACTCTGACCTTTTCTTCTCTGTCAAGAAATGAATTCCACGCTACAATCCTTTGGCATTGTAGATGGTCATTGAGTTGATCAGAGTTCCTAAGCCTTTCCAAATTGTTTGTTCCTACAATACTGCCTTTATTGAAAAAAAAATATTATTTTACTTGTGCTCACTTTAGTCTGCCTCTCTCTTCTCAGGTTTCTCAAAATTTTTAACCTTCATAATTTCTAGCAGTTGAATAATATTCTTTTACATATATATACATATAGACACACACGTGTATGTATACTAGCATAACTTGTTCAAATATAAAGGCATATATATTTATATACACCACATATAAACATATATATACATATACACACAGATATATTCATGTATATATACATATAATATGCATTTATTTATTTATCTTAACTTGTTCATCCATTCTCCAATTAATGGACACCCTCTTATCTTTCATTTCTTTGCCATCATGCAAAGAGATGCTATAAATATTTTTTCATATATGAGTCATTTTCCTCTTACTTTGCTCTTGTAGTGATATTGCATCATCAAAGGAAAACCTGAGCTCTTTTGATAGGCTTTCAAAGCCTTCCATAAACTGGACTCATGCTGCCATATTTTCCACAGTTTTCCAACACTATCTCTCTGGTAGCCATATCAGCCTTCTTTTGTTTCTGCTTTTTCTTGCCTCCCTGATTTTACTCATATTCTTTTCCATGTCTGGGACATGGTCCTCATTTCTTTTCTTGGGGGTGGATGCCTGGTAAAATCCTTAAAGCAGTAGTACAGTAGGAAGAACCCTGAAACTGGAGTCACATGAAGCCTTCTCTAACTCCTTCAGTCCACAGTGTGTTCTTATTCCCTCCCTTTAAAACATTTCTGGTTAGTATCACTAAGATTAGCCTTCAGATTTAGGGCTTCAGGACCCACCTACCTTCTGGGACTGTGAAGTTTAAATCTCTACTTTCCTGGGGGTTAGTGCTGCTTGACTTTGGATATTAGACATGGAAACAGCACGATTTAGCCTTCACTGGAAATTGCCCTGTGCCTACAGAGCTCGGAATATCACTGTTTTCAGCAAAGTCAGCTCTGAGCCCTGCTTCACTAATTGATCCAGTTATGGAAGGAAATCTCAGGGTGAATTCTAGAGGCAAAGAACCTGGATACATGTGTTTACAGCATCTCATCTCATAAAATGTTGCAGCACATATTTAAAATATAATGAACAGATGGAAAATAAATATTTTCCCCAAGTGGGCTGTTATATATCAGCCTTCCCCTGAAAAGTACCCTGAAAAGAAAAATCTTTTAGCATTTTGAGTTTGCCACAGCACTCCCACATTTTCAGTCTGTCTTTCTTGACAGAAGCAATATCTGAGCAAAATGGGGAGCTTTGTGTCAAGACAATGCAAAAATGAATCCAGTCAGGGCCATCAATGCTTTGTAATTCCTACCTCTGATATTTGTCTTGGAAAACTTTAAGATTTCTTTATAACACCACTTCAAGTAGAATTTGGCATTAGGTTGCCCATCTTCATCTATTTCATAAAATGCTAGGGCTGAAAAACACCGAAGAGATTATCTGGACAAAATCTCTGGTTTTTCTAAATGAGAAAATGGAGTTCTTCCCAAAGAGATGAAGTCACTTACCTTACACAATGGGAGGCAAAATGGTACTAGAACTCAGAATCTAGTTTTCTGACCTTTAATAGTCTTCCAAGAAAGTTTATTAGTAGAAGAATAAAAAGATATGGTTATAACACTTTTCTTTCATGAAATGTTCTTTGGCTTTAGAATAAAGCTTTAGACAGCTTTAGAATAAGGCTCCAGGTAAGTGTCAAGGTGTCACTTTCTGTGAAGTAAGACTTTTAGAACAAGACTGACAGTTTGGCCCCAAGAAAAGTGACAACTTTTATAAAATTTGGAATAGTCTAGGAATAGACTAAAGGTCCAAATCTCATTTTGGTCCAGGGATGTTTTAGAATGGAAAGATTCAATTCAGAGTCTTTGATCATTCTAGAAAGCTGTTCATGTAGGAGCATTACATTTTTATATCTCTGGGACAAAATGTTAAATACTGATTAAAGTGACTGGGCATGGAACAGGTCACTTGATAGGTTTATTTTTCTTGATCTAGGGGACTAATTTAAAACAAGTTTTGATAAATATTTTAAAAAGCCTCACATCAACCCCTCCCAAGAAGGACTGAAAGAAATATATTCATCATGGGAGTTAAAAACCCCAATAACTTTAAATACCATTAATATTATATATCATGTACTCAGACCCAGTACTTGCATATTTTGGGAGGCAATGTGACAGTGTTGTGTTATTATACAAGGCACTGTACATGGAGTTGTGCTGGGCATTCTCCTTAACATCCCACTATTTTGAACTGAGTCGCAGCTAATGGTGCCATAGTTCATGGGGCTCTGGGCATACAGTCAGGAAGATTTATCTTCAAAATGTTCTAATCAGACCTCAGCTACTTATTAGTTATGTGACTCTGGGAAAGGCCTGTTTGCCTCAATTTTCTCATCTGTAAAAGAAGCTGGAGACAGAAAAGGTAAATCACTCTGGCATCTTTGTCAAGAAAACCCCAAATAGGGTCATGGAGTGTTAGAGACAGAATAGCAACAATAATTTATAACTTAGAGGGGTTTTAGAGATCATTTCATTTAATCTCTTTATTTTTACATATAAGGAAACTAAGTCTGATAAATGTGAAGTGGAAATAGTTTAATATTTGGAGTCAGAAATATATAGTTTTGTATCTGACTTCTGATAACTATGTAAAGATAGATAAGTTGCTTAACCTCTAATATCCTAAGTTTTTTCATTTGTAAAATGGGAACAATTCCTTTACTACTTATTTCACAACATTATTGTGAAATAGAAGTGAAATGCCATACAAGAAGCACTTTGTCAGCTTTAAAGTACTTTGTGAATTCCAGGATTATTGTTGTGCTAATAACAATGATGATGTGCCTTGCCCAAGGTTCTATAGTCAGAAAATAATAGACATGGGTTCAGGCATATGCTGTTAATTGTTTAACAATTGACTCTTGGAAAAAAAAAAAATATATATATATATATATATATATATCTCAGGATATACTTTCAAATTTAATCTACATTTTAGACTTTTTTCTCATCACTTTCTTGAATCTAAAAATAAAATAACAGATCAACACTTATTTGTTAATTTTTTGATTTCCAAGGTAAATCTTTAAACTGAAAATTTCCTTCTCATGAGCTGATTTGAGTTGGTTCTAGCACATCCTTGGTTAGACTTCAAATCCAGCTCTTGTACTTGCACCAAACACTGCATTTTCCACTAAACCATATGGAATGTTACATCTTCAGGAAAAACTGACATGGGTATATACACAACAATCGGATGCAAACACAAAACTGAAAAAAGGGGACACTATTCTGACATTTTGGTGAATTTCTCTTTTTCCTTCAGGTTTCTATATAGTTCTCTTAGACTTGAAATGCCACTATGTGGTCTGAACTTTTCCAGAAAATATATATACTTTGAGGCTTCTGGGCAAGTAGCCCCCTTTTCCTAAAATCTGCACTGCTTGAATAAGTCACAAAAATGGTGTGGGGGCTGAGTGCAGGTTTTATGATTTTCTCTGATGTGACTTTAGTTCTTTACTCATCTTCTAGACACAGCAGCCAAAAGAGGAATCTTCTTTTGCTTCAAAAAGAATGGTATTGGAAGGAATGATTAAAAATAATCAAGGTTTTGGGTAGATCAAAAGTTCCTCCTTTTCTCTAAAGTTCTTATTTCAAAGTTCAGTCTTTTGAAGTACATTGTTGATAATATTGAATTGTCTTCTCAATCTTGGTTAGACTCTACCCAACCTCAGAAAGAATTTAATTTAAGGTGAGAAAGCCTATTGGGTTCTACTCAAACTTGGCTGGGAATAAATTCTTCCAAGTGACATGATGTCACTCTTTCAGACCCTCATTGGAGTGAGCTCATTTCTCATTCTAATATTCTTTCTTTCATTAATTGTTAATCAGTCAGAATTGATAGCTACCTTACAAAACATGCATTTTTCCAAAAGCATATAAGCCATGAGCCTACTACCAGGAGAATCTTTGGCATTGAAAAGTATAACCAATCTTTTTTAATTAAGATGGTAACATTATTAATAAAATTACTAATTACTCAGGTATAATGACTATTAAACTTTTTAAACATCACGTTTTTTTTTTTCCTGAGGCAATTTGAGTTAAGTGACTTGCCCAGGGTCATACAGCTAGGAAGTGTTAAGTACCTGAGACCAGATTTGAACTCCGGTCCTCTTGAATTCAGGGCTGGTGCTCTATCCATTGTGCCATCTAGCTGCCCCTAAACATCATGCTATGTAGAAATGACCTTTCTTTAAAATACGTCTCTAAGCTCTTGAATTTGGGGTAAAGGCACAATCCCCAAATTTGACGCTACCCAAGAAATCTCCCTTTTCCACTAGAAAGCTAAATTTCAGGATCATGCTTCCTAAGAAATTTGTGTTTTACCTCTTCTCTAACAAGCATACAGGATTTAGGTTTTATATGAGAAAGTAAATGTCTGCTTCTTCCTTGTGTTTAAGTAAGAACTCTGTTACCTCTCTGTTGCTGCTTCCACCTCTTAGATTAGGAAAACATACTTAGTTATCCAGACTCTTACCTGTTGTCAGAAAATTAAAAAAAAGATGTTTATTATTAGAACTCTAGAAATTCCCTTCTCAGGCTATGTCTGAGCTTCTTCTGAAAGGCAGCTGTTAGTGTCCTGCTGCTTCCCTTTTTCTACTATAGAAAGAAAGTGCAAGAGAATAGGCAAAAAATAAGCTAAGATAAGTTAGTGTATCAGCTTTCTTTTATAGGCCAAAATAGATGCATGATTCCTTGGATAAGAATCTTCCCTTTCAAGAAATTGAGCCTAACAAGTGATCTTGTGATCAGCCCTAGTCCTTGAAAATCATTCCTTAAGAATCACCAAAGGGAGAATCCAAACCAGTCAATTCATCCCAGGTCAGCTTCATAAGTTGTTAGCAAATCAGAAACTGTTTTTTTTTTTTTTTTCTCTTAAGGTGCCAGTGAGTATTTTCTTTATGGAGAGATGTTTATCAGATAGTTCAAAGAAAGCTTCCCTCTTCTTTAAGCTTATCAATGAAACTTTATTAAATCAATACCTTATCTTTTTAATAAAAAAAGAGAGAGAGAGAGAGAAAGTGAGAGAAAGAGAGAGAGCACTCACATGATAGAGTGGTATAGTGGATAGAGTACTCAACTTGGAGCTAGAAAACCCTGAATTCAAATACCATCTTAGTTATATGACATTGGGTTAGTCAGTTTTTCTCTTTGGGTCTCAGTCTCCTCATCTGAAAAACGGGGCCAAATATACCAAAACTCCTTTCTAGCTAGCTAATCTATGATGCTAGGAGTCTCTCTGAAAATTAAACCTAAACAATTTATGAAAGGATATAGGGTTGGAGACTTGATCCTGAGTTGCATTTGTTTGGCCAAGCAAAAGCATTGACAAATAAAGAAAGCATTCTCTCTTCTTCCATTTGTAAAGGCAAAAGCTTATAAATACTTGGGCCCAGAATTTACATGGATAGAGAGAGAGAGAGGCATGAAGACAGTGATAGCCTTGCCTTCAAGAATGTTCTGAAGTTGCTTGGGGCTGAATAATTCAGATCTCTCTGCCTATGCTTGCTATTCTCTTGAGTGTCATGTTTTGCTCTATATTAAACAAATGGTCACAGAGTGGAAGCTTGGTGCCAAGAAAAATACAAGTGATGGGTCTCTAAGGCCAAGGTTAAGGAGAGGAAACTCATTTTAAAAAATATAAAGAAATATAATTTTCAGAACATTTTGTATTAAATTGGGTGAAGCTTCCAGAGTCCATGGTTCAGAACATTAGATGGGGCACTTTTAATTGGCAGTGGGGAAGGTGTTTGTTTGAGTTGGATTTAACTATTAAATTTCTATACAAATGAAAGATAAAGAAAGGCAATATCCTAGGTCAAAATATAAAATGGGCAAAGTTGATTTTTTATAATATTACAACTCCTCTTTCATTCATTTTATTCCATTATTTCACAGTATTTCCAGATTCCCAATACCTTTAAGCCACACTTGAATATCCAAAACTCTTCTTTCTGGCATCCCTTTATCTCCCTACCCAGATCTTGCCTAATATTTATTCTTTTCCCTCCCTGTGGGTATGTGTTCCAAGTTTCATTCCCTTAGCATTAAACTAAGTTTTGAATTCTTTCAGGTTTGTTTTCCTTAACATTAGTCACTATATATGTTTTTCTCTTGGTCTTAGTTCTTCAGTCCACAGAAGTTCATAGATGAGGCAATTAAGTGAGCTAGCAGATAGAGCATCAAGGTTGTAGTCAGAAAGACCTGAAATCAAATTAAGCTTTAGAAATTTATTATTAGCTGTGTGACCCTCAGCAAGTCGCCTAGCATTGTTTCCCTCAGTTTTCTTATTTATAAAATGGGGGATGATGACATCTACCTCCTATGATTGTTGTGAGGAGCAAATGAAATATTAATTGTAAAGTACCCAAGAACAAAGTGCTTGGCACATAGTATGCATTATAGATACATATATACACACACATATATACTATTATTGTTATCATTAATGTCATCTTTTATTTCTTTGAATTTCTTCATTCAACATTTCTTATATCACAATCATTTCCCATTACTCATAGAGAGAGGCAGTTAGGCATAGTGGATAGAGAAAAAGAAAATACTATTTAAGAGAAATAAAAGTAAGATTTTTTAAATGGTCAAACATTCAAAACAATGAAAAAAATAAAAGAAAATGTAAAATATCTCATGGTAAAGACCTACTTCAGTTTAACCCTGGACAAAATCATTTGTATCTACAAATTGCAAAGAAGATATTGTTCTAGATTGCAGAAGTTCTTTACCTGAAGTCCCCTATAATAATGAAAAAAATATGATTAGAAAATATTCATAATAATATGCGAGTTCCAGAGATGTTTGGTGTGAAGATTCCCTTTCATCCTATTTTGTGATTTTTCTTCTTAAGGTAATTATTTTGATTTTATTCACATAACAGTGTCTTTGGCAGTCTGTATTGTACAATGAAAAAAAGAAATGGCTTTGGAGTTAGAGATGTAAGGTTCAAATCTAATTTCTCCTGTGCTTGCTATTCTCTAGCAAGCACACTTCCTGTGACATCTTAGACAAAATTGGGCTTCATATTCCTTATCTTTAAAATGAGGGCATTTGACTAGATGGTCTCCAAGATCCTTTGTGTCTGGTGCTGAGCTAAGGAGTGGAGCGGGGGATAGCTGGGGCTATTGGAGGCTGTAGGGATCTGATTGTTTATCTGGTATGGAACTGGCATTCTAGTATTGGTGTCTGTCAAGTGCTGAGGCTAGAAGGGTGTTTCTCCAGCTACTCTGAAGCATGTGGTGATCTAGCTGCTAGAGCTGCCAGTTTACATGGGGCTCTGGAGAAGTACTTGGCAGTTTTCAGAGTTGGCATTTGACTGTTTACCTAGCTATGCCAAAACATGGGTGGGAAGTTCTTGGTGGTGGCATTTACCTGCTCCACCACACTGGGGCTCAGGATCTACTGCTGATTTGCCGATGTGGGATTTCTGAGATGCTTCCTGTCCTGGACCGACTATGCTCTCTTTTTACCTGAGTGAGACAAATCTTTTCTGCTGATCTTCCAAGTTTCTTAGACCAAAGACTTTTCCCTTTATCCTTTGTCTGGTTTTGCTCCTCTAGGATTTGTTTGGGGGTACTATTCTATGGTTGTTTGGAGATAAATATGGGAAAGTTTTGGAGATTTATTACTTACTGTATAATCTCAGGTTCCCAGAAAATCAACCAGCCTATTTTCTTAAGTGACAGAGTTTTTCATGTTGTATTTGTTTCTTGCTTCAGAATTTTTTCTTTTTGATATATGGTATAAGTTCTTGGTCTAAACCTAATGTCTATCAAACTTCTTTCCAGTTTTTACTATTTGTCCTTGTTGAGTAAAGATTCCTTCCTCCAATAATTTATGTTTTTAAGGTTTATCTAACATTGGGTTACTCAGTTTGAAAACATTTAGACCTTGTTTAGTTTCATGTATCTGTTTCACTAATTTACTAATCAGGTGTGTGTGTGTATGTGTGTGTGTGCATTAAGACTTGCATAATTTAATGAACAGGTAGTAACTAATTTTGAATCTTCTAGTGGTAAAAAAATAGGATATAATACTTGAAAATAAGGCCAAATTTACGTCCATGCATTTGTTGTATATTGTTGTATATCACTTATACATGTATTTTGTTTATGCTGACCCTTTGCAAAATCCCTTTCCTTGCTAAGAGAGATGCCAATTGAAACGCACATTTCTTCTTTCTGAATGCCACAAAAGCCTACTGATGTTAGCCATGTGGGAGAATAAAAGCCTCTTCAGTTTAATCAGTTTTGGTTATTGGGAATGCAAGATTATAGCTTATTTTTCTCATACCGGTTAGCAAAGGAACCCCACTGCAAGATCAGGATATGAGAGATCTCTTAGAGATTGATGACTTGTAATAATTCATCAACACATATCTCTAGTGGAAAAATGATTTTAAAAGGCATTAAAAGTTGCAATTGTGTGAAAGGGCTAATATAGAACATTTAGATAAAATTAAAACTAATTGGAAAGTTCCCAGTACTTCTCTTTCTTCTGAAAGATAAGGAAAAAAAATAAAGCCAAGGAAAGAAAGATAATTCATTCTGGACCTTTCTTCCTGTAGGAAAAATCTGGAGTGAAATTCTTTTAGTGCATTGACCTAGCTCTGAGTTGGAGACATGTGGCTTTCAAGAATAGGAATTTTTAATTTTGGCCTCTGGAATTCATGTATGGAGGGACTAGAATTTTCAAAGACCTCTAAAATTTCTCATAGTGAAGTACTCAAGGGTTGAATCTACTTTATTCAAACTGAGTTAGATCTAGGAAATAATAGGAAAAATGCATATTTCCATCACTTTTTCCCATATAGCCAAGGATAACTTTTCTTCTCTTTGCTGTTTTTGAAATACTTTTAACTTATTCAATTCAGTTAAATATTAAACCTCAACTCCTAAATATAAAAACTCCTGAATGTTAAACACCTACTGTGCAAGCATGCATAGTCATAGGAATATATTCATTTCTGTCTTCTGAGTAATGATGAGTGTGATTTCTTAAAGAAGGATTATGTCATGACCATATAACCTATAAGGAAAGATAATCAAGGAATGACAGTTATTTGATTGGGAAAGGATAATCTTGGGAAAAAAAATCACTTAAAAGGATATTTCTGTAAGAGAAGTCACTAAACTACTCTGACTAGAAAATGTCACTTCTAGGCATGTTTCCTAAGGAGAGCAAAGACAGAAAGCTCATCTATCTATGTATATGTACATGTACTTATTTATGTGTGTATATGTATACACCAAAAGAAAATGGTATCTATGTAAATAAAGCACTTTGCAAAATTTAAAGTAATGTAAAAATTTCAATTGTTGTTATTATAATTCCCTTTGAGTGTATGGATATTTTAAAGTCTTTATTTTGTTTAGCTTTTAAAGGCTAGTATTTTATTTATTTTTAACACACATTACTTTATTTTTTTTTTTAATTCAATAGCCTTTTATTTACAGGATATATGCATGGGTAACTTTACAGCATTAACAATTGCCAAACCTCTTGTTCCAATTTTTCACCTCTTACCCCCCCACCTCCTCCCCTAGATGGCAGGATGACCAGTAGATCACACATTACTTTATAAGTCATGTTGGGAGAAGACTAGTATTTTTTTTTAAACACTGTCTTAACTCCCTACCTGCCTTACATATGCATGTTTCCCTGGAGAGACTATCTTATAAGTAGGTAAGCCTGATATATTTAGAATTTTCTTCCCCCATTTTAAGCAATGTTACAAAGGTAGTTTATCAATATTTATCTTCTCTCTCCATTTGCTACATTTTATTTTGCCAGATCCATTTTTACCACATAGTCATTTCTACTATCTTCTGTTTTTTTCTTCACATCTGATTTTTCAGTAGCACAAAGGATCCTTCTCTTGATAGTCATTCCAATCCTATTTAGTCATTTGCTTGGTGTAAGAGCGAAAGGATAGTGTCATAATCATAAAAAAGACCTACAAGAAAAGATGATCAAGGAATGATGGCTATTTGGTTGGGAAAAGAATAATTTTGCCAAAAAATCACTCTAAAGGTTGTTTGTATAAGAAAATATATTGAACAATTTGATCAAGAGATGCCATTTTTGGTTTTCTCTCTGTCTTTCTTTCTCTGCCTTCCTTTCTCCTTTCCTTCATATAGTCAGAGACATACATGATGCTAATGTATGCATATGTACATACACATATACCAAAATGTTCATGACAAGTAGATTTTATAGTAGTCAACAACTGGGAAAAATGTTGGACATGTTGATAAATAGCTGAATAATCATGGTATATGATTATTAAGGCAATGCTATTGTGACATAATCATGAAAGTGAGAGATTCAGAGAAACACAATAAGACATAAACTAGTACAGACTAAATTTAGCAGAAGCAGGAGAAAAAATACACATGCAGTGACCACAATATTATCATGAAAATTACAGTGAAAAAAAATTGAACATAGATCAATTGAGATGACAAACCTTTGTTCGTAGAGATTAGATGGTGAAATATGCCTTTTTCTTCTCAATGGAGAGATGGAGGATTACAGGAGCAGAATAAGGTAGATTATCTATCAGTATATCCACATTTAATTTTGCTTAACTGCTTCTCTTTGCTACAAGGGAGGGTTTAATGGGAGTTATGACAGATTAGGAAATAAATGGCATAGAAACAAACGACATCAATTAGACTGAATTTAAAGTTATCATCATCACTGTTACATAGTAAGCACTTTTTAAATGGTTACTTCTTTCTTCTCAATAAAATTTAAACAAACCAAAAGCAAAAATGTCATGTTAAAAATGCTATTGTCAGTAGAGCCTCTAAACTTTGGCTAATTCTTTAGAGCTGGGGGATACTTCAGATTTAAAAATACTTAGTTTTTCAAGTTTATTTTCAAATAAATGCAATAGCATGGGTTTTGTTTTGATTATTCAGGATGAAATGTAATGAAACCCATAAAGTCAGTGCCACTTTCCTCTGAGTATATCTAGAATCTTTGTTTAGTTGTTAGTATTACATTTTAAGGACATTGACCTTTTTAAGGCCAAGTAGAGTGTACCTAGAGGAGGAATATTAGTTTGGCAAAGAGGCAAGAAGCCAAAGCATTTAAAGGCTAGTGCTTTGTATCTATTAGGTATTTAATAGATGTTTTCTGAATTGAACTAAATTGCACAATTGAAAGAGCCATTGATGCTCTTCTAGGGAAAATGAAAACTAAAGGATACATGAGAGATGCTTTCAAATATGTGACATGGAAGAAGTACACATGTTAGGCAACTTCAGAGGGCAGAACTAGAAAAATGGATGGATGATAAAGATGAGAGTGCAGATCTGAGCTATTATTTTTAAAGAAAGAGATGTAGTGAACTTTTTGTTATTAGAAGTGTTTGAGGAGAACCTGATTGACCATCTACCAGAGATATATAAAATAGATTCTGTCATTGATGAGAGGCTAGAATATTTAAAAAATTCAAACTAATAAATGGTGATTCTATTTATAACAATGTGTCTAACTTCAGTGATGTCTTAATAAAGTGGGAATAGGTGACTGAAAGAGCGAGCTACATTTGCAGTCAGAATGACCTCAGTTTGAATTCTGCTTCAGACACTGTTATATGGCCTTGCTCTTGTCATTAATTTTTTTATCTGTACAATGGAGATAATAGCAAGACCCTTAGAAGATCATATTGAAACACTTTTTAAGCAGTACTTAAAAATGTCTATATGATGATGGTTGTGATGTATTTTCTTTAATATGAGTACTTGAAGGTTTGTATTATTATATTTGTTTTTATAGTATCTTCAGAAACAAATACTTATAAAGAGACTATAAAAATTAAATTTTCCATTGAATGACATTTTGATAAACATTACTAGCTTTGTCAGAGAAGGAATTTGATTGTTTATAAACCCTGCAAGCTGGACAAAAATGAAGCCTGAAGATGTCTCTTTTAGGTCTGTAAATGAAGAAATGTCTACTCCTAGTTAGGTCAAGTTTCACTGAGCTAATGGCCTGGTTCATCATAAACACCAAGTCCTCTGAGGAAATAAATATGCTGAAATTTAGATTCATGTGGAGATGATAGTGTAACATAGGTATTTTGTGTTGCCCAAGAACACTCCCAAAGTGCCTGCAAAATTATTCCAATGTTAACTTTCTCATGAGCAGTGTCGCTGATTAATGATGAATTCTTAAAGGATATAGCAACTGTTGGAATTGGGTATGCTATTTGTCCCTGTCTAATGATGTGGTTGTCTCTTGTTGGAGATAATGATTTGTCAAATGATCGCCCTGACCCACTTGCAGGATCCACTCTGAAAATGCTCCAATGTTTGCATTCTGGGGAGTGGAAAATTATTCCCTAGGCAAAGAATGCTAAAAAGAAAAGGGGGAAAAGCATTTCTGTAAATCATTAATAAATCTGTTTACTATTTTTATTTGCATTAGATAGCAAATTAAATATTGCATTAGATGTGTTAAATATTAATATTCCATTAAATATATATTGCATTTTAAAAATTAAGTACTGGATGCTGGAATTCTGAAGACTTTGGCACAATCATACTCGTTCAGGAGAGCCATACTCATTTCTTCCTTATGCTGCTGTTGATTTGCTACCCATAGGGACTAAAAAGCAAGCTGCTGGCAGTGGTGGCATAGGTAGCTATGGGGTTTCAGTATGGAAGGTGTGGTTGGCAAGAGAAACTTGGTGGGAAATGATGCCAGTATGTTAGGGACACTCAGTCTTTAGGACAGCCATAACGAAAGCAGAAGCTGGAAATGAGATGGGTTTTTTTAGGGAAATAGCTGTTACTTTGACTTTCTTTTATGGCTAGTGAAAAAAGTATAATTTTTCAATGTGTCCAGCAAGAGGCACTCCATGAAGGCCCATGTTATTTGGGGCTGGGCAATGAACGCTGTCACTCTGCCTCCTGATTGTGCTGGATAGCTCCCTGCTCTGGGTTAGCCTCTTCTGGCTCCACAGAAACAGGAGGCCAACTTGAATTCTTGTCCTTACTGCCTGTGTCTCATCAGGAGCCCTAATGCATGTGTCCCAAGCTGTCAAAATCATTTTAAAAACCTCTCAGTTCCTCTCTATTGATTTTCTGTCCCTGGGGAGTCTCAGGTCCCTCGGTGGCGCCAGGCACACTGGAGGGCAATGTATTGACAAGTTCTTATTTCTGACAACTTGAAAGGTAGCAGCAAAGCTTGCACTATGCCTTAAAGAGGTCACTACTTCCTTTCCCTCCCCTCCATCTAAGCTGCATAAGAAACAGATGTAGACTGCTTCAGGAAAGAATTAGTAAAAGGGCCAATGTATGAAACAAGGCAAATAAAATACTTATCATCTTTTCCTCCCTACCTTATGTCCCTGTAATTTTCACAGGCTCATTGTACTGTGAACATGCTCACCAGGGTTCTCATAAAAAGCCTTAAGTTTGATTGCACATTGACCAGTGATATGTGTTAGTCCAAGAGATCATAGACTGGGAGCTAAAAGAGACTTCAGGGGTCATGTAATTTAGTTATCTAATTTTTCTTGAGAAATTCATTTGAGGAAACTGAGGCATTCAGAAGTTATGACACTTTCCTAGGGTCACACAATTCCTAGAAATAGAATTTTAGCTATGGCTGAGTTTTGAACAAAGATCTACTGATTTCAAATTTAATGTCTTTTCTACTTTGCCACAGTGCTTCCCCCTCTGGGAGGTCTTGAGGGTCTTTGATTTTATCTTCTCTCTATAGCCTGTTTCCCACACTAATAAAAATATGGGGAGATGTAAGTTCTAGTTAGGTGTTCATTCTGAAATGTGCTTCAGCTTTAGTGGAGAAGGATACTGATCACATGCTGTGAATTTTCCATTTGTGAGACTTGACTTTCAGGGGACATCACTATGTCTGACCATTTCCAAATAGGACCAGTGGAAGCAATTGAATCTGTTCTTTTGCAGAGCACAATAGGGTCAGGATTAGAATACAGAGAGAAAAAGAGATTGTCTTTGATATTGAATGAGGGTGATTAGAGACTGCAAATACTACTTTTGCTCCTTACTATTAGTAATGTGTGTGGGTCTGCATATCTGCTTGTATATAAGCCTTTTGTGTTCCCAGACGTCAAGAGCATGGATAAGAGGCAATAGAAGGATGGCACTGCCCAATTAACTTCCTCAGCACCTCTCTGAATTAGGATTTGTCTAGCCTCTTTAGTCCTATGGCAATCAGATCTCTGATGAAAGTTTCATGTTGTGTCTTCTCTTTAAGCTCTTTGGAAAATTTTCAGAAGGGGGAAAGAAAGGCATAAAGTTCATTGTGGTCCTTCCTTCTCCTGCATTACTGCCTTATAAATGGATCTGAGCCAGAGCTTTGTAATTATCCCAAAAATAGAGGTAATGTTTCCAGTGAAATCCCTTAAGTTTTGTTCAGACAGCTTCCTTTATGTTGAAGGAAGCATCACGCAGAAAAGTAGAATGTATGGTAGCATGGTGGATGGATTGCTCAAAGCCTAGATAGCCTTAATCTCAAGTTTTGATTTCATTTGAGTAGTGCAGGAGCTCATTAATAATCTTCTTTGAAGAAAGTAGTCTTTATCTCTGAGAGCCACGCAGCTTTAGTAAACACAACTAGCCCAGAGAGAAGAGAATGAAATGAGCCAGAACTATTCTCCCAATTTTACTAAACAGAAAACAGAAAAATCAGAAGTATTTACTTTCATTCCTGAAATTCAGTGGCTGAAAGGAGTTAAGTGTAACAGGGATTTCAGTGTTAGGGAGTGGTGCCCAAAAGAGTCTGCAGAAAAACAACTCTCAATTAAAGAGATTTTTGTCTTTTGGGGGAAGGTTAGCAATAGCATTTTGGAACTGAAAGATATCACACGAACATAGATTTAGACCTAGAAGGGAAATCAGTAATCTTCTAGTCCAGGCTCTAGTTTTCCCAGGTTAGAAACCTATGATAAAAAAAGGTTAAATAGATTGTCCAAGGTCACACAAAGAACAAGTGGAAAAGCTAGAGTTCAAGCCCAGATCTTGTGTCAGAGGTAGAGGCTCAGTGCTTAAATCACCAGACTTGGAGTCAGAAAGACCTGAGTTCAAATATGGCCTCAGACACTTACTAGTTGAATGACTGGACAAACCACTCAATCTTCTGTCTTCCTAAGTTTCCTCTATTATAAAATGGGGGTAATAATAGCACCTACTTTCCAAGAATCATGAGAGGGGCAAATGAGATATAAAGTACTTATCATATTCTAGGTACTTAAAATGTTTGTTTCCTTCCTTTCTCTCTCTCTAAACAAAGTCCTCCTTCCATTTACCACATCATCCATTTTCCTCCCTTTTTTCTGCTACATTCCTGAAAAGACAAGTAATAGGAAACTCATTTTCTCAAGAAGGAACCCATGCCTTTTTAACACATTTTTAATTGTTAGGCTTTTTTTTTTCTTATAATGAGCTGACATATAGTTGGATGCATAGCTTCCTGAATAAGTACAACATAACATAAACTTAGAATCTCATAGATTTAAATCTGGATGAGACTTTAAAAGCCACTTTGTCTAAGACTCTTATTATTCCAAGGAGTATATTGAAGCCCTGGGAGAGGAAGTAACACATCTGATGTCACACAGATAATAAATATTAGAGGCAGGATATGAACTCAGGTGCTCTGCACTTTTTGCCTCTGCATATAATATTGCTTAAATAGACACTATAGATGGAAAGTGCATGGGGTTCAGAATTGAATAGAAAGACAGAGGGATGGATCATACTAGGGAAATTTTATAGTGCATTCAGTGATTCAAAACTGCTCCCTGACACCAAAATTCATTTTATATTTTTATTTTCTTTCAATATCAGTGTTCTCTTATTAATACTGCCTGGCTAAAAATCTTGGAACACAATAATCTTCAAAAGATCCAAAATGGTGGGAGATTAAAAGGGCAATAGAAAGAGATGTATAGAGAATTTTAGTATGCTCAGCATATTTTTCATAATAATAGAAGATGAGAAATTATATAAAGGACACTCAAGGACATGCATTTCTGGAAAAGGGGGTAGGCTGGGCATGAATCTAGAGTGAAGGATCAGAGATGGAGAGTGCCAACTTCCATGAAATACTGAAAATTCAAGGGAAGTTCTCTAATACAAAAAAGAAAATTCACATAGGAAGAGAAGGATTTTGGCCTGCATGAGTGGAAGACATGGATAATATCACTTATCAATTGCTATTTGAAACTGAATTTGTTCCCTATTAACTCACACCCATTTACTTCTAGTTCTTCCCTCCAGGGCCAAACAGAACAAACATATTATCTTTTTCACAGTATAATCTTAGAGATCTTTAGTCTCAGTTCTGCTACTGTCTATCCGTGCAACCTTGGGCAAATTATTGTACCTTTATAGACCTCAGTTTCTTCATCAACTGCACCTGATAATCTAAGGTCCCTTCCAGTCCTAAAATTCTATGATTTGAAGATTACTATCAGGTTCCTCCTCAGATTTTTTTTTCCTTAGCCTGTGCTTTCTTAGCAGCCACAGCTCCAGAAGACTCAGAAAAGAAATTTCTTGATGTCAAAGCCCTTGGAACTATCATGTTGTTCAAAATAATAAAAAGAAATTACTTTATTAGTAGAAACAACATTAAGGAAGACACTTTTGCATCTGCTTTGTCACTGTAGTCTTAGGATCATTGGACCTTTCCATCTGGCTTGTAGCTGAAACCTTCTCTATGTATCGTCTCTCCCATTAAAATGGGAGTTTCTTAAGAACAGAAATTTTCTCTGGTTTTCTATTTGTATACCTAACACTTTTAGTATAATGCTCTGCACATAAAATATGCTTAATAGATTTAAATTAACTTATTCATTTAGACTGATATAACAAAGACTAAGTCATTTCCTTTAATTGATCCTCATATTGTGAAGTTCACTTTCTTTACCAACTGTGTAATTCTCTGAACTCACTCCTGTTTGCCCAAGACCTTTCTAAAATGTATCATTTTGACAGGAAATACCATTCCAAAAGTGAGGCCCTCTGGTATGTGTTTATTTTTTTTAATTAAATTTAATTTTTTATTATTATAGCTTTTTATTTACAAAACCTATGCATGGATAATTTTTCAACATTAACTCTTGCAAAACCTTCTCTTCCAACTTTTCCCATTCTTCCCCCCACCTCCTCCCCTAGATGGCAGGTAGTCAAATACATGTTAAATATGATATATGTATATATATTAATAGTTATCTTGCTGCATAAGGAAAAATTGATCTAGAAAGAAAGAAAAAAACCTGAGAAGGAAAACAAAAATGTAAGCAAACAATAACAGAAAGAGTGGAAATGCTGTGTTGTGGTCCACACTCATTTCCCATAGTTTTTCCTCTGGGTATAGCTGATTTTCTTCATTACTGAACAGTTGGACTAGTTTGAATCATCTCATTGTTGAAGAGAGCCACATCCATCAGAGTTGATCATTGTATAATCTTGTTGTTGCCATGTAAAATGATCTCCTGGTTCTGCTTATTTCACTTAGCATCAAGTCATGTAAGTCTCTCCAAGAGAGACTTCTCCAGGAAGTTTCTCTTCCTGAAATCATCCTGCTGGTTATTTCTTATGGAACAATAATATTCCATAACATTCATATACCACAATTTATTCAGTCATTCTCCAATTGATGGGTATCCATTCAATGTCTACTTTCTAGCCACTACAAAAAGGGCTGCCACAAACATTTTTGCACATGTGGGACCCTTTCCCTTCTTTAAAATCTCTTTGGGATATAGGCCCAGTAGTAATACTGCTGGATCAAAGGGTATGCACAATTTGGTAACTTTTTGAGCATAGTTCCAGATTGCTCTCCACAATGGTTGTTTTCGTTCACAACTCCACCAACAATATATCAATGTCCCAGTTTTCCCATATCCCCTCCAACATTCATCATTATCTTTTCCTGTCATCTTAGCCACTCTGAGAGGTGTGTAGTGATATCTCAGAGTTGTCTTAATTTGCATTTCTCTCATCAATAGTGATTTGGAGCACCTTTACATATGACTAGAAAGTTTCAATTTCTTCATCTGAAAATTGTCTGTTCATATCCTTTGACCATTTACCAATTGGAGAATGGCTTGATTTCTTATAAATTTGAGTCAATTCTCTATATATTTTGGAAATGATGCCTTTATCAGAACCTTTAAATATAAAGATGTTTTCCCAGTTTATTGTTTCCCTTCTAGTCTTGTCTGCATTAGTTTTGATTGTACAAAAACTTTTTAACTTAATATAATTGAATTTTCTATTTTTTGATCAGTAATGATCTCTAGTTCTTTTTTGGTCACAAATTCCTTCCTCCTCCACAGGTCTGAGAGGTAAACTATCCTATGTTCTTTTAATTTATTTATAATCTCATTCTTTATGCCTACATCATGGACATATTTTGACCTTATCTTGGTATATGGTATTAAATGTGGGTCAATCCCTAGTTTCTGTCATACTAGTTTCCAATTTTCCAGGCAGTTTTGTCACATAGTGAATTCTTATCCCCAAATCCGGGGTCTTTGGGTTTGTCAAACACTAGATTGCTATAGTTATTAATTATTTTGTACTGTGAATCTAACCTATTCCACTGGTCAATTAGTCTATTTCTTTTCCAGTACCAAATGGTTTTGATGACCGCTGCTTTATAATATAGTTTTAGATCTGGTACAGCTAGGCCACCTTCATTTGATTTTTTTTTTCATTAGTTCCCTTGAAATTCTTGACCTTTTGTTCCTCCAGATGAATTTTGTTGTTATTTTTTCCAGGTCAGTAAGATAGTTTTATAGGAGTTTGATTGGTATAGCACTAAATAAATAGATTAGTTTAGGTAGTGTTGTCATTTTTATTATATTTGCTTGACCTATCCAAGAGCACTTAATATTTTTCCAAGTGTTTAGATCTGACTTTATATGGAAAGTGTTTTGTAGTTTTGCTCATATAGTTTCTGACTTTCCCTTGGTAGATAGATTCCCAAATATTTTATATCATTGACAGTTATTTTAAATCAAATTTCTCTTTGTTTATCTTGCTGTTGGATTTTGTTAGTGATGTATAAAAATGCTGATGATTTATATGGATTTATTTTGTATCCTGTAACTTTGCTAAAGTTGTGGATTGTTTCTAATAGCTTTTTAGTAGAATCTCTGGAGTTCTCTAAGTATACCATCATATCATCTGCAAAGAGTGATAATTTGGTTTTCTCATTACCTATTCTAATTCCTTTAACTCTTTTTCATCTCTTATTGCCAAAGCTAGCATTTCTAATACAATATTGAATAGTAATGGTGATAGTGGGCAACCTTGTTTTGCTCCTCATCTTATTGGGAATAGTTCCAGTTTATCCGCATTACATCTGATGCTTACTGATGGTTTTGAATAGATACGACTCATTATTTTAAGAAAAAAGTCCATTTATTCCTATACTCTCTAGTATTTTTAATAGGAATGGGTGTTGGATTTTATCAAATGCTTTTTCTGCATCTATTGAGATGTCATATGGTTTTTTGTTAATTTGGTTATTGATCTAGTCAATTATGCTAATAGTTTTCCTAATATTGAACCTGCATTCCTGGTATAAATTCTACTTCGTCATGGTGTATTATCCTGGGGATGACTTTCTGTAATCTTTTTGCTAATATTTTATTTATGATTTTTGCATCAATATTCATCAGGGAGATTGGTCTGTAATTTTCCTTCTCTGTTTTCATCCTACCTGGTTTAGATATCAGTATCATGTTTGTGTCATAAAAGGAATTTGGTAGGACTCCTTCATTCCCAATTTTTTCAAATCATTTATATAGAATTGGGGTTAATTGTTCTTTAAATGTTTAGTAGAATTCACATGTAAATCCATCTGGTCCTGGGGATTTTTTCTTAGGGAGTTGATTAATAGCTTGTTCTATTTCCTTTTCTAAGATGGGACTGCTTAAGCAATTCACTTCCTCCTCTGTTAATCTGGGTAACCTATATTTTTGTGTTTTCATCCATTTCACTAAGGTTATTGAATTTATTGGCATAAATTTGGGCAAAGTAACTTCTAATTATTGCTTTAATTTTTTTTCATTAGTGGAAAGTTTTCCCTTTTTATTTTTAAGACTAACAATTTGATTTTCCTCTTTCCTGTTTTTAAGCAAATTTACCAAGGGTTTTATTTTCTTGGTTTTTTCATAAAACCAACTCTTAGTTTTATTTATTAATTCAACAGTTTTTTTACTTACAATTTTATTAATCTTTCCTTTTATTGTTAGAATTTCAAGTTTAGCATTTGATTGGGCATTTTTAATTTGCTCTTTTTCTAGCTTTTTTTAGTTGCAAACCCAATTCATTGATCTTCTCTTTCTTTATTTTATGCAAGTAAGCCTCTGGAGATATAAAATTTCCCCTTATTACCGCTTTGACTACATCCCAGAAATTTTGGTATGTTGTCTCATTATTGTCATTATCTTGGATAGAATTATTAATTGTGTCCATGATTAGCTGTTTCATCCATTCATTTTTTAGGATGAGATTATTTAGTTTCCAATTACTTTTGGGTCTATTTCCCCTGGCTTTTTATTGAATGTAGTTTTTATTGCATTGTGATCTGAAAAGGATGCATTTACTATTTCTGCCTTTCTGCATTTAATTTTGAGGTTCCTATGTCCTTATATATGGCCGATTTTTGAACTGCTGAGAAGTGTACTCCTTTCTGTCTCCATTCAGTTTTCTCCAAAGATTTATCATACCTAATTTTTTCTAGTATTTTATTTATGTCTTTAACCTCTTTCTTATTTATGTTGTGGTTTGATTTATCTAATTCTGAGAGTGCAAGGTTGAGATCTCCTACTATTATATTTTGCTGTCTACTTCTTCTTGCAACTCTTTTAACTTCTCCTTTAGGAATTTCCATGCTATACCACTTGGTATAAAAATATTTAGTATTGATATTGCTTCATTATCTATGGTACCCTTTAACAAGATATATTTTTCTCCCTTATCTCTTTTAATTAGATCAATTTTTGTTTTAGCTTGATCTGAGATCAGGATGGCTATCCCTGCTTTTTTACTTCACCTGAAGCATAATAGAGTCCACTCCAGCCTTTTACCTTTATTCTGTATATATCACCCTTCTTTAAGTGTTTCCTGTAAACAACATATTGTAGGATTCTGGCTTTTAATCCAGTCTGCTATCTGCCTCTGCTTTATGGGAAAGTTTACCCCATTCACATTTACTGTTAAAACTACTAATTCTGTATTTCTTGCCATCCTATTATCCCCAGAGTATACTTTTCTCTTTCCTTTCTCCCTTACTCCCCTCCCCAGTATTTAATTTAGGGGCACTACTTGCCTCAAGCAGTCTTCCTCCATTAGCATCCCTCCCCCTTAGAGTCCCTCCCCCTTCTATATACTTTTCCTCTGCTATTTCTGTATTCCCTTCTATTTAGCCTACCCCTTCCCTTTTCGCTTTTCCCCTCCCACTTTTGAATGAGGTGAAAGAAGTTTCTCTGTAAATCAACTATGTCTAATATTTTCTCTTTGAGCCAAATCTGATGAGAGTAAGATTCACACAATGTTCATCTTCCTCCCTTCTTTCCCTCAGATACAATAGGTTTCCTTTGCCTCTACTTTTCCCTTTTTCTGGTACAATCCTCTTTCCACTCTAGTTTCTTTTTTATATTATAACAGTAAAATCCAGTTATACATGCACTCTCTATGTATGCCCATACCAGAAATACAGTTCTTAAGAGTTCTTTTTACCTTTTTATGCTTCTCTTGAGTCCTATATTTGGAGGTTGTTTAGCTTTGGTTTTTTCATCAGAAATAAATGGAATTCACCTATTTCATGGAATGACCATCTTCTTCCCTGGAACAAAATGCTCAGTTTAGCTGGGTAGTTTATTCTTGGCTGCATTCCAAGTTCCTTTGCTTTTCAGAATATCAGATTCCAGCCCCTTCGATCCTGTAATGTGGAAGTTGCTAGATCCTGAGTGATCCTTATTGCAGCTCCGCGGTATTTGAATTGTTTTTTTTTTTTTTTTTTTCTGGCTGTTTGTAATATTTTTTACTTGATCTGATAGTACTGAAATTTAGTCACAATATTCCTTGGAGTTTTAATTTTGGGATCTCTATCAGGAGGTGTTCGATGAATTATTTCAATGACTATTTTACCTTCTGATTCTATGACATCTGGGCAGTTCTCTTTGATTTCCTGAAAAATAATGCCTAGGCTTTTTTATTCATCATGATTTTCAAGGAGTCCAATAATCCTTAGATTATCTCTCCTAGATCTATTTTCAAGGTCTGTTGTTTTCCCAAGCAGGTATTTAACATTTATTTTTCTATTTTTTCAGTTTTTGGTTTTACTTGACTGATTTTGATGTCTCATCTATTTCATAAAATAATCAAAATTTCACAAATTTTTTTTAAGGAGTTATTTTCTTTTTCCAATTCACAAATTCTGTTTTCCTTGGAGTTCTTTACCTTTTCCATTTCACATTTCAGGGAGTTGTTTTCTTTTTCCACGTTATCAAATCTTTCTTTAATGAATTATATGCCTTTTCTAAACCCTCTTGCAGAGTTTTCCTTTCCTTACTCTATTTTTTCTTCTAGATGTTTTTTAAGATCCTTTTTTAATTTCTTCTAGGACAGCCTTATGTAGTGGAGACTAAGTTATATCAGTTTTTGCAGCTTCATCTAGAGACAATCTGTTTTTAGTCGCCTCAGCATTTGAAATCTGTTCCCTTTCACTATAGAAGCTATCTATAATTAGAGCTAACTTTGCCTTTTTACTCATTAAAAAAAAATGAGATCTGCTTTTAGGTCAAGGAGGTTCCAAGCTTCCTTTATAGACGCCAGGAAGTGGCAGTAGCTGTGCTGGGATCAGACTGAGTCACTCCTGGTGCTGGGTGGGCATGGCCAGGTCCCATGAATCTGGTGCTTTGGGGTTCTCTTTACCTTTTTTGTTTGTGTTGGATATTTTTTCTCTGCTGAATAGCCAATACTATGGTAGAGTGCTCCCCATAGACTCCCCACCCTACTCCCGTCTGCTCAGCATGCTGGCCTCAGTTTCTGTGCCTCACCTTCTCCCATGGCCATGCCCAATCAAAACAGACTCTTTCTGGCAATCGTTGAAATTATCTTCTGCTGGTAATTTGCTGCACTCCCAATATTGGTGAATTCTGTCAGTCTAGCACTATTTCAGAGGCTGAATTTCTTATTTAGTATGAGTATAGTAGGAGAGCTCAGAAAGAAGTGTGTGTCCTCTCTGCCAGATTGGCTTTGCCCCCGGCCATGTGGTAAAATACAAAAAAAATCATCTTTGTAGTCTAAGGATCTTGGTTCAGATCTTATCTTCAACACTTCTGACTTGCAAGTCTTTGGAATATCCCTTGATCTCTCTGGGCCTGCATTTTTCTCAACTGATAAAAAGAGGAAGTTGAGAAAGATGGCCTCTGAGGTCCTTTTTCACTCTAATTCTTTGATCCTCTATGATCTGAATAGGATAGGGGAATAGGAGAACTATCACTTCCCTTATTATAAACACTATATTTCTGTTACTGTAGGCTAAGATCACATTAATTTTTTTCATTTCTACTTTTCCCCAAACTATTTCCTAGACACATAACTCCTCTTTAGTACTTACACAGTAGAGCTTTTGAACCTCAATTTTGACTTTATATTGATCTTAATTTAGTTTCATCTTAAGTTTCAAGTCTTCATTCTAGTCCATGAGGATCTTTTAGAATCCCTATTTTCTGATCCAGCAGACTCTCACCTTAATTTCATTGCAGATTTGATAAATGTTATAAGTGGATCAAACATAGACTTCAACAATCTTCTCTTGGATCATTCCCATTATGTTTACATTCATTTATCAATCAATACTCTTTGGGTATAGTAGATCAATCATGTTGAACCTCATTAAATATATTATTATTCAGTATATATCTCCCCTAGTTTCATGAGAGACTTTGCCAAATGTCTTGTTGAAATCCATACCATCTTAATGGTATTTTCTAATTTGCCCAGTCTAGTAAACCTGTCCAAAAAAGGAAGTGAGATCAGTCTTGTATAAACTCTCTGAAATGAATTTATGTCGGTCTTAATAGATTGATAAAACAGTTATATACCAGATCTATTTACTAGGTACTGTAAATAGGTATTGTATTTGCTAGGTATTGTAAATATAAATAAAATATAGTACCTATCCTTAAATAATATATTTTAATGAGGGAAGACAAAACATGAGAAAAGCTGAAAAGTAGTGATGAGAAGGTAATGAGGAAGAAAAGTTTACTGCAAAGGCAAGGTGGAGAAATACTAAGAATCAGAAGGATAGGTGGGAGAGAAGTGAAAAAGTAATCATGGGTGGCTTGGGCACTTTCTCAGAGAATCTGAAGAGGAATTCACCAATTACAATAAAGTGAAGGGATCTTCTAAACTGAGAAAGCTGCAGAGGAATGGTGTAAAAGTCCAGATAGTAAGGAGCAGAGCTTGCAGAAGATTTCTTTCTTCTCATTAGTACTCAACCTATCTCTTTAATTATCAATTTAAAAATTTTACCATGACTCAATATCAACTCCAAGGAGTTGGTTAAAATATCTCTCTTCCTCCATTTTTGAAAATTAGAATTAATCTCTGAACATGGCATTATCTATATTTCCCCAACTATCATCAAATTCTTTCATTTTCTTGAAATATCATTTAAGCCATTTAGATCAGATTATTTAGATTCATTGAGGCTGATGAGATACTTTCTTAGCATTTCCTCATTTACTTTTGATTTTAAGTTTTTTTTTTTTTTTAATAAATTTTGTTCTTTTCTATATAACAGGGCATTCTCATTCATACACAAAATGGAAGTTGAGTAATTCTCCTTTCTTAAGCAGGGGTCCTGTGTCTTCTCTATTGGTCCTCTTCCTTTTCCTATAATAGTGGCTAAGAACTATGATCCTTAACATTTATTATAGATTTCACTTCAGGACATTTTAGTTTCCTTTAACCTACTTTTTAAAAATATCATGCTACTACTTTGAATTCACCCTTAGTTACTCATTTTCACTTTCATCTCTAAAAAATTCAAGTATTTTGGATGGTTTCCCTATATTCACATTATCTTAGTCTCTTAAGCTACCTCTCCCTTTACTTCCTCAATGGAATAATTTCAGGCACTATTATTAGACTTCCATTCTTGAAAGCTTCTTATCTTTCTTGAGCTTATTTCCCTATATTAATCTCAGACCACAGGATTCTACCCAAATTCTGAATTGTTTCTAACCTGATTTCCAGTAGATGGAGAATGTTGTAATGTGTATAGTATACCCCACCCCCCCCCCCCCATATCTATGTTGATTCCTTAAGTGCTTACAGATGCCTAAGTTTTTTTTTTTTTTTTTTTTTTTGACATTTTTACTTCCCCAAATAGTTCCTCTCTATTGACCAGAATTATAAAGTATAACAGGATGCTTATTGTTTCCTTTACATTCTAGGAGATGAAATTACCAGTAAGGCAAATCATAGTCATATCCTACTAAGGTCCAACATATTTTATTAGATTAGATAATTCCTTCTTGAGACCATGATATCCAAGTTAGAGGGGATTGCCAAGAATAAACTCATAAGTCAGGCCAGGATCATAGCAAGGTATGGGAACTAAGGTGTGAAATCTGAAGCTGGTAAGAAGGCCAAATGGCAATTCAAAGCTAGGGGAAATCTTAAAAACAACTAAATAGCTAGAATTTAGAAAGTGCTGAAGAGTTGATTATTTCTCCAATCAGTCTGGTTCTGCAAAGTTTGCTTCCTTTTGTTGCAGCACTTTGCATCCTCCCCCCTCATCACTACCATCTGCTTATCATAACAGGTACTTTGGCAGAGTGGAATGATAGTTTGATTTATTGTTAATCTGAGACTTTATGGGGATGTTATTGCCTGAGGTAGGAGAGACTGAATTGTAACTGGATATAATAGGGTTGGGGAGGAATGGCCCTTGTGTAGCAGTTGATAGGCTATTTTTTCTCATTCAAATCAACATACAATCTTTGAGTTTCTTTTTCTTTCCTTTCACATAGAAGATAGTTGGATTGTCATTCTTTGACATAGCTAGAGTTAGACATAGCTGAGTTCAGAATTGTTCTTTAGATAGACTAAAAATAGAATAACTGGCAAATCCAAATAACCATTTGGTTAAAAATGTTCAGAAAAACCATTCTTTTCTATTCCCTCTTGGGTTTCCTGATTCAATTAAATAAATCTTTGTGCTGGTAAAATACAAAGTTTATATATGACATGGTATTTGCCCTCATGGATAAGTAGTTCAGGTTGGCTTTAAGATATGATATATGGAAGGGGTATAAAATAAAGATAAAAAGATACCAATTTGTGAAAAGTCTCAAATGCCAGGTTTGGGTGTGTCAACTTAATGTTTTGGACAATAAAGAACCTTGCATGATTTTGAGCAGAAGAATGAAGTGACTAGATTTGTATATAGATCCAGTAGTTCTTTATCAGAGATTGAAACTGGAGTTTTTTACTTTGTAATATGAGCATCTGTGATATAACAAGTGTTTAATGAATGGTTGTTGATACAGGTTGATCAGTCTTCTGAAATAGCTATTCAGTGAAGGAAGCTGACACTAGATAACTTAGAAAACTAACTCACGGGATCATAGATTGTGAGCTGGAAGGTTCTTTAGAGATAACTGAGAAAGATTATCACCTATTAAGGATCATACCGATAATAAGTGTCTGAGGCAGAATTTAAACTCAGGTCTTCTTGACTCTCAGCACCTCCTATTTGCTTTCTAATTGTGTGAAAACAAGAGATGTAGGGCACTGAAGGAAAGCAAACTTTAAGAATGATGTATTTTGATAATCTGGGACTAATAGAATTAGCAAAATCTTACATTATACTCCTCTAAAGGAAAGGGTTTCCACTTTTTAGAGGAATGTTCCCAGCTGTTAGTTTAAGGAGGAGCTGGTAGAAAAGGGATAATATGGGCTATATTTCCTAGTAATAAAGTGATTATCTCTAGAACCTCTCTTCAGAACCGATTGGGCATTTATTTACATAGTCTTGCCCAGATAACGATAGGCAGTCATGTTTGTTGCCTATTTTTCAGAGATATAAAGGGAAAGACTGAAAAACAAACCCAGATTAGAATATGGGTTGGGCAAAGTAGCTGTGTAAAGAGCAGAAAGTGCTACACACCCTGTCAATTAAAAAAAAAAATTGTTTATCCTCCAAGCCTCAAAACACATCTACTCAAGTCATTCCCTCCTAACAAATGGAAAAGTTGATGCCTTGTGATTAGTAAATCACTAGATTTACTTGAGTTTAACAGACTTTTTGGCAGAAATTGAAAGTGAAATCATTCAGCAAGTATTTATTGAGCTTTTGCTATGTGCATAGCACTGTGTGAACTCTGCTGTTAGGCTCAAGCTATAACTACAACTCAAAGCCATCATCTCTATGGGCACCTGGATCAGCATGTGCCATCTTCTTTCCTAGCTGTGTCTTCAGGGCTCAAGCTCAGTAGTACCTGTGCTCACTTCAAATCAGAGCTGAAGCTAAAAGAATTTTTGGTACCCATGCTAAAGGAATTTTTGGTACATGTTAAATGCTGCTCTTCTCTACTAATCACCTTTGCTTTGAGTCCTTGAAAAAGCCATCAAATTGGATGCTCTATCCATTTTTAAAAAATAACTTTTTCATAATCTTTTTTTATAAGGATTTTCTTGGAAACAATTGCTAAGTAGCACATGATTCTCTAGAGTAACATCTATTTGTCTACTTTATAAATGCAATAGAATGTTTAGAAGAATAGTCTGCAGAACAGAAGAGGAAACTCCCTCCTTCATATGACTAGAGGAGAGACTTCTGTCCCCAAACCTTCTTCCACTAATACTTAGAATTCTATTAGCAATTAATTCTTTGGGTTCACTATTAGGTCTTTCTGCTTTTCTTTTTAATAAAATTATTTTTATTGATGGCTTGTTTTTTAATCTCACAATTTCTCCTATTATCCTCCTAGTCTCAGAAAACTTCTTGTTTAACAACATGCAAAAATTCTGAAAATGTGTATAATGTACAAATATATGCAACCCTTACTTGTGAACCTCCCCCTGCTGTAAAGAGAACCAGCGGGTATTTGGCTATCTCTTCTTGAGAGCCATGCTTATTTTTTGAAATTCTGCAGCGTTCACGTTTGACTGTGTTTGTAATCCTTTCCATTTTCATTATTATAGTCATTGTGTATATTCCCTCAGTATCAGTTTTTGTAGATTTCTCCATGCTTCTCTCTCCATAACATTAATCATTTCTTACAGCATAATAATATCCTATTACATTTATGTGCCACAATTTGTTTAGCTATTCCTCATTTGATGAGCAACTGCTTTGTTTCCAATTATTTTCTGTAACAAAAAATGCTGCTATAAATATTTTGGTATATAGGGAGAATTTTTTTTTTTTTTTAATCAATAGCCTCCTCAGGTCATAAGCCTAGTAATGCAATCTTTGGGTCAAATGGTATGGACATTTTCATCACTTTATTTGCATAACTCTAAATCGTTTTCCAGAATGGGGATATTGCTTCACAGCTTCACCAGCAATGAACCAGTGCACTTCCACTTCCACAAATCATCCAGCATTTGGTATAACTATCTTTTATCATCTTCGATAAAATTTACAGGGTATGATGTCTTGATTTGCATTTCTCTTTATATTAGTCATTTTATTAGTTTTAAATTCTTTTTAGAACTATTTCTTCATATCTTTTGACCAATCAGTTCTCAGGAGGAATGGATTTCATATAAACATATGTTTATGTATGTGTATCTCTCTCTGTCTCTGTCTCTGTCTCCCTCTCTCTCTCATTCCCTACCTACTGATCACTCAATCTAATGTTTATTTATTTTGGATACCAATCTCTTTTTAAAATAGTAGTACTTGATTTTTTTTCTTATTTGACCATTTATCTTCTTATTTTAGGTACATTAATTCTGTTTGTGCAAAAACTTTTCAGGTTCCTATAATGAAAGCAATCTGTCTTTTATAATTATATCTGGATTCTATTTCTTTCAAAGGGAAGGATATAGCTATTAAAAACACCAAAATGACTTAGCTGGAAGCTGATTTGGGGCCAGAACTCTAATAACTAGATTCTGCCCTCTACTTTTGAAACTCATGTGTTCACTTTTTTTGGAATTCTCTATCCAAAAACTTTATTTATGGTATTCTAGAGTTGTACCACTAGTAACTTTTCCTTATTTATTGCTAGTGACCAAATAAAATAATTTAAAGCATATATGCTAAGCAGGTTAATAACAAGTTTTAGCCACATTATCCCTTCTTTTCACCAAGTCCCAGAGTACTAGGGACTCCTAGTCTGATTTGATTCTCCTCATTTGAAAATCCTCGTTGTTTTTTTTTTTTTTTTTTTTTTTTTTTTTTTTTAAAGAACAAAGACCAAAGTAGGAGAAGGCTTAAGAAAGGGGTAAGAATAAAGTTATCTTTTCCTTCAGATAACTAAGAATGCATTAAACATTTTTTTTTTTCTTCAACATGACCTAATATCATAGGTTTAGAGCTAGATGAGACTTGGAGGTCCAACTTTATTCCTCCTCTTTCAGGCATTTGAGATACTGTCACATAACACTTGCCAATTGTATCATTACCCAGGAACACTGTAGTTGTACTATGGGAATGTTGACTTGATCATAGATTTAGAGCAAGAAAAGGCAGTAGAGGTCAATGAGTCACTGAAGAAAATGGTCTTCCACCATTGGAGTTGCAATGGAAGACAATTAGTAGAGTTTTCCAAAGGCTAGAAGCTGAACTTGAGTCAGCATGACAACAGCATATACTTATCTGTGTAACTGTGGGCAAGTCCTATACTCTTTCTTTGCTTCAGTTCCCTTATCTGTAAAATGAAGAGGATTGGACTCAATGGCTTATAAATTAACAATTATTTGAATCCGAATGCTCATTTTATAAATGAGAAAAGCTGACAGAAAATTATCTTCCCATCGCCACTAATTTCAGTAAATAATAAGTTAACTAGACCCTCTTTCTGATTTCATGGAAACTCCCTAGGCAGACTGTTACATGAGTAATGTTATCATTTCTAAGAAAGGCAACAAAGCTTGAAGACATTATTTTAATTGGAAAACTAATCATTTTATTTGTTTCTTTTTGTTTTTTTTATCCAGGCTCAACTAGCTCTGTCCTACAGCCTAGCAGAGACCCAGGTAAGTTATTTTCTTTTACTTCCTGCCATTTTTTCCTATGTTACTTGAACATGATGGAGTCTAACAAATATGAATTTCTTAGATACTTTAGTAGCATGGCAGCACTGTATAGCCCTGAAGTTTGAGCATGGGAACCTAGATAGAGTGGGTATCACAATAAGAAAAGTAGTAGTTACCGCTATCCCTATTATATAAACTTTATTAACCCTTGGAGACTGTTCATAGTCCCTTTAAAGGAGACTCTGGGAATTTTTTGGGAAAGATATTTCACTCTGTAAGATAAGAATCAAGCTTTGTATTTAGGTTTTTACCTCTATCCATCTCTATTTATCAAGGATATATTCCTATGTCCATGTCTATAACTATTCTTTCCACTCACTTCTACCCCCAATCCTGTGTTAAGATTCTACTTAAGAGTAAGCCTGATCCTGAGCCCAAGACTTGTATTATAGGCAATACACAAAGATTATTATGTAACACCCCAGTTTAGGGAAATACTCTGTTTAGAAGAACTTCTTAGATTTTATGCACAGGAGTTTCCTCTAAGTTGAAAGTCTTCTTTCTCCCATGTGATACTGGACCCTTTGGGAAAGACATTCTGTAGTCCATATGTCAGGATAAGGGTGAGAAGGTGGGATAGGTGGTCAAAACTGGATTTCTAAGATGTTTATCTGATTTGCCTGAATGTCAGATACAATCTTAACTTGACCCTGTAGGGGCTATTGGACTCTCTAAGGTACAGTGAGACAGTGGAAAGAGTATAGCCTTTGAGAATCAAAGAACTGGTGTTCAGATCCTATTTCTGCCACTAACCTGTGACCTTGGGTAAAGCAGTTTAACCTTCATGGGTCATAGTTTCTTCATTTGTAAAATGAAAGGGTCTCTAAGGTCCCTTTTAGTTCTTGATCTATGAACCTTTGGTGTTATATTGCCTCTCTTACATCTTCCACATCTTCCTGCCTCCCAGAAATGTGAGCCAAATTTTCTCATCACAAATGACCCTGATAGAGATGAGTGTGGCTTTCAGGATGGGATTTGCTTTTATGCCATTGTAATCAGGGGCTATGTTTCTATGAGTGAGAATGAAGAAGCATTACGTTCTCATGCATCCCACTACCTTTTTATTAGCACTGAAGCTGCTAGTGCTTGGCCATATAAGAGTATAATTGAACCAAGCTAATCTACACCTTAGGGCAATGTATTTTTTATTGATTCCAACTCTACATTATTATTGTTGCTTAATGAGGAGCTAATGTAATTTCTAATGAAGCCACATGGCCCTTGGATAGATGAACTCAGATTTTATTTCCCTTGTGATGGAATATACTCTCTTCAATTAAAAACCCAGGAAGTAAAATTAATACAAATGTAAAATTTTTTAAAGATTAGTGTCAAGACAGCAGCTTTTTATTATGCATGTAAATTCTTCAGTAATGGGATTGAAGAGGAGAGCTTCAAGTGTGTGGCTAGTCCTTAAGAGTATCTGAAATGGTTTAAATAGCAAAGAAGGCTTTGAAGGAGGATAGGGATCTATAGTTCTTCTCAAAGAGTTGCAGGTCTGCACTGTTCTTTGAGTGATCTTTTGGATGTGCATTGGGTACAGAAAGGGTATCCCTTCTGTGAATGCTGTCTTGTGCCAGGGCTACTTTTTCCTTGGGATTTTCTTATGTGTCTTATGGATGCAAAAATTGATTGCTTGGAGAAGATGCATCTTATTGGATCCCTGAGGAGGCTGTGATCAGCACTGTTCCAAAGGGACAGTATGTTCTATTTGATCTTAGAGAGCAGTTGCCTGAGCCAAATGACATGTAGGGAGGAAGGGAACTATGGACTTTAAGTCTTCTCTCTGTGCTAAGGGTTTGGAGTAAAGAAAGTGAAATCCACTTCTGCAAATGATTCAGTGGAGCCTGAGGGGATGTAGGAGAAGAAAATCATATGGGCTGTTAAATATTTGTTCCTCTCTTCCTTCTACCCAAAAGCCTGTTAGGGTAACTCTGGGACAGGAGGAGAGTCAGCTGATGGAGCAGATCCATTTCTGAGGCAAGCTCAGCACAGCCAGCTGTTAATGCAAACTGAACCTCAGGGGGTATTTTGAGGGTCATCTTGGAGGAGACCCAAAATATCCTTCCCCTGATAGATGATTTCTGGGTTGTCTGGGCAGTTTCTGAATCATCTCTCTCTCCCTAGTCAGGCCTTGAAGCTTTAAGAGGATGAAGCTGGGGATTCTAAGCAGACGGGGGGATGTGTGAGGGTGAGGGTTGTTGGCAGGCCCTAGAGACTAATGGCCTTCTTTTTAAGGATTCAGACTAGAGTGGGCAAGGGCAGCAGTACATAATCAATTAGATCAGACCTGGTGGCTGAGAAGGAGCTTAGAATTTTTCCAACAATTTTCCTCCTTTTTACCAGGGAGCACAGCCCTTTCTCTAGTTTCCTTCTCTAGCTTCCAACCTCCTTTAATTAGTGCAGAAATTATTGTGGTCAACTATCACTGACAAAGCTTAGGATGCTCTTGATTCTCCTTTACTTATGTTTAGGGACCAAAGACTATGACAAAGTTACCCTGTTTGTTGCAAAGCTTGAAAACCATGGAGATGCCCAGAGCCTGTTACCAAACCCATTTATACCATGAGCTAAACTCCACCTGACCCTATTTGGCCGTGTGGTAGAGAAGGAAGCAATATAATGGAGGTGATACTCATAGTCCCTGGGATATCAATCAATAGGGACACACACACACACACATATATATATTTAAAAAGCAACACCTAAAGTTTTTAAGATGGGAAAATATTCTTTTGCAACAAACATGTTCAATGTACCTACTGAGTGCTAGAGATTATGCTAAATGCTAGAAAGACAAAAAGTTTAGATAAGATACAGTTTTGGGCCTCAAGAAGTTTGCAATCCTAAACTGCACTTATTTCATCATAGGGTGCTCCTTATGAGGTACTCCACCACCAAAACAGAGCACCAAAGCACAAAGCACTCTCTAACTATTGAGTCTGGAAGAGTTACCCACAACCCTGAGTGGTTAAGAGATTTGCTCAGAGTGACACAGCACATACATGCCAGAGGAAAGACTTGAACTTGGGTCTGCCTGACAGAGAGGCAGCTGCATGACTCAGTGTATAGGGTGTTGGTCCTGGAGTCAGGAAGACCTGAGTTCAAATACAATCTCAGACATTTAGGAGCTGGTCAAGTCACAACCTCTGTTTGCCTTAATCCACTGGAGAAGGGAATGGCAAACCATTCTTTACCAAGAAACCTCGAACAGGGACAGAAACAGCTCTAACTGAATACCTATACTAACTCTCTGACATTGAGACCTGTTGTTTATTCAGTGGTAGCACTATAGTTGGTCAAAGAGGAATCAGGGCAGCTTTTCAGATAGTGAAAGCAAAGGTATTGGGGGTATGAAAGTACCTGACACATATTCTGGGGGATGGAGCACAGAGTTGTAGAGTATGGTATAGAAAGGCAGCTAGATGGTGCCCTAGTGTGTAGAGTGCATTATGTGCACTCTGCTCCTATAGAATCAAGAAGATGAATCTTCCAGAGTTTACATCTGGTCTTAGACACTTACTAGCAAGTCACTTAATCCTGTCTGTCTCAGTTTCATCATGTGTAAAAAGAGCTGAAAAAAGAAATGTCAAACCACAGGATATTTGCCAAGAAAATGCCAAATGGGGTTTTGAGGAGTGAAATACAACTGAAGCGATTCAACAACAACAACAAAAATATGGATTTTAAATTTCATTTTTAGATAGCAATATTAACAACTAAGATTTATTTAGTACTTTCAGAGTTGCAAAGTGATGTATATACATTATCCCATTTGTTTCTCCAAACAACACTATGAAGTGACTACTATTATTATACCCTCATTACAGATAAGGAAAACTGAGGCAGAGAAGTTAACCATTTTGCTCATAGTGACACACCTATTAAGTATGTGAGATGGGACTAGAACTAGCCATGTCTTTCTAGTTCCATGTCCAACCAGCACTCTATCTATTAGTAGATTCAGTAGGGAAGAGATTCCTACAGATTTTTTGAGGAGCTGAATCACATGGCAAATATTCTTATGGTTAAAGCTGGTCTCTTGGCAGCCTGAAGGATGGATTATAGAGAGGGAAGAAAGAGTGAAAGAGGAAACATCTCTTAGTTGATCATTGCAACAGCCCTGGGAGGAAGTATTGAGGGGCTCTGTATGTGAACTGCCTGAAACAGTATGATGACAGCAGGAAGAGAGTAGAAGGGACACGTCCAAGAGGTAAAGGACAGGGCAATGCTATCAAAAGCAGATTGGCTCTGGTGTTCAAAACTGAAGTTCAATAGGATACTTAGTACCAGTGTGAGTTAGTCAAGGAATGCTTCCCAGAGGTATTTGAAAAGCACGGGTTTTAAAAGAATAATGGGAGGTTAATCAGCAGAGAGGGGGAAATTTCAGATTCAAGGGGCTCACATTCACCTGGGCCTGCTCTCCTTTGCATATCTCAGTCAACCTTTCTAGGTGGGTTGTCACTTTGGACTTCCCTGCTCCCTTTAGAGCTCTCAGAGGGTACTGCGCTGAATCAGACCAAAAGACTTTCTGGTCTTTCCAATCAGCCAGAACATTGGAGGTAGCAAGAACTCTGTCCCATTACAGCCTCTGTTACTGGTTTTGTGAGCTTGACAGCAGATGGCAGAGGCAGGTTGCTCCAGCAGCAGCTGGTCCCAACCCTCTTGAGGAGTCATGGACTCATTCAGGATCCCAATGTCTTATGGGGACCATCAGCCAAGTGGCCCCGCATTGTCACCAGCTGTGCTGTACTCTCTAACTATTTGCACAAGGAGAGATGTTGCACATTTGGCCAAGACATTGGCAGAATGATGACACATGGTTAAGACCCAGGGACAGGACAATAAAAGCACTCCTTTTCTAAGCATATGGGGAATAGGATGGTAGGAATGCCAGCTTTACTCAGATCTTCATTCTGTAAGTAAGGTTAAGGAGAGGAGAGGGGAATGGAATTTGGAGGAGTCACTTGTACCTTCACCAGTCAAAGTAAGTAGCTCTTGCCCTTCCCTTTAAGTATCCTTTGGCTTGAGTTCACCTCCGCGCTTGGCTTCCCTAAGGAGGTCCACCTCAGTGTCTGATACATTCTCTTGCTTCCTCCTGACACCTCCCCTCCTAACTCCCAAGTGCCAGAGAGTTTGTAGAGATGCCAGCTGAGCATTTGGCTGTCTGAATTATCCTATCACTTCCTCACTTTCTCTTTGTGCTGACAGATTCAGCCATAAACTGAGAATCAGACTTTTTCTTAATGGCATTGATCAGATTCATTAAAATATATTTTAAAATATGAATACATTTCTTCTTAATGTTTTAGAGTAATATGAGAAGCTCAGAGCCTGTGAAATACCTTTTGGGTAGAAATGCCTTCTTGGTGCCATTGAAGTGAAATCACATTCCTTGAATAAGGAAACTTCATTTCTACCTCTGTGTGGTACAATGGCAAGTCAGAAGACCTCTGTTCAAATCTCAGATCTGATTATTAATGATTGTGTCACCTTTTGCAAGTTGAATAAACCCTTTATATTAGATGACTACTGATAATAGCTAATATTTGTACAACACTTAAAGGTTTGCAAATCACTTGATATTTATTATTTCATTTTATCCTCATGATGATCTTGTGGGAGAGTATCTTATTATTCCATTTTTCTTTTTTTCTTTTTTTTATTCCATTTTTCAGGTAAAGAAATAGAGACTCTGAGTCTCTATTTTTTTACCTGAAAAATGGAATAATAAGAGTGCTTAAGAGACTTATTGGTGATCATCTACCTAGTAAGTATCTGATGAAGGGACTCCTGACTCCAAGTCCATTGTCCTAGATCATAGATTTCCAATCCAAGAATATATTTCAGGAGTCTATGAACTTGAAGGAGGAAAAATGCAATTTAATATTCCTTATCCTGGAATAGATTAGTTGATCAGTGGAATAGATTAGGTTCAAGGGATAAAACAGTCAACAAATATAGCAACCTAGTCTTTGACAAACCCAAAGATCCCAGCTTTTGGGATAAGAACTTACTGTTTGATAAAAATTGCTGGGAAAATTGGAAACTAATATGGCAGAAACTAGGCATTGATCCATACTTAACGCCGTACACCAAGATAAGGTCAAAATGGGTTCATGGCCTAGGCATAAAGAATGAAATTATTAATAAATTAGAGGAACATAGGATAGTTTACCTCTCAGACCTGTGGAAGGGGAAGGTTTTTATGACCAAAGCAGAACTAGAGATCATTACTGATCACAAAATAGAAAATTTCGATTATACCAAACTGAAAAGTTTTTGTACAAACAAAACTAATGCAGACAAGATTAGAAGGGAAGCAATAAACTGGGAAAATATTTTTACAGTTCAAAGGTTCTGATAAAGGCCTCATTTCCAAAATATATAGAGAATTAACTCTAATTTATAAAAAATCAAGCCATTCTCCAATTGAAAAATGGTCAAAGGATATGAACAGACAATTCTCAGATGAAGAAATTGAAACTATTTCTAGTCATATGAAAAGATGCTCCAAGTCATTATTAATCAGAGAAATGCAAATTAAGACAACTCTAAGATACCACTACACACCTGTCAGATTGGCTAAGATGACAGGAAAAAATAATGATGATTGTTGGAGGGGATGTGGGAAAACTGGGACATTGATTCATTGTTGGTGGAGTTGTGAACGAATCCAACCATTTTGGAGAGTAGTTTGGAACTATGCTCAAAAAGTTATCAAACTGTGCATACCCTTTGATCCAGCAGTGTTACTACTGGGATTATATCCCAAAGAGATTATAAAGAAGGGAAAGGGACCTGTATGTGCACGAATGTTTGTGGCAGCCCTTTTTGTAGTGGCTAGAAACTGGAAACTGAATGGATGTCCATCAGTTGGAGAATGGCTGAATAAATTGTGGTATATGAATATTATGGAATATTACTGTTCTGTAAGAAATGACCAACAGGATGATTTCAGAAAGGCCTGGAGAGACTTACACGAACTGATGCTGAGTGAAATGAGCAGGACCAGGAGATCATTATATACTTCAACAACAATACTATATGATGACCAGTTCTGATGGACCAGGCCATCCTCAGCAACGAGATCAACCAAATCATTTCTAATGGAGCAGTAATGAACTGAACTAGCTATGCCCAGAAAAAGAACTCTGGGAGATGACTAAAAACCATTACATTGAATTCCCAATCCCTATATTTATGCACACCTGCATTTTTGATTTCCTTCACAAGCTAATTGTACAATATTTCAGAGTCTGATTCTTTTTGTACAGCAAAATAACGTTTTGGTCATGTATACTTATTGTGTATCTAATTTATATTTTAATATATTTAACATCTACTGGTCATCCTGCCATTTAGGGGAGGGGGTGGGGGGGTAAGAGGTGAAAAATTGGAACAAGAGGTTTGGCAATTGTTAATGCTGTAAAGTTACCCATGTATATATCCTGTAAATTAAAGGCTATTAAAAAAATATTCCTTATCCTGTAACTGAAATTTTGTGTGTCATTTGATCATTTAAAGATACTGTTCTGTTAATTTTCCCTGTCCTGTAACTGATATTTAGCATATCCTTTGGTTATTTACAAACTTTAATCTAAGATGGGTTCTATGGCTTCCTCAGCCTTTGACAAAGAGTTCATGTGACCCAGAAAAGAACATTTCATCTTGATCTCTAAAGTTCCTCTCACAGGAACCACAAGGCAACACAGTGAATAGAGTACTACCCCTGAGTTCAAATCTGATCTCAGACACTTACTGACTGTCTGAGCTTGGACAAGTCACTGAACTCTGCCTTAAAAAATAAGATCCCTTTCAGCTGAATGATTTCATATTGGGCATCTTATGAAAGTGGAAATTTTTGGTGGAATCTCTATTGGGGTCCCATAAAATGTCTCATCTTGCAGAATATTCATTTTTCATATCACCATATGGCAGATTTGGAGATGGAAAGAAGCTCACTTGTATGGTATGCTCTTTCTTACTGTCAAGAATACTGAAACCTAGAGAGTTACTTGCCCAGGTCAATAAATTTTGAAAACTTTAATGTTTCAAGTTATTTCTGTGAAGGTGTGCCCTATTCCTATTTTCCTTTTATTATCATCACTTTCTTTCTTCTGGTCTTTTACCAAATGAGTTATGCACAGGAAAAGCCTGCACAGATGGAAGGAGGTGAAAGGCTGGCTTGTCCCTGGAAGCCCAGGGAGCTATAGAATAGGCTCTGCTTTGACCTTGAGGGGACAGAATGGTGATGAAGGCAAGACTTTAGACTGAGCAGTTCTGACCAGGCAGTTTTGTATTCCCTGATATCACCAGGTAGTTAGACAATTTAAATTCTGGGAACAAAGTCTTTGAAAATAATAAACTTCCCTGGACTCTCCTCTTCTGAGTGTGGAAAAGTACATGCAGAATTCAGGGGCTATTTACACCTGCTAGATGTATAATTTCAATGGCAATAATTATCTGACCTTTTAAAAAAATCAATCTGTCTGGCAGCAACACATTTCTGAGATCTAGCCAAAGTTGGGACTAAGCCTTTGGCATGATAGGGCCAGACAGAAGCTGAATTTACTTTTCACCAGGGGCCTGTCCTAAACCTGCCAAGCAAGTCCACATTTTTCTAACTGAAATTTGGATACAAATAGTGGATTTTAGCCAAAGTAGGGGGGGGGGGCGGTCTTGCCTTGCTTCTTTAAAAAAATATGATTTTTAAAAGTAATGTCTGTTTCTATTAAGAATAACTAGTATTATGTAAGTAAGGAGTTATAGGTACTGGTCAGACACTTCCCTTAAAAAGATGGCATCTTCAATAAATAGACTAAAAGTTATTTGGATGATATCCTATGAAATCCTTTGTTATGTAAGATTTTTTTTATTAAAGAAAATTTCTTATGTCCAGTATCTACAAAATAGAATCAATTTGGGCTAAGTTTAGAGGGAATAAAATCTCATTCCAGAAAATGAATCGATATAATTTCATTGATAAAAACTAGATTTTATACATAATATAAAAAGTCACTTTTCATTTTACCCACTTAAGTCAAGTGTGTTTCTATGCGCCAGGGATTCCTCAGCTGGTAAAACACACTTTGCTGTTATATCTTAATAGTGTAGATTTAAAACTAGAAAGAATCTTGTATGTCATTTAGTTCAAGGCCTCTTCAGCTTTTTCCAATTGTGACCCCTTTGCTGGAGAAATTTTTATACAATCTGAATATATAGGTTTATAAAATAGATAAACAAATCAAATATTTATGATAATAATCATAATTTCATGACTCCCACATTAAGAATCTTAAACCACAATTTAAGAAACTGGGATTTATCATGAGAAAATTGAAGTGTACAAAAGTAAAATAAAAAAAAATTAAAAGAGGTGAAATGTGCGAGATTACACATATAGCAAATAGTAGTGGTCAAAGCACTAGATATGGAACTAGAGGACTTGGGTTCAAATCCTACATCTGATTTTTAATGCTTTTGACTATGAGCAACTCATTTAACCTCCTTGGGCTTCTATTTCCTCATCTATAAAATAATGTGTAGATTAGACAGTCTCTGAAGCCCCTCTGAGCTCTAGATCTATGAACATTTATGCTACAATTTGAATTATGATCTTTGCACCCTTGTCAGCACATTCTGTCAAAGATTCAGCTAATTTTGCTGTGTTCTCTCTCTGGTAATGTCTCGCTACCTTATTTTCTTAAAATAAAGAAAAGAAAAGAAAAATATTTTATTGATGCTCTCTCCCTCCCATCCCTCTTGTTTCCTAGTGATAAATTCTCCTTCTCTCTAATTTTCTAGGGTCCTCAGTGGGAAAGGGAGCAATGCAGTTGGCAGGCTCTTTATATTGTAATTCTTTCTCTTCCTCCTTCTTTCCCCCTATATGTACAGAACTTTTCCTGGCTGCTGCCCTGGAAATGGCCTCTGCTGGCTTGCTTGTCAGATTCCATTTCATTTTCTTATTTCTATATCTGCTGACATCTGTCACCTCTCCCCACCTTCTGCATTACTCCTATCTCCTTTGCTGCTGCCAATTTCACCAAACAGGGTAATGATCTTGTTATCACAAGTTCAATGTTTTCATCCAAGATTAGAACAAAGTATGTTGGGTATAAAGTGAATCATGATACCACACAGCTGACTTGATGGGGCATCTTAAACCCAGTCCTTCTATCCCCAAAGTTTCAGTCAAGAAGAAAGTAAATGTCAAGTCACCTATGTGTGTATTACTCTAGAATTGTTCCAGATATTTATTCTCTATGTCAAATATTATGAATCTTATTGAAGTTTATAAATCTGGGGGTTTGGGGGTTTCAAATTTAACACTCTCTCTAGTATGCCATATTCCTTTCCATTAAATTGGCAAATCATACCACTGGCCAGACAGATCGAGATGTTCTAGTCTGGATTCCCAAGGATATTTTTAAAAATATGTATTTTATTTAGCATATTAAATATTTCCCAGTTAAATTAAACAATTTAACATTTACTTTAAAAAACTTTGAGTTCCAAATTTTCTTTTCCTCTCTTGTGTCTCTATCACCCCTTGAAAAGTCAAGTAATATGCATGTGAAGTCATGCAAAACAGATTTTCATATTATCTATGTTGCAAAACACACAAGAATTTAAAAAGAAACAAAATGAAAAGTGGGCTTCAATCTGCACTCAGAGTTCTTTAGTTCTTTCTCTCTGGAGATGGATAATATTTTCATCATGGGTCCTTTGGAATTGTTTTGGATCATTGTCTTAATCAAAGCAGTAAATCTTTCACAGTTGATCACTGTTAAGGGATTGCTGGGAAGCTAGGTGGTGCCATAGTGCACAGAATGCTGGGCCTGGAGTCAGAAAGACTCACTCCTCTTGGTGAGTTTAAATCTAGCCTCAGACAGTTACTAGCTGTATGACCTTGGGCAAGTCACTTAACCCTGCTTGCCTCTGTTTCCTCATCTGCAGAATGAGCTGGAGACAGAAATGCCAAACCACTCCAGTATTTTTGCCAAGAAAACCCCAAATGAATTGGACATAACTAAAAATCAACCCCAGTATTGCTGTTATTGTATGCATTGTTCTCCTGGTTCTGCTTACTTCATTTTGTGTCAGTTCACATAAGACTTCCCAGATTTTTTGAAACCATCACAAGGAAACTTTTTTCTTTTTACCTTTTTATGCTTCTCTTGAGTTCTATATTTGAAGGTCAAACTTTTTGTTTAGCTCTGGTCTTTTCATCAGAAATAAATGGAATTCACCTGTTTCATTCAATGTCCATCTTCGTCCCTAAAAGAAAATGCTCAATTTAGTGGGATAATTTATTCTTGGCTGTGTTCCAAGTTCCTTTGACTTTTGGAATATCAGATTCCAGGCCCTTCGATCCTTTAAGGTGGACACTGCTGGGATTCCTGGGTCATCTTTATTGTGGTTCCTCGGTATTTGAATTGTTTTTTTTTCTGGCTACCTATAATATTTTTCCTTGGTCTGATAGTTCTGAAATTTAACCATGATATTCCTTAGAGTTTTAATTTTTGGGTCTCTTTCAGGAGGCATTCGGTGAATTCTTTCAATGGCTTCTTTACCTTCTGATTCTATGACATCCAGTTCTCTTTAATGATTTCCTGAAAAATACCATCTAGGCTCTTTATTTCATCATGATTTTCAAGGAGTCCAGTAATTCTTAGATTGTCTTTCTTAGATCTAGTTTCCAAGTCAGTTGTTTTCCCAATTAGTTATTTTACATTTTTTCTATTTTTTAATTTTTTTTTTTTGGTTTTGCTTTACTGATTCTTGATGTCTCACTGAGTCATTCATTTTCATTTGTTCAGTTCTGATTTTTAGTGAATTATTTTTTCATTTACTTTTTTTACTTCTTTTTATATTTGTACAATTGAATTTTTAAATGAGTAGTTTTGTTCTATGTAATTTTTTTCCATTTCACAAATTCTGTTTTTAAGGAATTATTTTTACAAGGAATCTTTTTAACAGGAGACAGAATGCAATTTATTTTTCAGCAATATTATGAATTTACAATTAAAGTGACATTTACCCTCTGATCCTCAGATGAGTTTGAGTAGTTATCTTTGACTTTAAAAAGAAGGTGTTTTTTTTTAAACTTCAAAAGATACCCAGAGAATAGAAAGCAACAATTCCTCAAACATTTATTAAGTGGATGCAGAGATAAAAAAATGGAAAAAAATCCTTGGAATATTAGATATACAGGTAAATCGTTAATAAACTTTTGAAAGTAACTACTATGTGCTAGGCATAGTGTTAAGCATTAGGAAAACAAAAAAGACACAAGACAGCCTCTTCTCAGGGAACTCACAGTCAACACTTAAACAATTTGTGTACAAATGAGCTATGTATGGGATAAACTGGAAATAATCTACAGAGCAGATGTGATAGAATTAAAGGTGATCAGAAAAGACTTCCTGGAGAAGGTACATTTTTAATTGGGAGTTAAAGAATTCCAGGAGGTAGAAATGAGGAAGAAGAGCATTCTATTCCTGGAGGAATAGTTAGGGAACATTTCCAGAATATGCCAATCTTGTTTGAGGAACTGCAATGAGGCTAATGATACTGTAGCCTTGAGTATGTGTAAAATGGGATAGGGATGGGGTGTGAGGTGTCAGAAGACTGGAAATTTTAGAAAGAGATCAGGTTGTAAAGAATTAAAATGCTAAATGTTGGTTTTTATATTTGATGCTAGAGGTGATGGGGAGCCATTGAAGCTTATTAGGTAGGGATGTGACGTGGTCTGACCTGAATTTTAGGAAAATCAAGTTGATAGTTGAGTGGGAGTTGGAAGAGATTTATGGTTGGCAAGCCAATGATCAAGCACTTCTAATAGTCCAGGCCCGAGGTGATGAAGGCCTTTACTAGGATGGTAGCAGTGTCCAAGGAGAGAAAGGATAATATTGTAAATAAAACATTTATGCAAAATTAATACAAAACAAATTTTGTTGAAGGAGAATAATAACAGCTAGGAAAATTAGGATTGTCTTGTTCAAGAAGTTATGACTAAGGTGAAAGAATGACAGAGGTGAAAGTAAAGAAGTAGAATATTCTGTTATTTTGCTATTAGAAATGACAAATCGGAGGATTTCAGAAAAACCTGGGAAGGCTTACATGAACTCATATAAAGTGAAGTGGGTAGATCCTGGAGAACACTGTACACAGTAACAGTAATATTATACAATGAAGAACTGTGAATGACTTAGTTATTCACAGCAGTAAAATGATCTAAGACAATCCTAAAGGATTTATCATGAAAAATGCTACCTGCTTCCAGTGAAAGAACTGATGTTGTTTGAATATAGATTGAAACATGCTATTTTCTCTCCCTTCCTTTTCTTCTTCCTTCCTTCTCTCTCTCTCCCTCCCTTCCTCCCCCTTTCTCCCTTCCTTCCTCCCTTTACTTCTTCCCCTTCCTCTTCCCCTTCCCTTTCCCCCTCCCCTTCCCCCTCTCTTTTCTTTTCCCTCTCCCCTTCCCTTCCCTTCCTCCTTTCCTCCTTCCTTTCTTCCCTCTCTTCTTCCCTCCTTCCCTCCCTCTCTCTCTCTTTGATTCTTCTAACACAAAATGACTAATATGTAACTGTTTTACATGATAGTACATATAACCTATATCAGATTGCTTACAATCTCAGGGAGGAGGGAGAGAGAAAAATAAATGAAAAAATAATAAATATTAAAAGTTGTTTTTACATGAAATTGAGGGAAAATAAAATACTATTTAAAAATAATAGTGCATTCCAAACATGGCACATAACCCAAGTAAAGTCATGAATATGAGATGGACTGACTACTACAAAGAATCAGTTCTTCAAACAAAATATTCTATATGCAACTCTTGCCTTTTTCTACTGATAAATGAAAGGAAAGCGGAGGCATTGACAATTTTGAATAAGAGTTCACAAGTGTCTTGGAATAGAATCATCCATGCTATATAACATATAGACTCACTTGCATATTTCTTTTATGTCTAGTCATGCTTCTCACTTGGCTATGCTGTCAGGAGCCTGAAACCATAAAATACAATACAGAGAAGGCCACAGATGATTCTTGAGACCAACAATCAACTGTGAAATCTTTTTTCTTTGTTCTGCACTATCTTCCAATGGCCTATACTCATGTTTTTATATTCATAATCATGTGCCTCTTCCTCAGCTAACTTTCCCTTTTCCTTAACTCTGATCTTTAGAAAGGTATCTGGTTCCATAGTGAATAGAGCACTGGGCCTGAAGATAAACCCGAGTTAAAATCTGAACCTAGACATTTACTAGTTGTATGATCCTGAATAAGTCACTTAACCTCAGTTTGCCTCAGTTACCTTAACTATAAATCTTGTAAGGTTGTTGGGAAGATCAAATGAGATAATATTTGTAAATCATGTTTGGTACAGTGCCTGGGATGTAGTAAGTTCTATTTAAATGCTTATATCCTTCTATAACTTTCAGCTCATAATGTCTTTCAATTTAGCCAAGAATATTTGCTAATCACCCCCAATAAAAGATTGATCTTTTCACTTCTATGGGATATGGTAGGAAAAGCTCAGGTTCTGGGGGCAGGAGACCTGGGCTAAAATCCCACCTCTAATAATGTATGACTCTGGACAAGTTATTTAATCTCTCTGGGTTTTATTTTATTTATCTGTGAAAGGACATGAACTCTGGGGCCTCTTTTAGCAGCCCTAGATCTCTGAGCTTATGATCCTTTTCAAAGGACGCTCCTCACTCCACAGCCATACTGTGTGGACAATGGATTGGGATGATTGACAGGGAAGAACACTCTCTGCCTAGAAATATTATCCCCTGGTGAGTGAGCTCCAGTTTTATTTCTCTCCAGCAGTGAGCTCTATGACTTGAAATGTATCATAGACTCCTAAAATCTCAGAGTCGGAATGACCCTCTGATGACATCGAGTGCAAACATTCTGTCTGTGACATCCTTAACAATTGGCCATCCATTCAATTGCTGGAAGAGTTTTCACTGGAGTTTCTAATATGATAGTATTTTATTTTCCCAAATACATGCAAAAGTAGTTTTCAGCATTCACCTTTGCAAAACATTGTGTTCCAAATTTTTCTCTCTACACTACCCCCTAATTTCTTTCTAAGACAGCAAGCAGTCTGATAAAGGTTAAACAGGTGCAATTCTGAACATATTTCCATATTCATCATACTGCACACACACACACAAACCAGATGAAAAGGGGAAAAAACATGAGAAAGGAAAAAAAACAAGCAAAAAACAACAAAAAAGTGAAAATACTAAGCTTTGATCCACATTTAGTCTACATGATTTTCTCTCTAAATGTGGATGGCACTTTGCATCACAAATATATTGAAACTGCCTTGAGTTATGTCATTATTGAAAAGAACCAAGTCCATCACTGATGATCATCATATTATTGTTACTGTGTACAATCTTTTCTTGGTTCTGCTCATTTCAATTAGTTCATGTAAGTCTTCCCAGGCTTTTCTGAAATCATTCTGCTCATCATTTCTTAAAGAACAATAATATTGAATAATCTTTTTCAGTTAACACTATTAAATACCTAGGATTGAAAAGAAAATACTATATTGAAATAAGAATGTAATATTTTCCCATGAAAGTCTATGGACCCTTTTGAGGAAATGTAGGGAAAATCATACATTTATTCATTCATTTACTCAAGAAACAAGCATTGTCAAGCCATTCTCCAATTGATAAATGGTCAAAGGATATGAACAAACAATTTTCAGATGATGAAATTGAAACTATTTCTAGCCATATGAAATGGTGTTCCAAATCACTATTGATCAGAGAAATGCAAATTAAGACAACTCTGAGATACCACTACACATCTGTCAGATTGGCTAAGATGACAGGAAGGGATAATGATGAATGTTGGAGGGGATTTGGGAAAAGTGGGACACTGATGCATTGTTGGTGGAGTTGTGAATGAACCCAACCATTCTGGAGAGTAATCTGGAATTATGCCCCAAAAGTTATCAAACTGTGCATACCCTTTGATCCAGCAGTGCTACTACTGGGCTTATACCCCAAAGGATACTAAAGAAAGGAAAGGGACCTGTATGTGCCAAAATGTTTGTGGCAGCCCTGTTTGTAGTGGCTAGAAACTGGAAAATGAATGGATGCCCATCAATTGGAGAACAGCTGAATAAATTGTGGTATATGAATATTATGGAATATTATTGTTCTGTAACAAATGACCAGCAGAATGATTTCAGAAAGGCCTGGAGAGACTTACATGAAATGATGCTGAGTGAAATGAGCAGAACCAGGAGATCATTATACACTTCAACAACAATACTGTATGAGGATGTATCCTCTATTCAGTTCCAATTGATCAATGATGGACAGAATCAGCTACACTGGAAAATTAATGTGGATTACTTACATTTTTGTTTTTATTCCCAGGTTATTTTTACCTTCTGAATCCAATTTTTCCTGTACAACAAGAGAACTGTTCGATTCTGCACAATATATTGTATTTAGGAAATACTATAACATTTCCTGCTATCTAGGGGAAGGGGTGGAGGGAGGGAAGGGAAAAAGTTGGAACAGAAGCAAGTGCAAGGGATAAGGTTGTAAAAAATTACCCATGAATATGTTCTGTTAATAAAAAGTTATCATAAAAATAAAATAAACAAAATAAAAGAAAATAAAAAGTTTTAATAAAAAAGTCAGATATGATTGAAAGACGGAACAACAACAACAACAAAAAGAAAGAAACAGGCATTGTGCCAGAGCCTGGAATACAAACACAAAACTAAAGCACCTTGTATTCTTTTCTTGTTCCTGCAGTAAATCTCAAATGAGTAAACTTAGGCCCACAGAGATGAAGTAACTTGTCAAGGTCACACAAGTAGTGAAGGATGAACTGGGCCTCAAATAGGGACTTCTGTTCTTTCCATTGCACCATAGGGGCTATAGACTTCTTGGAGGTCAACTATTTCATAGGGACAAACTAGGGCAAAGATAATTACAAGCTGGAAAATGATTTTTATTAATTTTATAACATTGAAGTAATTGCAATGATGCTTTTTAAAACTTAAATCCATCTATAATATACTGAGTAGGAACAGTATAGTTACGTTATTTCTGTTTTATTATAGATTGTCTTTGATAACTAGGCTTTGTCTAATTTAGAATTCTATGATGAGTAATCAGGGAATAAAACTGATGTCAAGCTGTTGGTTTTAGATTCATTCTGTAAATGTGAACCATTGTTATTATTATTAAATGCCATGTAGGAAAATTGTTTTTCATATATTATCTCATGTTTTCTGTAAACACCTTTTTCTATAGGTCCTATAAATTACTATTAAGTAAAGAAAATTCAAACACATTAAGCAACTTGCCAACTTGAGTTGGGACTCAAAAGAAGATTTTCTTTCCTTCCTCCTTTTTCCCTTCCTCCCTCCCTCCTTCTCTTCTTCCTTTTCTTCCTCTCTCAATCCTACCTGCCTCCCTTTCTTCCTTCCTCCCTCCTTTCTTTCCTCCCTGCCTTCCTTCCTTTGTTCATTCATTCATTTGTTCTCTTGTTCATTTTTTCCCTTCCTCCTTCCCTCCTTCTTTCCCCCTTCCTCCTTTCCTTCTTCTTTTCTCTCTCCCTACTTTCTTTTTTCCTCTCTCCCTCCTTTTTTCTCCTTTCTTTTCTCTCTTTCTTCCTCCCTTTTTCCCTCCCTCCATGTGTCCTTCTATCCTTTTGTTCTTTTTTTCTCTCTCTCCCACACTTCCCTATTTTCTTCTGCCTATTTATATTTCCTTTCATTTGTTCCTTCCTTTCTTCCTTCTTCCTTCCCTCCTTGATACTGGGCAAGTCTTAGTAGTCTAAGTAAGTATCTAATACAGTAAGTTGCAGAGAAGGTGCTGCCTTGAATTAATTGAATGAGTTTCCTACAAACATGAATTCACAGATCCAGTTCTATCTCTATCCTGATACTTCTATCTGCCATGTTAGACATATTTTTACATAATAAAGAGAGAGAGCTGTTCTTGAAATCAAGAGGATTTGGGTTCAAGTTCTCCCTCTGATGTGTAATGACTTGAGACCCTGGTCAAGTCATTTAACACCAGTGCTCTGCAATTCTCTGTGACTATAAAGTACAGAGAAAGTAGCAATATTAAATGACAGAGAGAAAGCTTCCTCATCTGGAAGTTGCTTATGCCACTGAGATCCAGTTGATATTATCTCATTTGAGCCTTATAACAATCTTGCAAGATATTATTGTTCCTGTTTTTACAGATGAGGAAAAGGATATTCATCAAGATGAAATGATCTGCTCAGTATATGTCTAGTATATGTCACAGTTGAGACTAGAATCCAGATTTTCCTGACCTTGAGAACATCATCATTTTTCTACTATGCTACAGTGCTTTCTTCTTGAATAATTATTATTCAGATTAATTCCAATAATTCAGAACTAGTGATAAATCCAAGGACCCTTTAAAAACACTGGAGCAAGTTGCCACTCTGTCTGATGTTCCTACCAGGTCCAACCGTCAATAATTCCCTAGCCATTACCAAGAAGCAGATAAGAGTAAGGAAGTAACTGCATATGCTTCACTCAGTTCCTCTATCAAATATATCATTGTCTCCCAGGAGATATCTCCCTTTGGTGTAAGTTTCACAGTCTCAGTGTTCTCCTCTCTTATTTGTGTTAGAATGAAAAGGGAATTTGATTTCTAAAAGCAGAATAATATTCATTCTATTCTCATCTATAAAGCCTGAGAACTAGCAAGGGCCAGTGGAAAGAAAAGGCTTCTCTTCCTGACCTCAAGCTTTTAAGAAATGTGTGTTCCTTTGTGGCTAAGTTCCTTGTATGCCTTCCAGTAATGGGCAATAAATGGGCAGTTATTTAATTTGGAGTAAGCACTGAAGGGGTATTGATTATCTGGCATGTATAAAACAGACTTAAGCTTTGAACAATGAACACCTCCAGCACTAAAGAGTTTTCACAGGACTCATTCAATGCTTAAAATAAAGCATATCCACTTAAGAGCATGCAAGGTTATTTACAATGCTCTCATCACTATTTGCCTTGTAGAATTAGAGAGTATTCTGAGAATATATTGGTGAGTGTTCAAGGTATTGGATACAGAAATAGGGGATAGGATGTCAAGGAGTTAGACCTTAAAGTAGGCTAAACTAAGCTTTTAGAAGGTTCAATTTAATTGAACAATGATTGAGTGCACACTGTGTGTGAGACAATAGTCGTACAAAGATAAAATGAAAAACAGTTACTAGTATTATTAATCATCTACAATATATGCTGATTTTTAATCACCTACAGTATACACAGTTATAGGCACTCTGCCAGGTTGTCAGAGTGCAACAACATCCTGCTTAGTAGAAATAAGGACTTCTAAGAAGTAGTTGCACACATTCAATTTGTACTATTTGAAGTTATGGTTATATGTAAACTATGGCAATTGGTTCCTGTTCAGTGGAAATATGTGGAGTAAATTCAAATAATGTGACCACTTCATGAAATTCATATTTGCACTGATAAGAGACTTACCTGCACAAAACCAAAAATGAAATAGTCCCTGCCCTCAAGGAACTTACATTTTATTAGGAAACAATATATTGATAAATAAGAATATCAAAATGAACATAAGATGTTATTTGGGAAGAGACATTATTAACACTTGGGGGATGAGGGAAGAGCTCATATAAAAGATGAAGTTGGAGTTGAAGGAAACTTAGAGAATTCTAAGGGAAGGAGGTGACAGAAGAGTGAATTTCTCAGGCATGGAGAATAGTCTGTACAAGTGCATGGGTATGGAAGATGGAGTGTTGCACAAGGAGCAGCATGGCTAATTTTCCTGTGATAGGAGGATCAGTAATGGCTGAAGCAAAGGCTGACAACAGAGGTTGTGTTTCCTGTTATTTTCTTCACTCCTCTACTCTTTCAGTAACAACCATGCCCTGGCTTTTGATTGTAGTATGTAAGAGTAATTACCTGTCTGCATTTATTAAGTGCCTACTTTATGCAAGACTACATTCTTTAAGAGCAGAAATTAATGAGCAGTTCTGCTTTGATATGGAATACTGATGAAAACAAGTAGATATCAAAGGTTCTGTGGAGTGAGTTGTCAACTTTTGTGCAATGGTCATTTTCTTGACATTTCTACCAGTTTATCTCAGTGATCTGCTCTAGCATTCTCCCACCCCAATCCCAATCCCAACCCCAGCAAAGTTGATTACTGTTCTGGGTTTTTGAGGCACAACCCTTCTCACCACAAGCGCTCTTTCTCAGACTCCTACAAGTCTTGAGTTACTCGTCATCTTGAGTATTTTTTTTTACAAAGAAAAGAAAAAAAATAACTTTATATACTGAAATGCCAATACCATGATTTCTAGGTAAATCTTGCTGTCTTGTGGGTTTTTTTTCCCCCTCTGACCCTTTGCCTCAACAGGATGCATTTTCCTCTCCCTGAGTTCTATATGAGTTGTTTTCCTCTGAACACCCAATGAAGTTGGACCTTGTGCAGTTAATTTATGCAAAAGCTGATTCCCCACTGCAAGAAAAGAGCTACACTTTAAAAGGTGGTGGATTATTGGTGTTGACTGTCAAAGCTCTGGTTTGATGATAGTTAAGTATGTCACAGTGACGGGTACAGGTTTTTGCATATATAGGATGTTCTAAAAGTCTTAGTGGAATTTTAAGCTATTATAGGTATTTAAGCTTAAATATAACAGGACATATTGATTTCCAAAAGCATATATTTACATTGGCTACTAGAAGAGGAGTATGACAATAGTAAAAGAGACTAAAGGTATTTAAGCTTAGTTTTAATAGATTAAAACTGCACTAAGGATTTTAATATCTTGTATAGCAAATACTTCCTTGCTAATGTTGGATAATGTTTTTAATGGATCCGAATTTCCTTGGGAATGGTCAAATCTTGGTAGTTACAGTATGACTCTAGCCTCTTTTTCTAGTAGGATTTTCTTTCCAGTACCTAATTGGCATTTAGTTTCTGGTACCTAGTAGGGGCTAAATAAATGCTTGATGATTGAATGATTATTTTATTCTTCCTATTATAATTAAGGCTTTAGCCAAATTGGTTTACTTATTGTTCTGTTCCCTAGAGGTCCATCTCCTGACTTCATATTTTTGCGTAGGCTATTCTGGTCCCCCATGCCTGTAATGCTTTGTCTTCTCACCAGTGGTTCCTGGAATCCCTAATTTTCTTCAGAGTTTAGTGATTGTTCATTTTTCTATCCTCTGCTTCTAATCTTTTCTCTCTACTCAAATTTCTTAGCATTTCCTTTATGTTTATCCATGCACATGCTATAGCCCCTGCAACAAAACCTCCAACTTCTGTAGTGGAATCAGAACTTCTTAAATGACAAGGATTTTTCCCTTTCCTCTTTTCATTAAGAAGTATCGTTGGTAGAAAGAGCACTGGCTTTGGAGTCAAACAGATTGATTTTGAATACTGCTCTTAGTTACTTAATATCTTTTCTATCACAGAAAATCACTTTCTCTCTCCAAATTTCACTTTCCCCACCTATAAAATTGAGCAGTTGGGTTATATAAATGGCTTCTTGTAGGACTTCCTATCTCTATGATGTTTTTGTTCCCAGGTATATAGCACAGTGCTGTGCATCTAGTAGGTGTTTAATAAATATTGGTAAAATTGGATTGAACTGATTATCTGGGCAATGGGAATTAGAGAGAGCACATATAAGTCAAATTAAAAAAAAACTCATTCAATAAGACTTAAGTTGTTCCAGGCACTGGGCAAAGCAATGGGAGTCTAAATACAGACAGAAAGAAAGGTAGTCACCACCTTTAAGGAGCTTGCATTCTAATGGAGGAAGACAACACATAAAAGTGAGTTGAAAAGGATATATATAATATGTTCTATGAAAGTACAAGCCTCATTAGAGCCAATGGTTGCAAATTCCCCCCAACCAAGCATTTTTTCCATAGCAAAAAGGGCACCTACCTTCTTTGATCATTTCCCACCAGGATCCTTTTAAAATCAACCTATACAAAAAAAAATGCCCCTGGTTTCTATAGCCAATAGGCACACAGGGAGTTCTGATTCTCAGGTTATAGTGTTCCTCCCCAGAGATGAGAAGCTCTCAGATACAGAGTGACTCATGATTTTTTGCTTCCTTTCAACAGGAGACACACAAAAGAAATCCCTGTTGTGCCCTGTAGAATCCTAATGATGTGTGTTGAAGCATTTGACCACAAGTACAAGCCAATGGGGGATTTCCCCCCTTAATATCTCTCAAGTGGTGCAAGAAAAATGAGATGAAAGTACAGCTCCCACCTATTCCACATCCAGAAATGCTGCATAAAGAGATATCCCACACATAACCACACTCTGTATATACATCAGCATATATTGATTTGCAAAGTATATATTTACACAGTCTTCTGGAAGAAGACTGTGATAATAGGGATAAAGACTAAAAGTGTTCTGTTTAAACAGGGTAATTGCTATTGAGTAACTAATAGAGGGACACTGGATTTGGAATCAGGGGGCCTGAGTTTAATCCCTGTCTCAGTCACTCACTATCTGTGTTATTTTCAATTAACTTCTCTGGGGCTCAGTTTCCTCAAATGGAAAAATGAGGGAAAGGAGCTGGAATAGTTGTCTTAAGTCCTAGGAAGTTCTAAATCTTTGACCCAGTGAAAACTTTTTTTTTTCTTCACTTCTTGGTAAAGTCCCTCCCCCCCTCCACAGACACACATACAAACACATTTTCCAATTGTTTTCTAGTTGTGGCTGAGGCTTTGTGACTGCTAGACTGTTGTGACATTTCTTCTTCCAGCTCATTTTATAAGTGAGGAAACTGAGGCAAACAGGATGAAGTGACATGCCCAGGATAATCCAACTAGTGTCTGAGGCCAGATTTGAATTTAGAAGAATTTCAAATCTTACTGGCCCAGCATATACCTTGACACTTACCTGTACCCCAGTATACACACACATACCTATGCACATAAATAATATATATTTAAGGAACTTGTTATTTCCTTGGTATGATGAGCTTCTGAGGGACTCCTTTCATTGATGTGGATTATTAGCAGATGCTTTGAAATTTGTGATTTCAGAGAATTCCCATTGAGAGCTCAAGACTTAGCCAGGATCATCAAGTTAATATGTATCAGAGGTTGTACTTGAACAAAGAGCCTCCTAGACTTGAAGCTAGCTCTGTATCCACTGGGCCTTGCTTCCTCTCTGAAATATTATATATGCAAATATATATATCAAAAGATGCAGTTATTCCTGTGAAGCACTTAAAATGATCACAGCAAAAAACCCCAATAAGCTCATTTATTAATATATTTTTAAAAACAGAACCACAGAATCTCAGAGATCATTTAGTTCAACACACATTTGAACAAATTTCTTACCTATAACATACTCAGTATATGGTTAGCTAGCCTTTACAGCTAGATGGAACAGTACAGCAAGTGCTAGGCTTAGAGTCATGAAGACTCATCTTCCTGAGTTCAAATCTGGCCTCAGATATTTACTATCTGGATGCCTCGGCAAGATACTTAACCCTGTTTGCTGTAGTTTTGTCATCTGTAAAAATAAGCTGGAGAAAGAAATGGCAAACCTCTCCAGTATCTTTGCCAAGAAAAATCCAGATGGGATCACAAAGAATCAGACATGATTCAAATGACTTAAAATAACAAAAACCTTTGCCTAGTGACCTCTAGGGAGAGAGAACTCACTACCTTCCTATCACTCAATTCCACTTTTACATACTTTTACTTAACAAGACTATTTTCTTTTTCTTATCTAAGTAAAACCAAACTCTCTTAAGCTTCCCTTCATTTTTCTTAGTTCTGCTCTTTTCCCTGTCTGTCTTTCACTACTCCATGCCCCACTTCTCTCTGCCACTTCTCTTGGACTGGGAGAGAACAGACAGCCTTTGGTTTGCAAAACTATCAGATTATGGTGACAGAGAATAATCCCTCTCTATTAATTAGGGAAAAGGCACATCAGTAATTTGATTGTGTGGTTGGTAGCACTTAGTCACTTGACAAACACTTTGGGGAAATGATTTTCACCATAACAATGCCTCTTTAAATACCATTTCAAAGCCACAAGATTTATAACTCCCTTCTCTGGCCAACCAGCAAATCAACAAACAGCTGCAGCAGAATGGTGAACCTTGGGCGCTATTTTCCAAGTCAACAATGTTAATGAATGTTCCTGACTTTTCCATACTCCTGGATGCTGAGGGGATCTGGTGTTTGTCATCCTGCCATGTGATGCAAGGACTTTACCTCCAGCCCAAGAGAAAGATGAATGTGACAAACCAGAGCAGGGAGCTGTAAGAGAAGCGTACAATGCTTTTAGAGTGAAAATCTGCATACACAAGCAGAGAGCAACAAGAACTTTTGTGTAGCTACCCAATGCATATTCAGGAATAGAGTGTTTCCTTTGCATCTTGATGTGTCTTCCAAAGGAAAGCTGATCGGAAGAGCATAAGAGGAGTGAAGTTCTTTCCAGGTTTATTTATTGTTCACTTGTTTATTTGACTTTTTATTCCTTAACTCTGTAGGATATGAAACTAGATCAAGTCAATTCAAGTATCATTTATTAAGTGCCAATTATATGCAGTGGGATAATGAAGACTTGGAAATGAATGAAATAATTCAATAACCACAAATATATAAGGAACCATGAGATGTGCTGTAGATTCAAAGACAAAAAAAAAATCTCTGACCCCAAAGACATTATACTATGTTTTATGAGGAAAAATATACAAAATATGTGTGCAGAGTAAATAATAATAATAACTAACATTTATATAGAGCTTAGTATATGTGAGGCACTGTGCAATTATTATCTCATTTGATCTTTACAATAATCCTGAGAGGAAGGTGCTATTATTATGCGAGTTTGGGCTTGAACAAAGAATACATGACTGGGAATAATATGAAATAAGTCTGGAGAGGTACATTGGATTCAGATGGCAAAGAGCTTTAAATGCCAAACAAGAGAGCTGGTATTTTTCTCCTAGCAGCAGTAGGTAGCCACTGTTACTGCACATGCAGGGAAGTACTAGGTCATCATGATACATCATTATGCATTAGGAAAATTATTTTAGTTGCTATATTAAGGATGAATCGAAGAGGGAAGAGATATGAAGCAAGAAGACTAACTTAGAGGCTAGTGAAATAGACTAGGACAGAAGTAATGAGGTTCTCAATTGGTAAAATCGGAATGGTTCATCTATATCTTGTGCTTGTCTAACTTCACATCTTCTGTATTTAATTTTGAGTGATGCATCACATACAGGAAATAATTGTGGTTTTTTGGCCCTTGTTAATCTTGCACTGAATGCATTCATTTTGTACAAACACTGGGCATCTCACCTCTGCATTGTCCTAGAAATTATCCTTTTTAGTACTACAGTTTCAAGATTATTGACCTGGATCTAATATCAATGATCCAGTCACACATGGACTTCTGTTAGCTCATTTTGGCGACAAAAAGGAAAATCTATTTTTGTAGATACATCTATTTTGTAGGTGGAACACACAGACTGTACATCAGTTACATACTCTTTTCCCTAGCAGAATATGAATTCTTTGGGGACATTTTTATATTGGTACCCTCAGTACTTATCACAATGCCTGCCACATATCAAGAATTTAATAAATGAATTTTCATTCAATTTATTCATTCATCACTCATTCATTCTTGTTAAAAGAATACTCTCCTTCTGAAGTTGCAGGAAGAAATAGAGAGCAAAACTATACTAGTGGGGGATCTCAACCTCCATATATTAGAACTAGATAAATCAAACCACAAAATAAATAAGAAAGAAGTTAAGGAGGTAAATAGAATTTTAGAAAAGTTAGGTATGATAGACCTTTGAAGAAAATTGAATGAAGCCATAAAGAAATATACTTTTTCCTCAGGGGTAGATGGAACCTACTCAAAAATTGACCATATATTAGGGCATAAAGCCCTCAAAATCAAGTGCAGAAAGGCAGAAATAGTAAATGTATATTTCCAGGTTATGATGCAATAAAAATTACATGTAATAAAGGATCTAGGGAAAAGAAAGCAAAAATTCATTTGAAACTAAATGATCTAATCCTAAAGAATAACTGTCCTTCTTTTCCAATCTCATATATATGTGATCATACAATTTAACCCACTTCTCTACAATTCTTTGTTGCTTAAATGTTATTAAAGTGATTTGTATAAGGATATAGAACTATTAAATATAAGAGCTACAATATGAACTTAGACCTCTCTTGATTCAGTCAGTGCATGTTACTAAGCTATCTTATGTTCATTTTAAGATAAAACTTAGGTGACAAGGGTTTAAAAGATATTACCCCTCCCAAGGATATTGGAAATTCAACAGCAACCAAAGAATGGAGGCATATCAGAATATGGGAGGCTAGTGAAGAGATAGGACTTCTCTAAGACCTTTTAGTCCTACCCAGTAGAAGTCCACTTATTCCAAAGACTGACAATTTCTATTAATTTATATTTTTTGATTGTGAAATCAAATTACTTATAGTCTAGACTAATTTGTAATTCACAATCATTCATATATAGATCAGCTAGAAAATGTCCAGAAAATCATAACCAAAATGGTGAGTGGATTGGACATACCATATATGGAAAAATCAGTTTAAAAATAAGGATGTTTAATCTGTAGTAGATACAGTCTTGGTCCTGGAATCAGAAAAACCTGAATTCAAATTTAACCTCAGACACTTCCAAATCATTTAAAGTCTATTTGCTTTAGCTTCTTCAATGATAAAATAGGGATAATAACAGCACCTACTTTTTAGGGTTGTTGTGAGGATCAAATGATGTATTATTTGTAAAGCACTTAGCACAGTGCTTGGCACATAGTAGGTGCTTAATAAATGCTTGTATCCTTCCTAATGGGTTAGATTAATTGTATTCAAGAATCTGAAGGAAGGACTATCATGTGGATAAATTGAATTTGTTTTTTCTTAGCAGTAAAGGACAGAATGTAGACATATTAGGCAAAAGTTGCAAAGAGGCGAATTTAGGTATGATGAAAGATGAGTTTTCCCCTAATAAAGCTTTCTAAAATGGAATGACTACTCTGGAGGGAGTGGACTCTCCTTCCCTAGAGGTCATCATTGGGAATGCTGTCAGAAAAATTCTTAGTCGCATAAAAGAAGGTTTGAACTAGGTAGTCTGAGAGTCCTTGATTCCCAAGAGGCCTGAAGCTCACTTCTTCATTTTCAGAGGCTGGCTAAATGAATTAATGAATTGTAAATAAGATTATTGGCACTATATTTAAGCTATCTATCTAGAAATTTTAAAAAATGTTTGTGTCCTTGAATGCTTTAGAAATTTTCATTTATCTGGGCCATAATTAATTTAATTACAACTAGTCCTCACCCCTCTGAAGTAGATGCCCCTAAAGTGGGACAACACTTTGCTATAAATCTAGGGGTGCAAGTCATTATATGTGCTTGAAACTCATAAAACCTGATCTTGAAAAATATTCCCAAATTCTTTCTTTAAGTAGTACAAATTAGAGAGGTTTCACAAAATGATTGAGGCTAGCTTTGGGACATGTTGTGGTTAATAATTGGGACTATATGTTGCATTGAAAAAGGCCCTGAGGGGTTGGGGAGATCGGAGGGAAAAAAAGAAGGAACAGAATGGAGCTAGATCCTCCATTTCTATCACCTCAAACTGACCCTAGGCAATTAGTCGGAGGGTTTCTTTTTTAATTTTTATCTTCTGGAGGAGGAGGTGAACAAAGAGGAATGTTAAAAACCTACATTCCTTGCAGGCTTTACTATTTAACTTAGTCATCATTTGTCTCTGCAGAGTGCCAGAGCTAAATATATTTTTAAAAACGTTTACTCTCTGGCTTGGGCAGACTGGAAAACCGGATGGATGAGGAGTTGGCCAGATGGCAGCAGATGCATGGAGCATTGAACTGCTGTGTTATCTGATAGGTCTCTTTGATTTGTGGGGGATGTGGGGGATGTCTGAGGGGACAAAGAGATTGCTTTGCCAATAGAAATACATGTATATAGGCAAATTTCATCTGCTTGGGAAGCTATAGGTTACTACTGATGGTCTCTAGATTCTCTGTGTGGATATGTTTCTGGTTTAACTCTGGGTCAGGCTTAGCAAAAGGAAGTATTTGAGAAGGTCAGAGCAGATGGGTGCTCAGCTATTAGAGATATCAAGTCTTAGAGAGACAGAGGGCCTGTACTGTGGGGATACTCCGGGACTGTTTGCATGTTCCACATTCATGGTTACCTCCTTTCTAGGTTTAGCTTAACCTTTCTTCCCATTTTAGAATGAGGCTATGGAGCTAGTGAGGAATCTGGGGGTTCACTCTCAGTTATTTGCTGGGCCAAACTTTTGGTCAGAGCTTCCCTCATCCAGGTCCATAGTATTTGAAGTGTCATACATTGGAATTTGGTGTTATTGTCCTGATACTGATACCTCTGTCAGTCACTGTAGAATCCTGAAGGTTGGGGTCCCTGATCATTTAGTTATTTCTAAATCCTTTGACTGATTGCTTCCCAACTCTTGCTCCACTTACCTTTGTGATTCAGAGTCATTTTTTTTCTTGAGTCAAAATACTCCCTCTTCCCCATTTCTTTCTGAACTCTCATCATTATTCAGGGCAGAGCTTACCCCTCTGATGTCACTGTCCTTTCTTTCCTTCCAATCTCTCTTATCCTCTGGAATCTCCATTAACGCATCTAGGTAGTTCATTAGACAGAACATTAGGATTGGAATTAGGAAGATTTGAATTCAAATCTTGTTTCAGACACTTATTAGCTATGTGATCCTAGCCTTAGTTTCCTCATCTGTAAAATGGGGATAATATCACCTACTTCTCTGGGTTCTTATGAGGATCAAATGAGATAACAGTTGTGAAGCACTAAGCACAGTGACTGGCAACAGTAAGCACTATGTCAATGTTAGTTGTTATTATTTCCTATTTACTATTCATTAATTAAATTTGCTTCATTCTAGAGTTCCTCATATATTCTTTCCATCTTGCTGAGCTAACAGAAATCTGATTTTCACTAATGCTGGTTGTTGCTTCTTTCATGTGCCCTAATTGGGAGTAGTCAATCTATTCTTTAATCCTAAATGCCATTTCTAGACCTTCCTTTTGTGTCTCTCATAAGAACATAGAATGAGAGCTGCAAAAGACAATAAAGGTCACCTTCATTTTGTAGAAGTAAGTGACTTGTTTAAAGTCACATAACTTAGCAGAGCTAAGTTCTACTCCAGCTCTCATCTCCACATCCAGCATTCTTCCTGCTGTACCACTTGCAGCATTTCTGTCTAAAGAGTGTTCTAAAATTTCCAAGTTCAAAAGCAGTTTTAGTAGCTATTAATATAGTTAATGTATGGTAATTCGGTAGCTATTAATGCTTACAACAGGATGTATTATATGACGTCTTGTTCAGATCTTTGCTTCTGTCATCTCCCAGATTCCACATCAACCTCCTTTCATATTTAAGGATAATTTGTTTAAATATTTGCAGCTGGAAATACTTACCTTAGCATCCATCAAGTCCAACATCTTCATTTTAAAGAGGAGAAAAATGAGGCCAGAGAAGTGAAAGGGTCATAGATTCCAAGATAGGAAAAAAATCATAGAGCACTGAGTCAAATTTCATTTTACAGATGAGGAAGTTGAGATTCAAACATTGTTTCCTTTCCTCATGAACTAGTTTGTCTGAATCCAAATTAATTGGTATTCCCATTATATAACACTTTACGAGTACAGAATTAAATTCGTTATTTGCCCTAATACATGGGAATGGCAATGTTTATATTTATTACTCCTTAAGCACCGTGGTCTCTGATTTATCAACTTCCTCGACTCTCATAACTTATGTTGCTTCATCAGTGCTACCTACAGAATGTGCCTTAGGTCTCACTATCATCCCAAATTTAACTCTAACCCCATGATATTCCCATGATACTGAATTCTAAAATTCCCATCTTTCATCATAATCTCCTGTCCTTCAATCTTTTTCTTTTCCTCACTCCTCCTGAATCTATTTTTCATCCTAATTGATCTCGATTCCATACTTCTTTGCTCCCCAAAGTCCATTACTCTTGGGGCTTTATCTATACTTTTCAGAAGGTGAAAATGAGTACCTTTTTTTATCTAGCTCCCATGACAATTCTCAATCCTAGGTACTGTCCATCATGTGCCTTCCTCATTTCTCCTCCCATGCTATTGAATGCCATTGAAAGGAGTCATTCAACTCTGCCATCTGGAAGTACTCCATATTCAAGTAATCTAATCTTAACTGTAACCTCATTGCTATGTGGTAGGCTTTCTGCTCTTTCTTGGATGACTCTACCACATTCCCTAAAACAGTTATTTCAAATCTTTGCCTTTTTTCATGCCCCAAACCTTTCTTCATCTCCCTTCAGCAAAGGACATTACTACACATTTTAACCCTCTCATTTTTCTCATTTCTCATCTTGAAACTTCTCTTACTCCTTTTCATCTCCTTTGATACAGTGTGCAAGAAAGAGGTGGCCCTTACTTCTCCTTGAAAAAGCCAACATGTCGTTTCATCCTTTTCTGGAAACTTATCCCACTGACAATTCCCTTACCAGTCTTCCCATTTCTGTTGGCTCTATATGTATGGTTTACAAACATTCCCAAATCTCCCCTCTTCTTAAGCAGACTTACAGAAAGATCTTACTGAATTCTGGTAGATCTTTAATACATTGTTCTTTATCTTTCCTCCTGCCAAACTTTTAGAGTTATTTACTCATTACTTATATGTTTTCATCAACCACTTCTCAATCTATTATAATTTGCTTCTGACTCCGCTGATCTAGTGTGTTTGCCCTCTTTAAAATTATAACTGATAAATCCAATGACGTTTTCTTTAGTACTTATCTTCATTGCTTTCAAAATAGCTTTTGACCCTGTTTACCACTTGTTCCTTATGGATGCTTCCTTTTTCTTGCTTTCCACGACATTGCTCTCTCCTGGTTCTCTTCCCATCTTTTAGCCTTAGTCTACTGATTTTCATTATACCCTCTCTAAGTCTGAATATCTCTTTGAAGCTATTTTCTTTTTTCTTTACTTTCTCCCTTGGCTATCTTAGCTCCCATGTTTTTACCTCCGATCAGGTGACTCCCAAATTTTTGTATCTAAGCTTAAACACTATCTTTAATTGATTAATTTATATATATTTTTTAAACTTAAATTCTCTTTGGATTCCAGTCCTGAATTGTCTGCTACTTGCTAGACAATTTCATCTCCATGTCATACTGGAAACTCAAAGGCAACATGTTCAGAATAGAACTCATATATTCACTTCATAAATTTGTTTTTATTCTAAACTTCCTTATATCTGTTGAGAATACTATTTAGCTTCACAATCTTGGAATAACCCTTGATCATTTCTTCTTCTTCACCCCTCAAGTTACCAAATTTTGTTGATTCTACTTCAAAGATCTCTTGTATACATTTTCATAGGTCTAAACACATAGCCATTACCTTAATTCGGGCCTTCCTTACCTCCTATCTGGTTTGTGCCACCAACCTCCTAATTTATCACTCTGCTTTCTGTTTCTCTCCTCTCTAATTCATCCTTCACTCAGCTGCAAAAATAATATGTTTAAGGCATAGGGATATGACCAAGCCATTTGTTGCTTAGAAACTCTTTAGCATCCTCAGGATAAATTACACACGCTCAATCTGGCATTTAAGAACCTTCACAATCTGGTTCTAACCTGCCTCTCCAGCATTATATTGTAAAACTATTCTTCAGGTCTCCATATTCTACTTGATGTGGTGGATAGAGCTCCATGTCAGGAATTGGGAAAACTTGAGTTCAAATCTACTCTCTGATGCTTACTAGCTTATGGCCCTGGGTACCCCCCCCCCTTAATATTGATCTGCTTCTGTATGTTCACCTATAGAATTAGGATGATAATAGCAACTTCCTCTCAGGTGGTGTTTGCTGATCAAGTGAAATAATGTTTATCTAGCAGTTAGCATAGTGCTTGGCAGATATTAGGTATCTAATAGATACTTATTTCCTTCCTAGTTCTTTCTCCAAATCAACCTCCAATTTCTGGGTAGCAGTGCAAATAAATGTCTGGAACATCTCTCATCTTTCAAGACTCAGCTAAGATGCTATCTCCTCCATGAAGGCTTCCCATATTTCTCTCTCCTTCCACCAGTAAATGCTTTTTCCCTCTTCAGGTTATCTTGTTTTTACTTCTATATTTATATATGTCAGATAGACTGCAGATGTCAGAAGACTGTTTTCTGTTTGTCTTGTTTTGCCTTGGGCCTAGCCTAGTGTCTTGCTCATGATAGAAGTTTAATAAATATCCAGTAAACTGAATTTAATTGGGGTTTTTGAACTAAGTCTTACAGGTTTGAAGAAAATGGTGAATGTTCTCAAGTAGATATCATCAGTCAGATGACTTTAGGTCTGGAAATTATTTTAAAGGTCACCTTGTCTCTTAGCTCATTTTGTAGGCGAGAAAATTGGGAAGGAGTAAATGATTTGCCCAAGCCCATGTAGCTCAGCTAGTTGGATGTTAAATCTGGTGTTAGAGCTCAATTCAATAGTAGCTGCAGGGGAGGAGTACATATTGGATTCCTGGCCAATGTGTGTGTGTTTCCTTTATGTCTGCCATTTGAAGTCAGTAGCTTTGAATGCTATGGGCTGGTTTTTTGACCTTGAACAACAAACATCTTCATTTTTCTGGGCCTCATATTTTTCATATTTGTACAGCCAAGGGGTCAGACCAGGTAACCTCAAGACCCTTTCCAGCTTAAACAAAATAAAACTTTATTATTCTTGATTCTTTCCTTTCCCGTTCTTTTCTCTACAATATGTTGTTATGCTCACCACTACCTTTCCTTCTTCTGTTTTGCAAGGCATGAAGCATTGCTAAAGCTGAATTTCATGGAATGGAAAAAATTGATAAAGGAGCCTAGGAACTACATTATTTTGCCAATTTAGAGACCCAGTTAGAATCTGAGGCATGTAGAGGATCTGGGCCATGTCTGCATTATTGGAGAGTGGGGGATGGCTCACTGACTGATAGCATCTGGTTGTAGTTCTGACAGCTATGGAGACTACAAAAGTCCAGCTATGTCTAGACTTAGCCCTAACTCTATTTTGGCAGATCCAGTGACCTCTGCGTCCACGGATCTCATAATTCAGAGATTTTATCACAAAAACAAGTAGGGGTGCTTATACCATAATGTGTTATGAAGAGAGTGTTGGGTCTGGATTTAGTGTAACTGAGGTCAAATGCTGGCCCTACCAGTTCCTAACTGTTGGAGTATAGTGGATAAAATGCTGTTCTTGGGAATAGGGAGACATGAGTTCATTTAACTAGGGGACCCTACTTAAGTCACTTAATTTCCCTGTCTCAATTTCCTCATCTTTAAAATGAGGGGCTTGCACTCAGTCACTTTCACATCCTTTCCATTTTTGACCTTATAATCCTTCAACCTCTCTGGGACTCATTTATTTCATAACTAAAATGAAAGGGTTGGACTTATTGGATTCTAAAGTCCCTTCTTCAAGTTCTGAATCTATATGCCTTTGATTTTAGCCAAGTCTTCAAATTTGGGAAACCAGCTTTCTCATCTTTAAAATGAAGAGGCTGTTTTAGAGATAATCTCTTACATCCCTTATAGCTCCAATTCTACTGTTTGTGATCAGAGTTCAGCCTCCTTTTCAGAATTATTTTATATTATTCTCCTTCAGACTACACTGGAATCAAACCAGCCTATTTGGTATTCTATCTCTTGCCTCTCTGCCCTAACTCAGTCTCCTGGAATATACTGTCTTTTCATCTCCTCCCTCTTATCATCCCTAGTTTCCTTCAAGACTCACGTTGTTACCATCTATGGAAAAGTTCCCCTAGTTATAAGGCTGCTCTTCTTTCTCAAATTGCCTTATAATATATTTACTATCTGTCTACTCATTGTTTCAATCATATCCTATTCTTCATGATCCCATTTACAGTTTTCTTGACAAGGATATTGCAGTGGTTTGCCATTTACTTCTCCAGCTCATTTTACAGAGGAGGAAACTGAGGCAAAAAGAGTTAAGTGATTTGCCCAGGGTCACACAGCTGGTTAGTATACAAAGCTGAATTTTAAATCATTTCTTCCTGATCCCAGCCTAGAGCTCTAACTTCTGAGCCACCTAGCTGCCTTACCCATCACATATCTCAGTAAGTTTCTTCAGGGTAAGGACTCTTTCTTTTCTTTTCTTTTCTTTCTTTCTTTCCTTCCTTCCTTCCTTCCTTCTTTCCTTCCTTCCTTCCTTCCTTCCTTCCTTCCTTCCTTCCTTCCTTCCTTCCTTCCTTCCTTCCTTCCTTCCTTCCTTCCTTCCTACCTTTCTTTCTTTCTTTCTTTTGTCATTGTATCTCCACCACTTAGCACATACTAGACCCTTAATAAAAGTTTATTGAACTGAACTGAATTATTTAGGGCCAATGTCAGACAAAGGCAAAGGGGAAAGGAAGTGTTGGCAGGTAGCTCTTTGAATCCCTGCCTTTCCCCTAAAGGTTTCTATTCTCTTGTCCCAGCCATTAAGCTTAGTGAAGGGGTTCTTAACTTAGGGTCTAAATGTCTCTTTCTCTGTCTCTGATGTCCCTTTATTGGATAGAAAAAATTGCATCGTTATTTCACTAATCTCTGAGAGAAATTTAATATTTTTTCTCACCTAGGTGAAAATTTTATTCTGAGAAGGAGGTCATAGACTTCACTAGACTGCTATAAGGTGCTAGAACACCACAAAAGCTTAAAAACTAGAGCTTTGTGATAGAAGACCACAAAAGCTTAAAAACTAGAGCCTCCCAGACACAGTAAAAGGGAGTGGTTGGAAAACTGCTAGCTAAAGTATAAATCTGTATCCATTGAGCACTAGAAAATGCCTAAGGTCTCACCATCACTCTAACTAACCCAATCCTATACTACCCCCATGATGCTGAACTCTAAAATTCTCATTTCTCATCACCATCCCTTGTCTTTCAGTTCTTTCACATATTTTTCTCTCCTTCAAATCTAGTGTCTATATGACACTAGGTTTATTGAGTGTCTGTCTATTGGGTCTGTTGGGGTTTTCTTGGCAATGAGACTAGAATAGTTTTGGTATTTCCTTCTCTAGTTCATTTTATAGATGAGGAAACTAAAATAAACTGGATTAAATGACTTACTCAGGTTCACATGACTTGTAAGTAAGTATCCAAGGCTGTTTTTGAACTCAGTTCCTCCTGACCCCAGGTCTGGTACTCTGTTACTGTGCCACTTAGCTTTCCCAATACTGAATATATAGACACTCTCATAGAGGTAGTATGATAGAGTGGACAAGGGGAAGGCAATACACATTTATATGGTGCCTACTATGTGCTAGGTCCTATGCTAAGTGCTTTACAAGAATCTCATTTGATCTTCATGATGACCCAGGGAAATAGGTACTGTTATTACCTCCATTTTACAGATGAGAAAGCTGAGGTAGATAGAGGCAAAATGAGTTGCCCAAATCATGCAACTAGTAAGTATATGAACCCAAATTTGAATACAATTCTTCCTGACTTCTGGTTCAGTGCTCTATCTACTGTGTCATCTAGCTGTCTTAGATTGGGACTGAAATATGTAGGATCTCTGTGCTGATTCCCAGTGACTTGAGGGGAGGGGGAAATCGTGATTATCTGAACTTTTCTTTATGGGCATTTTGAAATGATTTCTGATTGTAAAATGGCAAATCTAGGTTTTCTCATAACTGTCGCCAATCCTGATGTTTCACAAGGTCAATCCTTGCAGCTTCTGAAATTCCCCAAAAGAGAAATAACTGGAAGAGATTGTGTGATTCTACAGCTGTCGGGAGTGATAGTTATAGGTTTATGCACTAGTGTGCATGCTTGTGGGCTGTTCCCAATATTGATTAATATTTATAATTAGAATAATAACAAAATCATAGGTTTATTTCTCAGAGGCCATCTAGTCTACCCTCCTTGTTTTACAGGTAGAAAACTGAGCCCCACAAGAGGTCATAGAATTTAAAGCACACTGAGTCTAGCTTCCTCATTTTCCAAAGGTAGAAACCTGGCCCCAGAGAAGTGGTGACTTGATTAGCATCACATAGCTATTAAATACTAGATTGAAACCCAGTGCTTCCTGATTTAAAATACAGCCCTTCAATCACTTTTATCAAGTATTATATATAATTATATATGTTTCAAATATATATTTCAGGTGCTGCATTGATCAAGTAGAATGATTTGCCCATAGGTAGAATTAATTTGGCAGCAGAATTTGAACTGAGGTCTTTTGGCTTCTAATCTAACATCCTGTTATCCTCTAAATTACATTTGTTCTTATAATGGAATTTGAATTCATGCCCCTTAAATGCAAACCAGGAATCTTGCCTATAAACCTAGACATTGGAAGGGACTTTGAACCCTTTCTGTTCTGCAGATGGGGAAACTGAGACCTAGAGAGGAGACATGTTTGGCCCAAAGTCACCTAGTTCTTGTCAGCAAAACTAAAATCCATGTCTCCTGGCTTCCAGGCCCCATATATTATGTTGTTTCCTCCTTCCTTTTTTTCTGTTTCCTTAATTAAATTCTAATGTTGTTTAAATGATAGGGGACTGATGTGCTTTGAAGCTGTCCTAGTAAAGATAGTTTTGGTTGGAGAACTTTGTGAGTGAGGGAGCGTGGGAGAAAAGGGGATTTTCAGGTCTTCTCATGCCCAGAAATTGATCGATCAGTTGGAAAAAGCAGAGGAAGGCAGGGTGTATGGGGATGTGCACAGTAGTCTGGCAACATTTTCTCAGATTTTCTTTGAGACGGAATTGCTTTCACAGAGTAGAAGATGAGCATTGCCCTGCAGGATGTCTGCTATGACTTCTCTCCTCTGAGTTAAGGGCTGTGTTGAGATTTCAGGACCTGGCATGGGCTGCTCTGCAACCTGTCTCCTAAGAAATCCTTGTAAACACCTGGAACTACCAGTGCTCACAGCAGATGTTGAAGGGCAGAAGCCTATTCGAGCAATCACCAAGCCCTGAGATGTCACTGTGGGTTCTGTAGGATTCCCTTTAAAAGAAATAGCACTAGGAGGAGAGCTGAGCTCCTAAAGCAGCCGTGCCCCCTGCAGGCCACTGACTTGAGATACATTTCTACTGAAGGACTGGGTTTGTATGATGTAGAAAGAGCCACGGTGAGGAGCAGGAAGCATCTGAAATGCAGAATTGGATTCCAAAGAGGAAGGGATCAAATCCTCCAACTAATGCCAAGATTTTGAAATGGAAGCTTGCATTCTTGCATTTAGGAACCCACAAAAACCTTGGCCACCTGATGCCTGGGATTGGAGACAAGTGCCATGGTTTACTTTCTAGGCTGAATTGCCTTGGATAGATCATGGCTTATGCTGTCAAAATGTGTGAGCCGCTGCATATCAAATGCAGTTTTGACTAGAGAGGAGCTCCCCCTTGGAGTCATTAGTGGTTAACCCAGAGAAAAATTTTGAAAGAGAAGAATTTTCAGTTCTGCCTTTCTGTTTGTTCCTTTACCAACTTTTTGTATTCTTCCTCCCACTCACTCAGTTACCCAACATGCTCAGAGCCATAACTAGCATGGGGCAAAAAGGGCTAAGTCCAGGATGCTGACATAGGTTGTTAAGTGTATCTGTATGGGGTGATGGGAAGGGGTGAGGGTGTTATTCTCTCTCTATTGTGACTATAATTCCCATTCAGGTCTTCTGCTGGTTCAAAGTTCCATGAATCTCTGGGCCATTGCTGCCCTCTCCCCTCTATTTCCCTCCCCACTCCTCCATCTAATCATTAAGGACTCTTCTTGTAGGACCTGCCATCACTTCCAGCATGGGTGGGGGGGAAGTGGACTGTCATCTCTTCTGGAGTAACTGTTCCTGTAGTTAAACTATCCTGTCTACATTGCCACTGCAATACCACCTCCTTACTCACTTCATCCTTGTTTTTGCTCTCAAATCTTGGTCTCTTACCAATGGTCCAGTCATTTAGAAGTAAAGTATTCTTTAAACTTATTTAACCCAAAGCATTAGAGAACTGATACAATATGCCTCAAAGGACTCCTAGGAGAAGGTAATACTTAAGTGAAAGGGATAGATCACTAATAATGGAAGTCTAGGAATCATCAGGGGTAAGAAGTCTTCCTTCACCTTTAAGTAATAACATACTTGTCTATTTCATTTGTTTGTGAGTTTTTCCGCCAATTGTGGGACTTGTGCTTACAATCTATTTGAAAAATATGGTGGTCTGTCCATCTTATGGCAGAATGGGCACTCTTCCCTGGTGGAAAGTAGGTGCCCTTAGGGATGGATACCTAACATTTCATGGGGTTATAACTCAAGCTCCTGTCAAATAATCTTTGATTTTTTCTTCCCTTCCCCCTACATCATTGACATTTGGGATAATGTTTTAGCCCAGTGGCAGGCACAGATGAGGGGACTCAACACTTGAAGGTCAGGGATGATTCTATTTTTCTAATTTTATCAAAAGCTTCTGTTCCAAGGCATTTGGCTCACACTTGCTCAGTAGAGTGAGTAATGTAACCTTTGATAAAATAATGTACAACCTCCCCCATCTTCCTACCTCAATAAGTCATCAAACCATCAAAATGGTTTAGGGTCTGGCCTTTTTTGTGCTGTGATTCACATAGGAATCTCTGAAGGAGGGTCTATTCTAGCTTGAGGCAGCTAGGTGGCTCAGTAGATAAAGTATTGTTTCTAGAGTCCATAAAACCTGAGTTCAAATCTAGCTTCAGATACTTACAAGTTGTGTAATCCTGGGTAAATCACTTAATCTCTAGTTCCCTCATAACACTAGTTACCTCAGACGGTTACAGTGAAGATTAAATGAGATAATATATGTAAAACACTTAGAACAGTGCCTGGTACATAATGGGCTCTTTAAAAATGCCTGCCTCCCCTTCTGAGTGTATAGGGCTTCTAGATAAATTTTAGGGATTCTGAAGATGGTCTGTTACTATTGCTAAAATCATTATAGCTATGAAGCTAGAAGGACCTTAAAAATTAGTCCCATATTCCTCATTTTATATATAAAGAATATGAGACTCATATAACTTAAGTAATTTGTCTAAGATCACATGAATAAATGGTACAGCTGGATTTGGACCCAGATACTCTGGCTTGAAATCAGATACTTTTTTCTCTTTGTAGTAACAATAGCAATAGCAAGCTAGGGGAACCCCATCCAATATACTATCATTCTCTGGTCATGCTGTCATATAACTGTCTCCTGCCATACTCTCCCAATTGGACCTCCATTTCCCACCCTGGAGACATGCCGTCCTGACTGGTGAGGGCTCATTGAGTGATCCTAGTCACCACCATTTTCTTGCCAAGCCCTCCCTGCTTTCTGACTCCTGCTCAGGACCTCTTATCAACTCAGTAGTAATATACTCTGGGACATTAGTCAGCTACTCTTTAGATCAGCTTGCTATGCTCCCCAAACCAAAACATTTTTTTTTCCTATCTGCCTCTTTCCCTATTAGATTGTTAGTGTCTTGAAGACAAAAGCCAAGTTTTTGTCATTTTTTGTATTCCTAATAATTAGCACCATGCTAGAACATAGTAAGTGCTTAATAAATGCGTTATTAACCTTACTTGACTCATTTATCTTTTGTATCCCCAGTACATAACATAGTATCTGGCAGACAGAAGCACTTAATGAGCCCTTTTTATTTGTTGATTCTACAGTAGCTAGGATTTATGTTGTTATTTAAGTTTTACAGAGCTCTTTATGTGTATTATTTAATTTGATCTTTCAAAGAGTGGCCATTCCCATTTTACAGATGCAAAAACCAAGGTCAAATCAACGGATTTCTCTAGGATCATGCAGATAATGTCAGAGCCAGGATCTAAACCCTTCTGGGATTCCCTGTTTCAAAGTCCAGGTTTTTAATCAGCTATTCCCCATAGGCTGCCTGGTAATTCTGGGCAAAGGCTGGCTGCCCCAAGGGGATCAATGAGACATCCCTTCAGAGAGAGGTAACAGCTTCTGCATACTCTTTCTATAACCAAGCTCCTGTACAAGGCAAGATGTTTCTCTCTCCGTGTTTTAACTCCTGGACTAGATGCTTCCCCAGGGCCAAGATGTGAAGTTAGTACAAGTAAAGAGAATTAAAATCTTATTTAGAAAAAACGAAACCTTGCCTTTCCAACTGGAGTGGAATTTTGCAGAGCTTTCCCCCTTGGCTTTCCCTGTGGTCTAGCATTGATTGATATTACAGAATATTTTTCATGCACACACAGGATGGGTAAATGTAATAAGAACTGAGTGTGAATGACAATATCTATCTGCCAAGATTGATGGAATAACCTGTGGTTCTCCCCTCTGAGGCCAAGCTTAGTGTTGATGCAGCAATATGTTTGACTGATCTGCTCATTAAAGTTTAATGTCTGAAAACTTCTTTGTCCTCCCATCAGAGATATTTCCTAATACAAGAGGTAACTACACCAGAGACTGATTAAATCCTTCCTTTTTGGTGCTCTGGTTGAGAAAAGGTATTTCTGCAGTGGTAGCCAAAATATGAAATTCATCATCCCTCCTCATTTGTTGCTGTTGTAAAAGAGGAGAAATGAAAGGGGGAATGGAAATCTAGAAAGACAGAGACAAGCCAGTTATGCAGTAGGGGCTTGTATCATCTAGTAACATGATTTAATTCGCAATGGAGAGAGCAAGGCTTATACCCAGCGGAAGCATGATGTTTTCTTGTCCTTTTATTCTCTGTTGTAACTTTCAGGTTCACATCAGAGCTGCCAATAGCAACAAGAAAGGTGGTCTGAACTCTTAATATGCTCTTTAGGCAGGCAATTTCTTTCTACCTGGCTCAGTATTTTTTCTTTCAACACCTGGGGACCTGAATCACTGAAAAGCAAATACAAGTTGGAGATTTAGGAACCTGGATTTTTAGTTTTGGCTCTGCTAACAATGAACCAGTCACATAACTGTAGATAAATCTGTAAATCTGTTCTGTTTTCCTGTTTGCAAAAATGAAAGAGGATATTAATCCTAGCTTCTGTGTGCCTCCCAGAGATATCATGAAGGTGTAATGAGATTATGTGAGATGTGACACGACATTGTAGATTGAGTGCTGATCTCAGAGTATGGAGAGCCAAGTTCAAGTTCCACCTTAGATGCACGTTGCCTATGTAAACCTGGGCAAGTCAATAAAGTATTGGGTTTCTTTTGTAACTCGAAAACTAATTTACATAAAAGATGCACATCTGATTTGGTAGAAGATAGGGAGAAGGAGATAGATAAATGGATAGAGAGAAAGAGACAGATGAGAGGGAGACACAGAGACACACACACAGAGACAGGGATATATACACAGAGACAGAGAGATACACAGAGAGATGGAGACACACAGAGAGACAGAGAAACACAGAAAGAGACAGAGAGAAAAAGTAAAAGACAGAGACTGAGACAGAGAGAGAGAAAAAAAAAGAGAAAGAGAGAGATAATAAGAAGAAGAAGGAGAAGGAGGAGGGGGGAGAGAAGGGGAAGGAGAAAAAGGAATAGGAAGGGGTAAAGATGAGGAGGAGGAAGAAGGAAAGAGGAAGAGGAAGAAGGAGAAGAAGGAGGAAAAGGAAGAGGAAAAGGAGAAAGAGGAAAGGGGAAAAGGAGGAGGAGGAGAAGGAAGGGAGAAAGAGGAGGAGGAAGAAGGAGGAGAAGGAGGAAAAGGGAAGAAGGAGAAGGAGGAAAAGGGAAGGAGGAGGAGGAAGGAGGACAGGAGGGGGAGAAAGAGGGAAAGAGAAGGAGGAGGAATGGGGGAAGGAAGATGAGGAGGAGAGAGGAGAAGGATGAGGGTGAGAAGGAGGAAAAGGAGGAGGAAAATGAGGGGGAAGGAGGAAGAGGAGGAGAAGGGGAGAAGGAGGGGGGAGGAGGGAGGGAGGGAGGAAGGAAGAAAGGAAGGAAGAAGACAGAGAGAGGAAGGAAGAAAGAAAAATAGGAAGCAGAGATCACATGTTACTGTTTGAGGAAGCCATGATTTTTGTTAGCATGAGGAATTCCAAGATTTAGGAGTTCTGAGGTTTCCTAGATCACAAACAAATTGCTATCTTTCTCTCTACTGAACAGGTAATTCTTAAGTAGTTTACTGAAATACATTGATATTAAATGACTTGCTGGTAAAACAATGATGTTTATACAATGTGACCATAAGCTCTAGATCACTCCTCATTTTATAGATAGGAAAAATGGGTCCTAGAAAATCTAGTGACTTGCATGAAGTCACACAGGAGATTACTAACAAAAGTAGGATTTGAATCCAGGGCCTCTTGGTCTTTTTCTCACTGTGCCACATGTCCAAGGAGTAAGTAAGTATTCTGATATAAATGCGAAGATTCATTGGGTTTTTCTTCTCTCATGGAAGAACATGATGCTGATAATTGGGGTAACATTTGAGTGAAAAAGTGATTTCTCTTGCCTTGTCCTACTAAAATGTTTTCTTGTTTGCAGAGAAGATGTATACTGTGTGAACAATTACCATCATGCCTTAGACTTTGAGTTGGAAGACTGGGGCCTTCCTCATCCATGGTGAATAAAACACTGAATTTAATTCCCTGTTTGGGACTAATATGATCAGACACCTAAGTGAACTAGTCAATTAACAAGCATTTATTAGGTAAATATTATGTTCAAGATACTGAGTATTCAAAGGTTAAAAAAAAATGAAATTACCCCCACCTTCAAGGAGCTTATGTTGTATCAGGAAAAATTACATCTATACACATATTAGTATACATAAACACAAAATGTAAATTTGTGGGAGTAGTACAAACAGCTTAATGAACAAAGAACCAGGGAACTAGCAAATGTCTTCAGTAGGAGTTGGCCCTTAAGCTAACCTTTGAAGGAAGCTAGGATTCTGAGATGTGGAGGTGAAGAGGAGTGCAGAGAGAAGGAAGTGAAGAAGAAAAAATCCATGACCAGCTCCTGAAACTTTCCCAGATTTTTCATAAGCTTTGCATTTAGTCTAGCTTTCTTTAGCTGCTCTCCTCAGATCTAGACAGGACTGGGGCCATTTGAATGTGACTGAGGAAAGAGATCAGGCAAAGAATTTGGAGTATACTTGAACAACAAAAGTCAGCCTGGAGTGCAAGATTTGTAATTGAGTTTCTAGAACTATGGCTGACTCTTTGTCCTTTTCAGACTGTCATTCTATTTTGTTGTCATTCCCACCCCTATTGTGAGATTCACTACTCTAGCAATAGAGATGATTCCAATTAAAAGGCGCATAAACTATAGCAAGAGCTCTATTTCGTTTCTGTTCAGCAAGAAGACCAAAACCATGGATTTTATCATTTGCTGCAATTGATTCTCGATGAGTAATAATTGGATTTTATCCACAACATCTGCACTAAGTGATATTTATGCCTGCAATTATGTAGAGTAACTTTTAATATTAAAAATTTTCAATAAAAAGCTAACTAATTGAATTTCCCATTTTTGTCAATTTATTTTAAAAAAAACCAATCCAACAATCCCCTTTATTTGAAATAATAAATTACAAATCAGAACTTGAAATAGTTTTACAAACAAAAGTTTAAATTGTGATTTTCATGTGAAATCACTGCTGGCTTTTACATGAGTTGATGGACTTTTATAACCATTCCTGCAATTCTTCTCACTCCATTTTATTTTGAGATTCTGTAGCTTTTATGGATTGGGTGGCTTTTCCAATAGTAAGTGAACACAATCAAGTTACATCTCATCTGGTATGATTTTTATCCATATCTTCTCATAAATTCTCTATTGAGGATTATTGTGGGAGCTACGTTATTGTGAGTGACTTGACTGCTATATTGGAAGTCAAGAAGATCTAGTTTAAATGATACCTCTATAATTTTAGCACTAAATGATCATGGACAACCTTTTTAAGTCTCAGTTTCTTTGTCTACAAAATGAAGATAACAAAGGAGACAGCACAATAAAGAAACAGAACTCTGGATTTGGATTGAATGAAATAGGTTTAAATAATAGTTATGCCACTTACTCTTCCTGGGTAATCTTGAGCACAGCACTAAATTTTCTAAGGCTTCAGTTTCCTTACCCATAAAATGAGGGTGACTAGATTGGGTAAACTTTAAGGTCTCTTCCATTTCCACATTTATAATTCTGTGATATCCATGATACCTATTTTACATTATCATGTTGGAACTCAAATTAGAAAATAAAAGTAAAGTGTTTTGCAAACATTAACATGCTATAAAATGTTAGCTCTTATTATTATCCAATAAACCAGTTTTCCCTCTATCCCACCCTATATTTTATGGGTGCTACTATAGTACTTGGATCAATCTGGATATCTGTAAAACTTTTCTAACATAAATAAACATTTGTACTGTTTATGCTAGGATGCTCATTACAAACCATTCCATTGCTCTTTTGATCACAATTCATAGAATCATTGGGTGAAATATTGTTATCCAAAAGCAATCTTATCATAACTATTTTTCCTCCTATTCAATTTTTAGTCTGTTGCATTGCAGTACTACTCAAGGGAGATGAACTAATGGACTAAGTCCATGGGTTGCCAACCCAGCCAACCTGGGGAAATATGTATTCTTCATTCACTTCCTTTTTTCCTGCCTGGGTTAATTTCTATTGAGTAATTGTGGCTCTCATTGAGAAGGTCCTGGTGTTCTGGACATTAAAGACAATGCTATTCTCAAATAGGAACATTTGGAAGAAAGACAATTTATTTTGGGAATTTGCCTAAAGACTCTTCCATGACAATGATGACTACCTTTGATAATTATATTTCCTACTATTTTATGTCTCTCTTGATACTGGTATTCAGAAAATTGTTGGTCAAAGTTATTTCCATGATTAATTCTCACAACACTATTTCAGAAATTCTTTGTAGTTTTGCTTAGAAAACAAGGGACAGTTTTCCTATCTCAGTCCCACCCCACCTATAAATATTCCATAGGTCAGCATTGTTAATGTCTTTACATCCCTTCACTCCCGTAACTAGTGTTCAACTTATCTTTCTAATCATGTTATTTACTACTTCTCAAGCATATATTCTCTTCTCTATTTAGGCTGACCCTTTCACTGTGCCCTTGAATATATGCTGTGTTTTTATGATATTATTCTATCTGGATTATTATTCTTATCCTAACCATCTTTCCCAAGTTCCTGTTCAAATTCTACCTCCAATAAGCCTTTGTTGAAACAATCTAGAATATAATGATGATAATCCTTTCTGAAATCCCATGGCATTTATTTCCTATCCCTGTCATCTGGTTCTTTCCATTTTGTGTTTTGTGTTCGGGTTTTAGGCTATATTTTTAATCCAGTTAGGTAGTATGTATAATTAGTATTCGTACTATTTATTCATACTAATTATTAATACCTGGAACCATGTCCCAAATGTTTTTGTAAAGTGCTCTGCATATAATAGGCATATAAATACTAATTTGAGCTTTTTTTTTTTACTTGAATTAACTTTGTTTTTAAAATTTTTTCTTTATTAGATATTTATAAATTTATTTTTTAAAACAATATAAATAAAAAAAAAACAAATAGAAAAAAGAGAGAAAAAAGAAAAAGAAACACAACAAAATAAAACATTGTCACCTACCCAGCAGAGCGTCATGGAGGATTCAAAATGTAAAAGAATAAATTTCCATTTCAAGAAAGCATATATAATAATAGAAGACATATTCATAATGTTTTATCTTTGGTTTCTTGTATATTATTCTTTTGTTCTCTGCTGTATAATGTTTTATTTTATTCTTTTTATCCCCTTTCATTCCCCCCCGCCTTTCCCAAGCAGGTTTCAGTTAAGCATGAATAAAGAAGTCCATGTGTGTGTATCACATATATGTATATCTGTAGGCACACATATAAGCACATATATGCATACCTTCACAAGTACCTTCACACATATGCTCATATGCATTTATACATACATTGACATATATCTAAAACAATATTAATACAGCTGGTATTATGTATATTTCTTTCTTGATTGAATCTTTGATTTTGCCTGAAATCAGTGATTACTAGCCCTACTTTTTTTCTAATAAATTCTACTCCTGATCTTATTATTGTGTTTTTATTTCTCTCTTATTTCTACTTTTGCCTCTTGTTCTATTACTTCAGGACAATTTTCTTTGATTCTTTCTTGTACTATTATTTTAAGGGTTTTTTTAGGTCATAGCTTTCAGGTAGTCCAATTATTCTTGTGTTTTCTCTTCTTGCTCTATTCTCTAGGTCTGTTTTTCTTATAAAATGTTTCACATTCTTTTTTATTTTTTATTCTTTATATTTTATTTTATTATTTCTTGGTCTCTTATAGTTTCACTGGCTTCCCCTTGCACAGTTCTAATTTCCCAAAAATCATTTTCTTTAAGGTTTGGATCTCCTTTTCTAGTTGGTTTTCTTTTCATAATTTTGTTTTTCATAGATTTTTTTAAAATATATTTTTTAAAGTTTTTCCTCAATATTTCTCATTTAGTTTTTAAAGTTTTTAAAAGTTTTTCTATAAATTCTTTCTGGCTAGGTAGCCCTTTAACATTACTTTTTGGGTTAGAAGAAGCTTTTTTTTTTTTACTTCACTGTCCTTCTCTGAAAATGAACCACACTTTCCCCTATTCTCACAATAAGTTTCTATGGCTTCTCCCTTGCTTGATCATTTTTTTTTAAAAAATGAGAACTTAGTAGTGTTACCCCTCTAATCCTGGGGAAGGAAGGATGGTGCCTTTGGCTTCACTTCAGCTCTCCTTTCTGACCTGGAACTCCAAACTAAAAGTTCTATCCTCTTGCAAGTGTCAGCAGCCAATAGCATTTCTGCCTTACTGTTCTGCACTTACCTGATATGCTGGTTCTTTCTCACCCAGAACAGCATCTCTATGCCATAGCTGGGCCTGGGGTTCCTAATGAGCAGAAGTTCCCTCAGTCTTTCCAAATTTAGATCCCCTTCCCTTACTGTCCCAGAGGTGAAAGTTTCTGTGGTTCAGGTTGAGACTACCTTAAAACCCAATTAGCCCCCAAGTTCTCCATTAGTTATTTTGAAGGAGCTAACCTGGAAATGTTTACACTTCACTTAAATTGAACTCTGGTCCTGGGATCTTTCTTTGGGTCTTTTCAGGTTGTCCCAGGAGGATCTCTGCCCTACCCCAAGTTTTACTTGTTTTTCACTAGTCTATGTTTGCCTTGAGGCACAATTTTGTTTTGTTTGTGGGGAAAGTCTGGAGAATTTGGAATTTTATGACCTACTCCACTATGCTCCCAGAATCCTCTTCTGAATAATTTTTAAAAGAAAATGCTGAATAAAAAACCCTTTTGTAGCCATACAAAATGAATAAAACTTTGTTTATCTGAATGCATATATACTTCATTACTTTAAATATCTGTATTCACTGGCATATGCAAACAACTTAAATGTAGCTTTTTCTTTCATTCATTCATTGTTTCACAACCATTAAAGACACAGCCTTTAAGCCCTTTCCAACTAAATGTACTGTGTTTTTCTCCTTCCACTTATAGACAATAGTCTGGTTAAGTTTGGGTACTTTTAATATTCATTAGATTCCTCTTTTTGGTTAAAATTGCTCAAGTTTAAAATAAGAGCTGTAAGGGCATGGGGCAAGAAATGGATTAGGTAGAATTTAAGGGAGGAGTGAAGAGGAAGGTAATAAATATTCACATAGCACTTACTTTGGGTCAGGAACTACATTAAGCATTTAATAAATATCAGTGTTCATTTAATTCTCACAGCAACCTAGAGAGGTAGGTGCTATTATTTCTCCTGATTTACAGTTGAGGAAACTAAGGCAGACAGAGTTTTAAGTGAGTTGCTTAATGTCACACAAGTAATGCCTGAAGCCAGAGATGAACTGAGGACTTTCTACCTTCTGGCCTAGTATTTTATACACTATGCCAACTAGTTGCCTTTAAGAGGAAACCATGCCTGAACAGGAATCCCTTCTGAAATATCCTTAAAATTTATTATTTAACCTCTGCCTGAAAGGGGAACCCATTGCTTTCAGAGGCAGTCCATTCCCCTTCAACTCTAATTTGCTCTTGTTCAGCCATGTCCAGCTCTTCATGACCACACTGGAGTTTTCTTGGCAGAGATATTGGACTAGTTTGCCATTTCTTTTTCCAACTCATTTTATAGATGAGGAAACTGAGGCAGATAGGGTTAAGTGATTTGCCCAGGATCATACAACTAGGAAGTATCTAAGGCCAGATTTGAAGTCAGAAAAATGAATCTCTAGACTTAGAACTCTAACAACCACATAACCTAGCTGCTCTCACAACTTTAATTTTTATGAACTTGTTTTCTTACAATATACCAAATCAGCCACACTGCAGCATCCTTCCACTGTTCCGCAGTCTGCCTTCTGGAACCAAACAGAGCAAGTCTAATCCCACTTCCACATGACAGGCCATAAATACTTAAAAGATAAGCTATTGAGTCATTCCCTTTACCACAGTCCCACCTGGGCTTCTCTTACCCAGGTTAAACATCCCCAATTCTTCTCTGTACAATGTGATTTCTACTATTCTTGCTATCTGGGGGAACCTTTGGACCTTGTCCAGAATGTATTTTCTAAAATATAGTACTCACAGTTGAGCACAAGGCTTCACTAGCATTCTGCCCAGGGAAGAGGTAGCAGGAATACCAGCTCCCTTGTTTTGCTTCACTTGATACAATCTTAAATCAACAAGTATTTATTAAGCACTTAGTATGTTCCAGGCATTATGCTAAACTTGGAGATACAAAAAAGGGTCATCCCCCCCAAATCCTTGCTTTTGAAGATCTCACAGTCTAATGGAGGGGAATGCATACAATCAACTATGTACAAACAACTCATAAGTAGGATTATTTGGAAAAAATCTTGCAAGATAGGACTTTAGCTTAAAGAAAGCTAGGGAAGCCAGGAAGTGAAGATGGAAAGGATTAAGTTCCATATATGGGGGATAACCAGTGTAAATACTTAAAGAGTCAGGAGATGGAATGTCGGACTTATGTAAAGAACAATTAAGGCATTTAGAGTTACTGGATCATAGAGTACCTGAAGGAGAACAGGTTGTTAATACAACAACAATAACCACCACTAAAAATAGGCTGTGTTATTAAGGGATTAAATAGAAAATTTCATATTGGACCCTGAAGGTAATAGAAAAGATTAGAATTTATGGAATGTGGTCAAATTTGGTCAAATCTTCATTTTAGGAATATTATTTTGAAAGTTGAATGGAGAATAGCCTTGAATGGAGACAACTTGTAGAAAGAGATCAACCAGAAGGCTCTTGCAATAGTCCAGACATGGAATTATGAGAACCAGCAACAGGGGGATGGCAGAAAGATTTCATTAGCTTTTTGATTACCACACTATTCAAGTTGAACTTGCAGTCCAATAACACTTAGATATTTTTCACTTGAATTACTGTCTCCTAACCTATCCACAATTAGATTTATTTTTTTTCCCATGTGTTGGATTGTTGGTAGGCAAGATAGTGGAATGGACAGAGATCTAGGTTTTGGAACAAGCTTTGAAATTTGAGTTCTAGTTCTGCCTCTGACTAGTATTGGCTGTGTTACTGTGGAAATGTACTTTAAGCTTTCAGTGCTTTGCCAGAAACTTTCTTTGATAGGCGTTTCTTCATCAGGACCTTCCCCAACCAATAAAATCACTATCTTTTAAAAGATTTTTTTGTTACATTTGAATTCTTGATCAAGTCTGTCAAGCCAATCTTGTTTGGCTTCTGATATTACTTGTTGAATTTGTTAATCTATCCATTTCTGAAGCCAGCAGTCCTTATCTCTCCATCGTATCCCCAAGGACATGGTCATGAAAAACATAGTAAAATACTTTACTCAAAATCAGGTATGCCAGATAGAATTGAAAGTCTTAACTTTGTTAAGAAATAAAATAATTTATTGTTGATAAAGTAAGTGTTGACATTTATTGATCACTACTTCTGAATGCTTACAAGCTGACTCTTTAATAATATTCATACTTTCTCTTGGAACAGAAATTTATAAGCTCATTGCCCACCCATTTGAAGAATTCATTTTTCCTTTTATTTTGGAGGGGGGAGAGATCTGAACAATTGTTTGACTTCAATCCTACAGAATCTCTCATTTGCCAGTTCTCCCCCCCCCAAAAAAAAAATCATAGCTGTCAATTCATCCTTGCCTAGAGATAAGCTCATTCAGGATAGGTAAGGACTCTCTTAGCATTTTCTTACTTATTATGGACTCTAGATCACTTATAAATATTTTTGTCATCTCCTTCCCAGTCCAAAAAAGCCTTAAAAAAAACTATAGGAAATAGTTACTGGACTTGTGATTTCAATGGTACAGGTAACTCCGTATTGGAGAATGTGGTTACCTTCTTTTCAACTGGAAATTGATCATGCAATTTTCTCAAGTGAGAAAACATAAGATTTAGCAAAGAGAGGACCCAACAGCAAGTAAATTGTAAGGAAATTCCTTTTCATTTGGAGTCTGAAGGGACTTGCTCAGGGTTAGACAATCAGTATATGCCAGAAGTGGGATTTGAACTCATGTCTTTGTGGCTCTGAAGCCAGAGATTAAATAACAAGAATAGGATAATTCTACCTTCTCTTCTTTTTCATAATCATTATCTCCTGCTCCTTGAATTCTAGTCTTATCTTCTCTTTGATCTTTTTCTTGTCTGCAGCACAGTTTTAACCAAACCTGTTTATTGTTCTTGGCTTTTTCCTCTGGCTTCAACTCATTTGCAACCTCAGCATTCCTGAAAAAAAATTCTTAGATGCCCTGCTGCTCTTTTATGGTCAAGTTCAGTTGTCTTCCCTTGCTTCTATCTACTGTGCATTTCTTTAACAATAAAATAACTTTATGAATATCTTCCATTTTTATGTAACCTTTAGCTCTTAGTAATGTCCCTTCTCCCTCTCCCACCTAAAGAGTCTTTTAAACAACGTCTTTAACAAAAAAATAATAAAAGAAAGCAAAAAAGAACAATTCAACAAAACATCAGTTTTTGCCATCACAAAATTGCTATTATAAATACTTTGATGTATATGGGATCTTTCTATCTTGGTGCTCATTGGGGCATGTATGTATATGAGTATATGTGTGTATATACATGTGTGTTTGTGTATGCATGTGTGTATATATATATATGTATGTGTATACACATGTATGTATGTATGTATTTTGGGGCAGTTATATGGTGTAGTAGATAGAGTGAGCCTGGATCTGGACTCAACACTCAGTAACTGTGATCCTGTGTAAGTTACTTAACCCTGTTGGCTTCAGTTTCCTCATCTGTAAAGCTGAGCTGGAGAACAAAATGGCAAAACACTATAGTCTTTTTGCTAAGAAAACCACAAATGGGATCATTAAAAGTAGGACATGATTGAAAACTACTGAATTCCCTACCTTCCCCTTTCTCTACACACACACACACACACACACACACACACACACGTAAAAGATATAATGGTTCATATATGTATGTATACATGTGTATAAACATATGTATACATACATATACTTGCATATGTGTACATATATGTAAATATGCCTATATGCAACTAACAGTTGGAATTTTAAGTCAAAACATATGAATATTTTGCACTGCTGGCACATCTCTTCTAAAATTTTGTTGTTGGTTGAAATGAGTCCCTTGTTGGCCTCTTGAAATGATTTTCCATTATCTTCATCCTGACAATTATTGTGTGTTTTTTTCTTCTTCAGAATTTTTTTCTTAAGAATATTCCAATTCCTTTTAGGATAACTTCCTTTATGGAATTTTAGCATATGAGAACTTATCTATTTTTGCTATGAACTCTTTGAAACCCATTGTTTCAATTCCAGGATAACTGGATTTCCCTTCTTTATTTACTGCAATTTCTAAAATGAAATCATCACCTCCTACAAAAGTTCTCATCACTAAGCATCATCAGAAATTTTCTGTACTTTTTTCATTTCAGCTTTCTAATAGGATTTAACCCAATTAGAAAGAGAGGGAGTACTTACAAGTTGAGATAGTTACAGTTCTAATTACATGAATTTGAACTCCAAATGAATAGGAATTTCTTTATAGTTTACTTGCTGTTGGGTCTTCTCTTCCTAAATCTGATGTTTTCCTACCTGAGAAAATTGCATGATCAATTTCTGTTTTAATTTGAAATGCCAATTTCCCAGGCAGAAGACCTAAATTCTCCCATATACCAGGGCCCCAAAGTCCATCTATTTTCTTCAAGAAATTATTCTCTTCTATCAAAATAAAGGAAGGGAATCAACCCTCAAGTCCTTACTAAGACCCTACTGTGTGCCAAACACACACATACTTTCTCTCTCTCTGTCTCTGTCTCTGTCTCTCTCTCACCCTCCCTCTTTCTCTCCCCCCCTCTCTCTGTCTCTGTCTCTGAATCTCTCTCTCTCTCTCTCTCCCTCTCTCTGTCTCTGTCTCTCTCTCTCATATTTACAACGTCAGCTACTAGCACAGTGTTTGGCACACATTAGGGGCTTAACAAATACGTGAGGACTCATTGAATGATTGCTTCCTTTCCTTTACTCTGTTAGAACAAATAGTCTCTTGAAGATTATTGGAGGAACAACATATATACATACTTTCATCTTCAAAACTGTGTCCCAAAAGTTAGTGCAATACAGTTTTGAGCTGCATTCGATAAAAACTGTACTAAAACTTTTGGAATACTTTGTGTAAGTATATACAGAATAAGTCCATTCAAAATAGTCTAGGATTAGAGATAGAAAAGGTGTGGGAGTATAGTTGGTGGTGAAGCAGGAAAAAGGCCCTACCAACAGATGACAGGTTTTAAAAGGAAGAACAAGACCAGCTGTTCAGAAAGGTTTCTTCAAGGCCATGAGGTGGCAGCCTGTAATCATTTCATTTTCACTTTGTTAGGAAAGCTTTCAGCCTCCAGTGGTTTGGACAGCCAGGAGAGAACGGCATCCCCACAAGCATGAAATTCTGTAGAATAATTCTCACAGTCTGTGAGGGCTACAGAGCAACAGATGTTTTAAAATCTAAATTAGCCATTCTTCTTGAACTGGGCTGGCCCATGGCCTAGGTGACTAACTGTGGGGGTTATTGTTCTTCTTAGACCCACCTCCCCAGGACCCCCCACATCCCCAAGTACTTTGTGAGCCACATTATATCCTGGTGGTTCTTGAGATGGGATGTAGGTCTAGGCCCTGGAGAATGTCAGATTAGAAGGACCACTGACCCATCCTTTACAAAGCATTTAGGCTAAATAAAAAGCTGTTTGTTTATCAGCCATTTCCTTCTGGTACTGCCTATATTCCAGAAATTCTTCTTCCCTCCCAATATTCACTCTCCCCTTCCTATATCCTTGTGAACCTTGGCTCTGATAAATGAACTTTTACCTTAGCTTGGCTGGATGTGCCTTTGTACCAGGACATCCCAAATAAAACCCCTTTCCACATGCTTCCTTCCAGCTCCCCTTTATGTATAATCTTCTCCCATTAGAATGAATGATGTTGGAATAACAACTGGGGCTAACTGGTTCCCAGAGTCTTCCTCAAAGGGATGGATTAATCAATGAGCATTTATTAAGTATTTACTATGTACTAGACAGTGTAGCAGGCTCTAGAGACAATGACAAAAACGAAAAATTCCCTTCCTTCAAAGAAGTTACTTTGTATCAAAAGGAGATACATGAACTTTATATAAGTGAGTAAATGAATATGATTTTTCCCCTAGTGAAGGTCAGTGAATAATTAGTAGCAACTGGGTGGGAGTCTCCATCTTGGGACCAGAAAGTCCAACTTTTTGATTCCTCTTACTTGGGGTAAAAGGAGATATAATTCAGAGCTGGTTTTTTAGTTCCCCTACAAATGACTCCAGCTATATTTAACTGAGCCTTACTCACTAAGAAGGTGGCTCCTTGCCTTCTCTATCCTGGGTGAACTATTCACTGTGCATATCTCTCATGCTACTGTAGATGGCAGCAGAAGGCAAACAAAAGATAGCCTTAAAGGGGAAAAAAGTCATCAAATCCATTTGCCCCTAAACCCTTGTTATCTCGGGCTCTTTCCAGGTGGGAAGCTTGAAGTGATTACCAGAGGTAGCAACCATAGTAACAAAATTCCATCTTGAATTATCACCTTCTTGGTCCAGAGTGAATTTGTTTTTGTCCTTACATCTCAGAGATCCATGTCAGGGATTAGGAACTGACATGAGATGAAGCTGGCTAGGACTCCTCTCCTTTCCTGCTTCACCTGGGTTAACAGGAGTCTTGCTCAGACCTTTCCCTTCGATAGGTTGAGAAGCCACTTGACCTCTGATTTCTGTTTCCCTCCTTCTTGAGCTTCAGTGTCTGGATAGAAAAGGTACAGTTCTGGACCAGAGCCACTGGAACTGAAATGTCACATAATCTTCTGCCTCTTCCTGCAGTGCTCTGCTGCAGCATCAACCATGTTTGCCCTCTTGAAGTGGCACTTGTGCTCAAGGATGCTGTCCATGGCTATTTTGAGTGCCTGATGAGAGGGCTAAACGAAACCTTCTTTTTTATCCCTTTCTATAGGGGAAAGACTTTCCCCACAGCAGAAGTGAGCTACCCTTAGAAGCCATTTGCTTAGTCTTTAGTCCTGGGAAAAGTATAGAGGATTTCCTAATTTTTGTTTAATCATTTTGGTTTGGGTCCTCAGCCAGTGACCATGTACCAGAAACTATTCTCCTTCATCATTTCTTACAACACAATAGTACTCCATCATATTCATATACCACAATTTCCCCAATTCCTTTTCAGTTTTCTATTCTTTGCCACAATGTAAGAGCTGCTACAAATATTTTTCTACTTCCATTGCTTTGTTCAGGGCTACTTTTATCTTTAATCTTCTCTTCTTGTATTCATCTTCCTTTCTCTTCTTTTCTTCCTACAAGCAACTATTGAGAAAAATATAGAATATAAAACAGAAATGTAGAGCAGTTGGGAGTCCTAGGTTCCCATCCTAATTATCTCATTAAGTAGCTGTGTAATTTTAGGCAAATCTCTTAACCTCCCTGTGATTTCATTTTCTTACCTGTCACATAGGGAATGCCACTTTCCCTGACACCTCATTGATAGGTTTAAAGATCACATAGTAATAACAACAATAATTATTATTCCTGGCATTTATATTGCACTTTAAGGTTTGTTATATCCTTTAAAAATGCAATTTAATGTTTTGAATAATTTCACATGTGGGTGAGATTAATTGTGGATGGGGATAAGAGAGAGAACATAGAACTCAAAAAAAATTCAAAACAAAAATAAAAAAAATCGTTTTGACTGTAACTGAGGAAAAATATTTTTAAAATTGCTATTTCATTTGTTCTCCACAATAAGTTGATGTAGATCCTGGGGATGATAGTGCTTTTGTGATTTACCCAGTCACACAGCTAATATCTGAAGAAGATTTAAACTGAGATCTTCCTGACCCCAGTCACTGTACCACCTAGCTGGCTCTAGTAGATATGACAAGTTAAATGTTACTGCTAATAATATAATGGGGGGTTGGGGGGATGGTCTTCCTGATTCCAAATCCAGTGTTCTCTGCACTATGACATCACCTACCTACCTTCTTGGGGCCTCCCCTACCACAAAATCACAGAGCATTAGTGGGAAAAGTAGACACATGTCTGTTTCACAGGAGAAGTGCTTAGGAATACATGTGACTAGGATACACACAGTAGGGAACAAGTAGCTAAGAAATATGTAGTAGGATAACTCGGGTCCCTGTTGCTGAAGGTCTACTGATGTCTTCTAGAGAGGAGCTGATGTCTTCTCATGATTGAATCATGATATTTCTACTGGACTTGGCCTCATATTTGCTGCCAGATACTGCTATACTGGATACATATAGAGCAGATGCTGCTATTCTGGACATGTCATTTCCACCTCCTCTAGCTTCTGGTTTAGCTGGAATATTTGGCTGTCTTTTGCCATGGAAAAGCAGATACTGCCATGGTCTTTTAGCTTAAATCATGCTGGTGGTCTCCTTCCTACTTCATCCCTGGAACTTAAATATATATATGTATTAATTAATGTTAGGTTGTTTCTACTTTGTGATATCTCTCTCTCTCTCTCTCTCTCTCTCTCTCTCTCTCTCTCTCTCTCTCTCATTCTCTCTTTCTTTCTCATCCTATAACTAATCCATTATTCCATGAGACTTTTACTAAGGCTTACTGTCTACCTAAACTTAGGTCACTCAATTAAAGACTTCATGCTAGCTGATTTTAAACTCTGAAGACTAAATCTATCTCTGGGGAGTTGGGATTTTTTAGTTCTAACATCCCACATTTATTTTATTCTCTTAATAAGTGAGTGGAAGGGGAAAAACAACATAGAGACCAAACGAAACCCAGGGCAAGGTCATTTTCTTAGCCATAGTTCTGACTATTATTTATACAGATGAAACTTGTATATTATTGGGTCTTTGGCTTTACATTTTTCCTTATACCAGTGATGTCAGAAATAGTGTTTACATGTACAGGAGGGGGCAGAAGGACAGAACTGAAGCTACCATAGGGAAAGGTGGGAAGTTCCACTCTTCTAGATATCCTATAATTGTTCTTAAAGGGAATAAGTGAAGACCTGGAAGTATGAATCACCCAGAAAAATAAATGGCAAAGAGAGGGGGGTCGGAATCAATCTCTTGGTAGGAAGAGAAACATCTCACATCAAGCAACCAGCTTTGCTTCAGTCCCCATGCTGGGCAAGCTGATCAATTAACACAGCAGCCTGGGACTTTGAAATCACAAAGGTTTTTCGAAACCACCAAGTGTGGTAAGTGGTCGGATAGGCCAGGAAAGAAAATCAGACTTAGTGTTATCAAGAACAAGGAGAGAAAGGACACATTAATTACGCTACAGTATTCTCAAAGGGTGAGAGGTAGAAGGAAACTGTCAAGATCATCTTTATATGAAAGATTTGGGCATTTTCCTTGAAGTCATACATAATTTTTTGCCAAAGTGTAATAATTCAAACATGTGTCAACCATTGGATTTATGTGCACAATATGAGTTGTATGAGAAGTTGACTTAAATTTGCACAAAATATGAGAAATGGGATCTGAGTATATGACAGTTTGGAATTCACTACCTTTCACTTTCCTGGTTCTGAGCTTTTTTTCTCTGAAGTCCTTTTCTTCAGACTGGCCTGAATCGAAATCATGGTAGCCTAGCCCCTCTCTCTTAGGCATACAAAAGATTGACTAAATACCATCTCCAAGGATAATGGCTCCTATCTTGTGCTTTAAGAAATGCCAAAATGAAGAGGCTCCTGCCCTTTTTCTGACTTCATTTTATTTATAAAATGAGGAACAGAATGAACCATATATTTACAAAAATCCCTTTTGCCTCTAAAATTTTATGACCTAGATTTCTCAAACCTGTATAAAGATTGGGAGAATTATCATCCAGTGATGCTAGGGTGGGGTGTCCAATTTTGCCCTGACGGCAAAGAGTCATGTGTCTCTGACATTAGATAAAATTCAGTCTGGCTTTATTAGAAATAAATTATTGGGCAAAGTATCAGCTTAGTAGATCTATTAAAACAAACTCTTTTCAATTTCTGAGTTCTAGATTCAGGAGTTCTTAAAATTTGGGATCTGTGAACCTTTTTTTTTTTTTAAATTATACAGCAATTGATTTCCTTTGTAATACTATGTATTTTATTCCAAGCATTTAAAGATATGATTTTGAAAATAAGGTCAATTAATAGATCTCATCAGATTGTCAAGACTTCTATGACAGAAAAAAATAAAAGAACAAAGCAAAGCAAAACAAAACAAAAAACTCCTGTTTTAGAACCCTATTCTCAATTCCAGTGTCATCACAGTGATGATTGGCAGATGAGGATGGGGAGCAAGAAGGGAAGATAGAGGTCAGGAAGGACTCAAGTGTATTTGGTAGAAGAGAGATTTTTGCATTCTAACAAGGCTGATTCCTAATTTGTTTGACATCTATTAGTGACTAACACAGTGTCTGGTACATGTTAGGTGCTTAATATTTGCTGGTTATTTGATTGAACAGTCCAAGGTCTTTCCCTCTCAGTCCCTACCAAGAGCACTACTTTGGCTCTTAGAAAGAATTTGTTGTTTCTTGTTAGGGAGCTTTCTTTTTTCTCCCCCCATTAGGTTTCTCTGTCCCTATTTGAAGCAAGAAAGGACCACACTTGAGTTTTAGGATCTTTTGAAACAGCACCATGGCTTGTTTGAGAAGTTTAGTGGGCGTATTTGAATCTTTAGCTCACTTTTCACTAAGGCTTTTTCATGACACAGGCAGCTTGGCTCCAGGTTACTCATTTCAAACTCAATTTGTGGGTCTGCTAAGAGTAACATCATCATCACTATAGCTGTAACCTGATTAATCTCAGCCCAGCCCTGGCCTCAGCCCCTCTGAGCTCAGGGCATTGCTGGCAGCAGGCAGGCTCCTCCGACACCAGCTCTGAGCAGCAAGGTAAGGGAGCTGCTATTGTCCGGAGATTTGGCTCTCTTTGTCCCATCTGCGCCCTGCCTTGGGTTAGTCTGAACTTCCCTTCCTGTTTTTCAGGGCTTTTGTATCAGCAGGGATGAGTTTAGTTCTTTCTTTCCTGTCACAGAATTGATTTTCCTGCTCCTTCATGCTTGGGCTTTGGAAACAAGATTGTTCATTGTTAATCATTTCTATTATTTCTTAAAGCCACCATTACTGTATAAGGTATCTGATTAGGGGCTGAATTGGTGGCCTTCTGATCTGATCTATAAAGAGAGGTCACTTGGATTGTGGAGAGGGATGATTCCTCTGTGATATGGGTAGCTTATGAATACATGCTGGCAGTGGTACAATTTTGATGTGGAAATGAGAACAGTGTGGTTGATGAGTGTAGCATGATTTACTCAATCAAGCCCTGCACCATGCCATGGAGTCAATCTGTGCTGCCCCTTCCATGAGAGAGAGAGAGGGATAAAGGGAATTGTATATGGACTGGAGTATGAAAAGTTGATTTAAATTTGGCCAAAGTATGAGAAATGGGGTCTGAGCATAAAGTGCTATGAATATCTAGGTTCTAAGATTTTTTTCTTCTGAAGCCCATTTCATTAGGGTGGCCTGAGTTATAGCCAGGGTAGTCAGTCTCTCCTCCATCTTAGGAAAAATCAGATAGATATTCTTTCCCCTCTCCATGTGTTTTAATTAAAGCCTGGAAGATCTTGATTAGAATTCTATCTCAGACACTCCTGACTGTGTGACCCTGGGAAAGTCCTTAAACCCCTCTGAATCTCAGGTTTCTTATCTGTCAAATGAAGGTTAATAAGAATTCTGACCTCTCAGAGTGGTTGTGGGGCTTTAAGGAGATAATGCTTTATAAGTCTTAAAGTGCTATATAGATGACAGCTATTGTTCTTGTTATATACAAAAGGTTGTGAAGTGTAGGTATATTTCTATTGGTCGTTTTATTTTCCTCCTGTACTTGGGCCATGGGCCATTTTTTGTGAGGTTCCAGACTCTTTGTTACCTCAAGATTAAGGACAGGATAGGAGATGCTGCCCTGCCACTTCACAGAGTGGGAATCAGCCAAAGGATCCAGGACTATGGAAGCTTAAGCTATTCCAGAAACAATAAAATTCCTCCCCTGCAGCGAGATCTTCAGAAACTGGTTTTGTCGACCGGGGTGTCTTGGTTGTCAGACAAGGAACAATTAAATGTTTGTATATCATAAGATTGATTTGGCTGATGAAACAAATGAAGTAGCAAGGTGATGTACCTTAGAAAAAGCACCAAATATTGGAATCTGATCACGTGAAGAATTCACAATGGTCATTCTCACTGGCAAAAATTAGGTTTAGTTAGCAGAAGAGATTATAGATAAAATAAGAACTACAGTGAACAGCAGGAATAAAAAAATTATGAAATAGGGTTGGGTGATTATAGAAAGGACTCCTAATAATTAATGATGGAAAGGGCAACGTCCCCAGTGGAACTTGCCATTTATCAGGAGAAAGGAAATGCCCCATGAAGTTGGGGCATGCCCTTAGCTGGCAGGCTAAATCCTGAAATATACTTAGCATCCTAAAAAAGTAACTTAAATATAAGGAGGAGAAGTAGGGTCAGGAGAGGAGAGACACCATAAGGCATGGTGAGGTTAGGAGACACCAGGTGGCATGGGGGAGGCAGAATGTCATGGTGGACTGACCCAAAGGAGTATAGCATCAAAGTTATGGGTCATAAGCAGATTTATAGGGAAAATTTAGCTCCAAGGATTTGACAACTTGGATTTCTGCCTGAATTACCTCCACAGACAGTGGGACTATGGAGTTAAACTGATCAGGGAACAATTTTATCAGTGCTTCAGTTTCTCTGTGCCAACCAAATCCACCATTCAGGATCTAATCAAGAGCACAGATTTGGAGTTAGAAAAGATCTTGGTGGTCATCCAGTCTAAACCCCTTTTTTTCCAAACTGGAAACCAGAAAAGTAAAACGATTTCCCCAAACTTACATGGCTAATAAGCAACTTAAAGGAATAAGGGTAGCATTCCCAAGATCCCCATCTTTGCCTTTTCAGCCCTTCACTCAGTCCAAGGTTTCTGCTTTTCCCTTCTTTATTCCCCATGAAACCATCTGTTTGTCTCTCATTTAGTCAGTGCTCTCACATGTAATAGGTAGTGAACTTGGGGAAAAGAGAAACAAACAGATTCGAAAGTGTGCCCAGTGCCAAATGAATATAAATATGGCCCCTATTTACCTATGGACTCTTTGTGCCCCTCCTGAGCAAGTGATGGGATTAGCTGGCCTATTTGGAACTTAGTAGTAAATTAAACCCATTAATCACCACAGGCATTGAGTAGTTGCCTCTTTCTTGTTAATAGGGTACCCTATACCATGGTGTTACAGTAGCAATGAAGGGATAGGAGTATATTTCTTTTAATTAACCTGGAGTCTGTTAATTCCATCCCTTATGTGGCATGGTGTTAAATATGAAATATTCACTTCCTACCACTATCCCATTCCCCAACCAGTGGAGGCTATTTTAAATCCCATAAAGCAATCTAACAGAGTAGATAGAGTATCAGACTTGGGCCCAGGATGACATGTTTGGATCTTGCTTCAGACATTTAGTAGTGTCCCATCCTAGGTGGATCACTTCATTTCTCTTGTCTCAGTTTCTTCACCTGTAAAATGAGGATAATATGATTTATTTTACAGGGTTGCTCTGAGAATTAGAAAGATGAGGATGGTGGTGGTAGTGTGTTTATATTTAAAATTTTGAAAGATTTTTAGCTACCATATAAATGTTAGCTATCATTATTATTAAAGTCTTTAGTTTCTGTTACTGATATTAGTATTACTGCAGAAGCTACTTGCTATTGGCTTGGTCTTTCATAAAATGGGAACTGGGGTCTGAGGCTACATGAATAGTAACAGTCTATATGGTAATGCCAGGGTATTCTTCTGGGTCTCTGATACTGAATTTAGTGACAGGGTATCATAGGATATTTGATTAAGAACTTGAAAGAATCTTAAAAGCAATTAAGTACAATCCAGTTTTTTTTTTTACAGATGAGAATTTGATTTCTAGAAAGATGAAATGATTTACCTGAAGTCACACACTAGCAGAATTGGGATTTGAACCTAGATTCCCTGACTTCAAATCTAGGATGTCTTTACATTATGCCTCAATGCCTATAAAATGGTGGAAGATGAGGGAATCTGCCAATAGGTTTTGACCAAGTGGGGAGGCAGAAGAGAAAAAAGAAGGATCTCCAGTAACTACCTCTACTACGTTGACTAGCTCCTATTGAAAGGATAAATAAGACTAGGAATCAAACAGTTAATTACTTAACAAGAATGTATAAAGCGCTTCTTACTATGAGCCAGGTATTCTTCTAAGTGCTTGGGGAACCAAAAAATTGTAAAAATAGCCCCTGCCTCAAGAAGCTTACCTTCTCATGGGGGAGAGCCAGTTTCATATTATATTCTGGCAACACAAGTGCTTATTGGAGAAAACTAGGAAAACATTTTATAGGCAAGTAGATTCCTGGTGAGATTCCCATTGTAATGGTCTGATGTATTGTCAAAAATTCACTTCAGTAAGCACTTAGATGAAGCACCTAAGTGTCTCACAGAATAGAGTGCTGGCTGGATTTGTAATCAGGAAGATTGAGTTCAAATGTGGACTCAGGCACTTACTGACCCTGAAAAGTTTGTTTTCATTAATCCATTGGAAAAGGAAATGGCAAACCACTACAGAAAAAAAAAAAAACCCATGTACAGTATTAATGTGATGTGGTCCCATTGGGTTATGAAGAGTTGCATATAACTGAATGACTGAAAACTGTACGCATTTATGCTCAGGACTCTGTAAATAGTACTAGGGATACGAAACTGAGAAAACAACATAGTCCCTGCCCTCCATGAGTTTCCCTTTTAATAATAAGATCATATGTATACAAATAAAGACAGTATGAGGTAGATTATGCTAAATGCATGGCCAGAAAAGGAGTGAGAAAGGGAGAGAGAAAAAGAGAGGAGAAAGGCACACAGTGAGACAAAGAGAGAGACAGACAGACAGATAAACACATACACATACACACACCCACACACACACCCACACACACACAAAATGTATGCTAGGGGTTAGAATGATCGGGGTGGTGTCTAGAAGGAAGTAATATCTGAATTCAGCCTTTTAAAGGATAGCACAGTTGCATTTCAAAATGTGATGAGAAAAGAAGGTCTTTTCCAGGTAAAGAGGAAACCATCCACATATGGAGATATTCAGAAACAGCAGACTGCAGGATGAAATAGGGAATTAGCTTTGTTTAGAGTCTAAAATGTTAAAGGCAATGCTGTAAAATGCACTGGTCAGATACATTTGACATGGACTGGGGGCCTTGAAGGCCCAGCTAAGTTTTACATTTTATTCATCAGGAAATAGAGAGTATGGTGGTTGTGTAAAGTTTGGATTTCAAAAGAAAGACTGAAAGCAAGGAGAGCAATTAGTATGCTGTTATAATAATCCAGATGAGAGGACTTGAAGTTGGGAAAGGAAGTGAAGTAGATGAAGTAGATGAGAGTGATATTTGGAATTAGAAATGACAGGGCTTGGTCATTGATTTAAGGTGGGACCATGAAGAGAAGAAAACATCAAGGATAACCCAAGTCTTGAACCTGGTTGAAAGAAGAAAGTAGGTAACTTATAGAAAACTTGTTCCAAGATAGCTTTTAGTGATGATGATAATAATAATGGTATTATTAATAATGACAAATTGACATGTATGTAGTTCTTTGAAATGTGCAAATCACTTGATAGATGATCTCATTTTCATGCTCCAACAACTCCATGAGGTGGGTAATAAAAGCATTATTACTCCCAATTTACAGATAAGAAAACCGAGTTTCATGAGTTTAAATGTCTTGACCAGTAGAGATAGTAAATGATTGTAGGATTGCCAGCCTACTAAGCTATGTATCACATTTCTGAGAGGGAGGGAGAAATCTTGTTAGAAAACAATGAAAGCCATGACATAATTCACTACTTATAACAATGCATTTCACTCTTCCAAATTATCTTCAAAGAAGAGGAAAATTATAAATGAGTTCAGTATAAACTCAGAGCTGAAAGATTTATTTCAGAAAACAATATGTTTTAATATGGGAACAACTCTTGATTTGAGACTTATTATAATAAGCAGTAGAGGATGAATGCTTTTTAAATAATGAAATGGCCTAAAAACAAATGGTTGCATCCAAACTCAAGAATTGGCTTCAAAAAGCAATGAATAAGAAATGGAGCTGAGGGATGGAGTTAATTGGCTTAGTTACCCTTATATGGTAACTCTTATTTTTGTTTTGAAAACCAATGGGCTCTATTTTGTGCTAGTTGCACACTTGAAAATTATGCAAAACATGGTAGATACAATGACAAAGCTTAAAAGATGTACTCTAATACAGCTATCAGCAGAAATGTTTGGATTTAAGTCAAAATATTTTTTTATTTTATTTAAGGCATTTAATTACAATTTTAAAATAAAGTTAAAATAAGGATACTTAAGCAAAAAAAAAAAACATCAAGTCGATCAACCAACCTTTAATATATTTTATTTTCCCCCTAGGTATATGTTAAAACATTTTAAAGCTTTAAAAATTTTTTTGAATTCCAAATTCTATTCCTCCCTCCTTCTCCTCCTTCTTTTTGAGAAAGTAAGCAATCAGATATAGGTTTTACATGTGTAATCATGTAAAACATTCCATATTAGTCACTTTGTACAGGAAAATTTGAATAAAAGAAAAAGAAAGAAAGTGAAAAATAGCATACTTCAGTCTGTATCAGTTCTTCAGGAAGAGGATAGTATACTTCATCATTAGTCCTTTGGAATTTTCTTGGATCATTGCATTGCTGAGAATAGCTAAATCACTCATAATTCTTTACTGTTATAACTAACATTTTCTTGGTTCTGTTCACTTTACTTTGCATCAATTCATGCAGGTCTTTCCAGATATCAACAAACATTTTGTTAAATTCTTCAATTCTACTGCACTAAGTATTGGAGACAGGAAGAAAGACAAAAAAAAAACATAGCTTCAAATCACCTCAGATGAAGGGGTAGAGACCAGGGGTAAAGACCTTAAGATACCAGGAGGCTACGTTGGAATGAGTTAGGGCTATATGCTTTTGGAGATCATAAGAGGTACAGTCACCCGAGAAGGAAGTGCATTGTTTGTCAATTTCTTATTCCTAACTAATTATTCTAACTAATTAAGTGCTAAGCTTAATTGTTTCTGTGCTAAAGGATTGTGTTATTAGTATCCTTTAAATGCATTGCCCTGATTGCAAAGGCCCAGTTTTCCCACAGTCTTGTTCTCCAAGTCAATTAAGGACTGAGTCAGGCAAAGAAAGCATGGAATAGTGAGGAGCTGCCACTCACCAATTGTGTTCTATACATCATGCAAGAAGTACACAAAGCAGCTGACATTAAAGTTTATGAGTCTATTAATGCACGGCTTTGGGGGAATTAAAGTTTCATATTGATGATAAACCTTCTCTAATAAAATGTAGGGGAAACAGGAATAAATCTCCTGTTGCAAAGAACCTGCACCATTTAAACAACAGTATGCAAACAACTACCTCCTCCAAGATAGATGTATGTGACTGGGAAATAGAGATACATCTTGTCCAGTGGAGGGTACTTTGGCAAAGTGGTTGCTGTTTCCATGAAAATATTCAGGATAGAATGATGGATGTGTGCTATTGATTTCATAGCACCATGGACAATATAAAGCACATCTGGGTTTGAATGAGTCCTCTGTGCAAATGAAAGCTGCTGAATATGCAGTTAGGATCCATGGAGAATTCAAGACATGTTGGGGCTCATCCAACTTATAAAATAATGAGGCTTTATTCTACTCTAGCGTGCTCTATCTCTATCTCTCTATACCCTCCTCCTTCTAGCCCCTTTCCTAGCTATTAGATTACCATATCTAGCAAGACACTTAATAAATGCTTGTTAAATTGATTTGAGTCACAGGATTTAGATCTGGAAGGAATCTTAGAGATTGTCTTTATATGTTTTAATTAATTTTTTTTCAATTAACAAGTATATATTTTCTTTTCTTTCCCTTCTCCCTTCCCTCTTCCCCCATGGGAGAAAAAAAATGAAAAGCAAATACTCTGAAACCAAATATGCATATTATTAGTGAAGCTATGTAATACTTCAAAAATTATTTGGCAGAGGGGGAAGTGTCACAGAAATGTAATGAATAAGCCAGTCCTTTTATACATATATTTTCATGAACATATGTCAAGTTTGCATCCATGAAAAGTTTCTGAAAAATAGAGAAAAGACATTATCCGTTTCATCTTGGTCTTCTTTTGGGGATCTTATATTCTGAAAAGCCAGGATACTCAAATTCGGCAGGATGACACCCTTTATAAAACAATTTCGACATTCCAGAGCCTATGTATTAGGTGTTAGATAGCCTGGAGACCTGGATATCATGAGTTCCAATATTTTTAAAGCATATATAAAATTGTGGGATAATCTAGAAATGAGACCAATTACAGACAATTCTTTTAGGTTCCAGGAGTCTATAGAATACCCTGATTAGTCCATCACCCCATTCATTAAAGGAGGTATGCACATACTTATATATACATTTTCTTATGATTTTCACATGCTATTCCTCTATCTTCCTGATTAGATGCCAAATTTCTCCAGTGCATTAGGAAGTCATAAGTTTAGACTTGGAAAGGATATCAGAAGTCATGTGGCCCAGTTTGTGTCTTTTACCAATATGAAAACAGAAGGCAAAGGTAGAATAGTAACTTGTGTAAATCAAACAGATAAGTAGCAGAGCCAGGATTTGAAAGCAGGTCCTCTCATTCTAAATCAACATTCTAGACACTAGGCTGTGTTGCCCAAGGATGGGAACTATGTTTTCCTCATTTGATTAGTAATTTTTTATAGGTAAGAGAAGAAACAAATAGGGGAGGATTAGTGACTTCCTTCTCTGGTCCACCATTCATTTAATGGATTTTCTATACATGTTGATTCACTATAAAAGTCATCAACTTTCTCCAAACTGCCCCAATAAGTCTGAGAGTGAAAAGTCTTCTAAGGATGTCTGACATTGCTCCAGAAAACTAGTATACCATCACCATTACCACTATACCACCTATGGCTCTTTGTGATCTCCTAAATTGTCACCTTGATTGATTGATTCAAATACCTCTCTTGGCATTTTGGTATTTTTGGTGTTTTATGGAAAAGAGGTATAGTATAGTTCAATGGAAAGATTGCTTCAATCACTGTAATCAATCAATAACATTTATTATATATTGACTATATGCCTGGCACTATTCTAGGCACTGGGCATGCAAAGACCAAAAGGAAACCCATAATCTTATGTTCTATTGGGAAAAGTAACACATACACATATAAGTATGTACAAAATGAATACAACATAATTAATGGTTATTAATATATTTTATTTTTCCCCATTACATGTTAAAATTTTTTTTAACATTCAACATTTAAAAAAAAATGAGCTCCTATTCTATCTCTCTTTCCTTCCCTCCCTACCTCCTTGAGACACTAAGCAATCCAATATAGTTTATACATGTGTAATCATACAAAACATTTCAAGATAATTTATTCTGAAAGTAGTGAAGACGATATGTGAGAAGCTCAGAGGATCAGAAAAAGGGACTTAAATAGGAAAAGGCATTTGAGCTGAGCTTAGTCTCAAAAGAAATGAGAGATTCTAAGAGGAAAACTACTTAATCTCCCTAGGCCTCAGTTTCCTCATCTGTAAAATGAGAGAGTCAAACTGGATGAAGTGAGGTCTCTTCTAGCTCCAATTTCTGATTCTGCAAAATCCAAGAGCACCTAATGTCTTGCTGTCAATACTGAGCTACCTTGGCCCATATCCAGGTGATTGAATACCCACTTTGGAGAGTAGCATTAGAAGGAAGGAAGGTTTTGGTGAAGTACTTTGTCTTTCCGTGAGCATTCTTTCTTATTGATCTCCTTGTTCAACAAAATGGCCCGTCAAGCACTAAAATCAAGTTAGTAGCGCCTACCTTTGCAAACGGAGGCTGTTTTAATTGAGATATTGGAAGAAATATTTCCTTAATTTCTGCCTAATAGAAAATCCTTATGCCTGATCAATTCTGGACAGTTTGAAGCAGTCAGTGCTATTAATGAAGTTCATCTAAAGTTACCAGTGTTAAGAGAAATCAATAAAAAATAGTTTTGGATTCTATAAATAACAAAAGTTTTTGAGAAAAACTGTCTAGGTCAGGTGCGGGCACAGCAGCCCTGACTCTTTTAGAACATAAGTGCCCTACCAATGGGCAAATGCTTTTATTAGCTACCAACTTATCTTTTTTTTTTTTTTTAGATGATTTACTTTTCCCTCACAGCTGGTTTTAGCCTATTAATAATATTATAAATAATGATTATTTATGAATATTTAACAAAAGCTGACATGCATATGCTATTTTAACATTTGCCAAATGCTTTATCTCATTTTTCATTTGATCATTTTCAGAACAGAACCCTTCTGAAGCAGATTCTACAGACATTATTATCCCCATTTTATAGATGAGGAAATTGACATTTAGTGAGATTAAACAAATTGCCCTTGAGCACACAGCTAATAAGTGTCAGAGGCAGAATTTAGAACCAAGTATTTCTTGATACTAAATCCAGTTTTCTTTCTATTCTGTAATATTGGCTCAACATTGATTGAATATTATTTATCTGACCAAATCTTATATGTTCAGGATTTGGGGTTCAGGGAAAGAAAGCATCTAAACTGCAGCTAGAAAGGAACCTTAGTGGTCATCAGGTCCAACCTTTCATTCAACAGTTGAGGAAACTGAGTCCTGGAGAGTTTAAGTTCCAAGTCAATAGATCAAGAAGTAATAAAACTAGCAGATATGAAAGTGGTCTGATTCTTTTTCATGAGGGATATTTGGTCCAAAAGAGATGTAAAACATAGACACAGAATGAAGACTAAAGAACATTAAAAATAATACAATCCTAACAGCAAGAGTGAATGAGTTAGTACAAATCCAAGTGGTTAAGGAAACTTAGAACAAAAGAGATCAAAGAGTAGTATGGCTTAATCAGAGAGGTCTATCTCTTATCTTTACATATCTATTCTACTTAATTGTATCCATATGGTTTTTAAAACAACACTGCTCCAAACACTGCACTGACAAGTTGTGAGACTTGGGGTAGAAAGTCCTGTGGGTAGGCAGTTGTGATCTTATAGGAGAAGTTCCAGCTGAGGTAGAAACTGCATATATGTCACCACTTAGATTTGTGACCTTGACTTGCATGTCTGTTTTCTTATCTAAAAATGGCATAATAATGATTGTCCTTCTGCCCTCACAGGGCAATTATATTACTAGTAGTAATCATAGTAGCAATAATAATTGATATTAAACACAATTTAATATTAAACAATATTGATAATAATTTCAAAATTATTATTAATTACATTTTAATAATTAATGACAGCTAACATTTATGTAGCATTTCAAGTTATCAGACTGGCCACCAATAGGTCCTAGGCCAAGCTCTATTTGGTCATTGTTTGGTTCCTGACTGACTAAGTTTGAGTATAGATATCAGTCATTTCTGCTTTGGCCAGAAACCCTTGGTGGTCTTCCCCTTCCAGATTCACTCATTTATTTATTCAGATTTTTTTGGACTATGTAAAAGAGGAGATTTTTTTTACCTCAGTTGTTACCTATCCTTAATCACTGAATGGGTGCAGCATCAATCAAACTGAGACCTGTTGAAGACCTTAGCTTGAAAAAGGTCAAGGTCTCCCATTATATCCAGGGCTATCTCTATCCTGACCTATATCTTTTCTGGACCCAGATGGTTCTGAAGGGGAAAGTGAGGCAAGTGACCTTATCCAGCCTTCTCTCATTCAAATCCAATTCACTTGGATATCATGGCATTACCTTCCTGAGGTCATGCTCCTCTTCTAGAATGAAGGGCAAATAACAACTTCAAGGCATGCAAAATGTTTTACATATCACCTCATTTAATTTCCATAAGAGCTCTATGAGGTTGGTGCTATTATTATCTCATGGAGGCTAGAAGAAGTTATATGACTGAAGCAAAGACTGACAATTAGGAAGTCAGACAGGATTTGAATACATCTTCCTGAGTTGAAGTCCAGCACTCTATCTACTGTGTTATTTAGCTGTTTCTATTTTCTGGATAAAAGGGGAGTTGAAACACCTTTGTTGTAGTCACAGATTGGTGAGGGATCTTTTAGGCCCGGAATTAGTCCAGTGATTCAACAAGCATTTATTAAGCACCTCCTATGTGCTAATCACCAAATTAAAACATGGGGGATACAAAGCAAGGCAAAACACAGTTTCTGCTCCCAAGGATTTCAATCAAATGAGAGACAAATTGTTTTTATCTTTTTTGCATTGTAGCTTCTCTATCTATAAAATAGAGATGGGAGAATAATTTAGTTTGTATAGTAGAAAGATAACTGAATTAGGAACAGTTTTCAGATCCTAATTCACCATTTTCTGTTCATAACCTTGACCAAGGCTCCTAATCAATTTTTGGGGCCCTGAGTTTTCTTATTTGTAAAATAAGGGGATTGAGCTGAATGGCTTTTGAGTATCTTCTAGCCTCAAATCTATGAGCCTAGGATCCACTGATGTATACTGTGCAGAAAGAGAACAGGAGGGAACATCTTGGAGCTTTTCAGGTGAGAAAAGTATTAACAAAAATAATCTTCATTTTATGGGTTACCATGGCAAAAAATCCATTGCCTATTGGCTGACTTGCTTAAAACCAAATAATACTGATATTTAGCGGAATGAAAAGCAGTGTTGCCTAGTGAATAGAAAGCTGGCTTCAGAGTTAGGGGGAACTGAATTTGAACCCCAGTTCCTATAACATATACTGGCTTAATGATCTTGGGCAAGTCATTAACTACCTCAGTTCCCTCTTGTTATTTAGTTATTCGGTCATATCTGACTATGACCTCATGGACTATAAAAATCAGAGTAAAGGAACTGTATGATTGATAAAGATGAGGGCCTGATTATGTAGCGATGGAGGGATAATAGATACCACTCTACTGGTATCCTTGCAATATCAGCACTCAGGAAGGCTCACAGAATCTTGGAAGGACCATAGTGGCAAAGTCATAAGAAAAAATGTGCATATGTTGTTCAGGATGAATAAGTATGGAAAGGATAAAATCACCACCAAAGGGAACATCTAAACAATGAGATCTCATGGTCATTTGGATATGGAGAAAAATTGGAGGAAATTCCCTCTGGCCAGGAAGATCAGAAGTCTAATTCCTGTAAACTGTGAACTCCTTGAGAACAGACACTATCTTTTGCCTTTGTAACCTCAGTCCTCAGCACAGTGCCAGCCGAAGAATGGGGACTTTATGAATGCTAATTGACTGACTGTTTAGGACTTTTACTTACTGGGTAATCTTGGGGGAAGTTACTTAACTTCTCATGGTCTTATTTTCCTAATCCCCTTCCCCCCAAAGGGTCTGGGAGATTAGATTTGATGGCTTTTAAATCTTCTGGCTCCCTATGATGTTATTATGGTAGATTATAGGAGAGGAAAGAGTTTGGGTTGTTGGAAAGAATGTTGAGGAGGAAACTTTCTAGAGAAATAACTATATTGTTTTTACATGCTGGCTTACACATCTGGTTCCTTCCTTTCTTTCAAGGCTGTGTTCTGAGAATTTCATTTTGTTTCTTTCCATCATAATTTGGAAGGATGGAGAAAGGATGTTAGAAGGGGAACAGAA